>NW_006793498.1:594964-679222 GCF_000442215.2 Lipotes vexillifer | reverse complement strand
CGGCGAGGGGGCGGGGCTACTCGGCCGGGGCGGGGAGGGGCGGAGCGGAGCGGAGCGGAGGGAGGCTTACCCTTGCGCCTGGCCGCCCAGCAGTCCCGCCGAGCGCTGGCTACCAGAGCCCGGAGGTTTTCTCAAGCCAGGAAAGTGCTCACCTCCTCGCTTTACTGCCGGAACCAAACCTATTCCCAGACCACGCCCGAAGGACTGGTAATAGGGCCACACCATTTGACGCAGTGTGATTTTTAACAAGATTCAAAGCCTTACACCACAAAGTGAAATCCAGATGGTGGAAATTTTGCCAATAGAGGGGGGAGAATTTTAGGGACAAAAGGTTCTAATTAGGCTCTTGTAAGCAACCACCACTAGGCATTTTAAAGCCCTTGTGGCTTACTCTGACCCTATATCTTAAAAATCCAAAAAGCAGGGACTTCCCTGGTGTCGCAGTGGTTAAGAATCCGCCTGCCAATGCAGAGCACACCGGTTGTATCCCTGGTCTGGGAAGATCCCACATGCCACAGAGCAACTAAGCCCGTGCACCACAACTACTGAGCCTGTGCTCTAGAGCCCACGAGCCACAACTACTGAGCCCGTGTGCCACAACTATTTAAGACCGGGCACCTAGAGCCAGTGCTCCGCAACGAAAAGCCACTGCAATGAGAAGCCTGCAAACCGCAGCAAAGAGTAGCCCCCGCTCGTCGCAACTGGAGAAAGCCCACGCGCAGCAACGGAGATCCAACGCAGCCAAAAATAAATTTAAAAAATTTTAAAAATCCAAAAAGCAGCAGGAGTATGAGGGAGAGGAGCAATAGGCCACATCAGCTTGGTACTAGATGCTTTTACCTGTGGTATCTTATCTTGACAACAACCCTAGGAGTTCAGTGTTTTCTCATTTTACAAATGTGAAAAGAGGCTCAGACATTAAATAATTTGTCTAAGGACGCTCAGTGGCTGGGCCGAGGCCAGAGCCCATGATTGGGTGTCCCCAAGGCCTTTGCTTTTTGACCCTGCAGTGTGAGTAGATACTTAATATACTGACAACTATAGTCGGCCCTCTATATTCGCAGGATTCGCATCTGTGGATAGGAAGGGCCAACTAATGGGACGTGAACGTGCACGGATTTTGGTACACACGGGGTCTTCTGGAACCAATGTCCTGTGGATACCGAGGGACGACTGTATAGCTCTCCTCGAGTGACGTGCCCCTTTGTTCCGATCACCATGTTAACCTTTTCTCTCTACTTTTTCCTCATCTTTTTGTTTGCTTTTAAACTTCTCCCTCTACCTTCCACAGGCCTCTGTTACTTAGAGACTTGGCACTGGAGAAAGAAGTCAGAGTTAAAAAAGATTGTAACCCTTATTGATCAAGCCTGTGTTTTCAATTTGGGGTAGCCAGGTAAAATATAGAATGCCCAGATAAATTTGAATTTCAGGTTTTTTTTTAAAAAAATGAAATTTTAAGTATATACTTATACTAGCATATAACTAGGGTACTTATGCTAAAAAGTCATTTGTTGTTTTAAAATGTGGTTTGTATATATAATATAATATTATTCAGCCATAAAAAGGGAATCCTGATATGCTACAACATGGATGAAACTTGAGGACATTATGCTCTGTGAAGTAAGCCAGTCACAAAAAGACAAATACTGCATGATTCCCTTATATGAAGCACCTAAAGTAGGTATATTCCTAGAGACAGAAATACAGAATGGTATTTGCCAGGGGCTAGGGGGAGGGAGAAAAGGTGACTTGTTTAATGGCTATAGAGTTTCAATTTTGCAAGATAAAAAAGTTCTGGAGTGTGGTTGCACAACAATGTAAATACACTTAACACTATTGAACTGTACACTTGCAAATGTTTAAGATGGGAAATTTTGTGTGTATTTTACACAATTTAAAAAATGATTTCTGGCATTGAACACAAATTCAAAAACTTTCCCCCTTAGTTACTCCATATCATTTTTTACATAGCAGTTAACATTAGATGAAATTATTTATTTATACATGTATTGTTAGTCTCTTGCCACTAGAGTATAAGCTCCACAAGGCCAGGTGTCTGGCTTGGTTACTGCTGTATCTCTGGCACCTATTACAGAGTTTGACATATACTAGTTGCTCAATTAAATAACTGCTGACTGAAGGAGTATGGTCAATCCTGCCACCTATGCCTTGGATTCTCTCCTGTAACTTGGAAAATTGATGACTGCTCTTCTCTTGTATATTCAATGTCTTTCTCAACTGGATTTCCCCCATCAATTTCCCCACACCACTCTTCAGCGACTATCCTGCCCTGTTCCCCTTCTGAGCAAAATAAAAGCCTAAGAAACTGATTAGATTCAGTCTTCATATTCTGCCCTTTCCTCAGTCCTGCCTACTCTAGTTTCCACCCTCATTACTGCAGTGATACAGCTCTCACTAAGGTGACCAGTGACCTCCGCATCACTAACCAAAGGACATTTCCTGTCCTTACCTTACTTGACCTCTCAACAGCATCACTGGGCACTGAAATCTCTTTTCCCGCAGTTTTCTGAGAAAACACACAGCTTTTCTTCCCCCTCCCTAACCATACCTTCTGTTTCCTTTGCAAGCTCATCCTCCTCTACATGCCCCTTGAATGCTGGAACTTCAGTCCTAAGCCCTCTTCTCACTCCAAATGCTGAACACAGGCAGTCTCACCCAAAATAGGGGATTCAAATCTCTAGCCCGGCCCCCTCCTCTGAGCCCCAGACCAGGATTTCCAGTTGCCCTCCTTGACCGTCATTTGGATGTCTCCACTCAACACAATCCAAACTGAATTCATCACCCTCTACTCCCTATGTCTGAGTCTCTCTCTGTGTTGCTTATCTTTTTCCTTTTTCTTTTTGTATTTTGGCTTCGCCTCAAGGCTTGCAGGGTCTTAGTTCCCCGACCAGGGATTGAACCCAGGCCATGGCAGTGAAAGCACCAAGTCTTAACCACTGGACCACCAGGGAACTCCCCCTCAGTGTTGCTTATCTTACTCTACTTACATTCATCAGTTATAGCAACCCAGAAACACAGAAATCATCCTTGATACTTCCCTCTCCCCAAACTCCAGATCTAAGCATCGCCTGCTCCTGTTTTAGCTGCCAAGTATCTCTTGATCCCATCCACTGTTCACCATCTCTTACTACAGGGCTTCACACTATTTCGACCTGACACATCACTAAACCCAAAGTACATTTCCTGTCCTTACCTTACCAGCCAATGATTGTTACTGAACACAATTCTCCTATCATCACTCTTGCTTAATAATGATTTACCATTGCTCTTAGAACACCAAAGTTTCTTTACATGACTTACAGGCGTGTGGTCTAGCACCTCTCTTCAGCCCCTCCCCTGCCCCAGTAGTCCTCCTCCCCACTATCATCTTGGCTCCCGTTGTACTTTCTTTCCCTCCCTGGACTCCCATGCTGCTTCCTATGTTTCTTCTGCCAGAAAAGAGTTTCCAGTGAATCTGCTCTATTAACTCGCTTTTCCTTCACCACTATAAGCTGTGTAATTTTTGGCAAACTTTCCTCTGCCTGATAATAGAACCTTCATCACAGAGTTGTTGAGGGCCGAGTTGGTACTTCTCAAGCACTCAAGCCAGTGGCTGGCACTTATTAAGAACTCACTGCCAGCCTGATTATCACCTTCCTAATGAGGCTGATTCCCTCTATTATGTATCATTGTGTACCTCTTTTTTCTAACATTTGTCATAACTTTTTTACTTTTATTCATGTGTGTGGACCCTGAGCCCTAGCACAGTACCTGGCTGGAGATAGGATGCTCAAGAAATATTTGAATGTTCCTAAAGGCTTAGTCAAAATTCTTACTTATAAAAGACTGAAGACATGGAAAGGATACATATACATATGGAATCTTTTCTTATTATGAAGAAAACTGGGTGAAATCAATAAAATGAAATTTATAAATCCTTCTATTTAGGTTTGAACAACGTAAATGCCTAACTGCTGGGAAGAAGAGAGCTGGAGACAAAGGGAACTGAGGCTGTTACTTGATCACAAATCTAATTGTGATGAAGCTTGTAAAATAACTGAAACAATCTCCTCCACATTAACAAAATTAAATGGCCTGATAATGGAATGTTCCCATTCCATTGTACCCAGAAACTAGCCACACCACACTCTATTCGTGGGATCCTTGGAATTCGCTAAGCCGACAGGAACCAGGTCCAGGAAGGACTTTATAAGCAGGTTGGCTAAAATGCATGGAGTGTTCAGGTTGAGGAAGGAAGCTGAAAAAAACAGATCTGTGTCTTCTGCTATTTGGGAATAACTAGAAGTCTACTCAGAATCGAGAGTAGTTAATTTATAATGATGGTCATTTAAGAGTGGTTGGGCTTCCCTGGTGGTGCAGTGGTTGAGAGTCCGCCTGCTGATGCAGGGGACACAGGTTCGTGCCCTGGTCTGGGAAGATCCCACATGCTGCGGAGCGGCTGGGCCCGTGAGCCATGGCCGCTGGGGCTGCGCGTCCAGAGCCTGTGCTCCGCAACGGGAGAGGCCACAACAGTGAGGGGCCCGCGTACCGCAAAAAAAAAAAAAAAAAAAAAAAAAAAAAAAAGAGTGGTGACTTCTATTCAATATTAAGAAAAGACCTGGTCACAACTGAAGCTATTCCACAAGTAGAACTGGCCCACTTGGAGTGAGTGCCCCACCATTTACTTCTCAAACTCTTCTGACTCCTAGTCCTGTAGGAATGTGTCCATAAAAATGGCCTGCCTCAAAAAAAATCTGATTTTATCTTTAAAACATTATGCAAAATGTGTCCTTTACTCTCTAACACTTAGGCTTACAGTATCATAAAACTGTCTTCCTTACCATCAAGTAAAATGGCTGTCCTGAGAAGATGGCCGGTTTCTCTTGCGGCTTCACACATTACTTGGCACAAGTTCCCATTTTTCTTCCGGGGACCACAGTTTTAAAAAAGGGAATTACTCAAGAAGGTGGAGGGCAGGCAGTTCTTCAGAGTTGGGAAGAGAGATGTTGTACAAGAAATGCCCTGCAGGGAACACATCCTTTATAGCTCTGCTCAGCCACTGATCCCCTGCTTTTAATCATTTTTAATAAACTTGTAAGTCTCCTGATGAGGCCATTCTCTCATAATGCTTCAAAGAGGTGTTTTTCAAACTATGTTGTGATTTTTCTGCTCCAACCCCAGCTTTCTCAGAGAACTTCAAGATCTTCAACTAAAAATGTTTGAAATACACTGCTACAGGGTAGTGCTGAGAAGACAAAGGGCAATCAACACATTTGGTTGTTTCACACTTCTTTTAGCCACAGGATACATTTAAGAGGGTAACTAATTACTTCACATTCCCATTCCTATCCAAGTCCTTTGCAGTAGATGGGCTCAGCACTACCCACAGGGGATTTGGGAAATGTGGTTAGGTATAGCTCTGCTTTCTCCTAAAACTGAGAATGAAGAAAAGGCACATTTTTATCTCATTTTTTAATCTTATGTATCTGAAAAAAAGCCTGGCACTATTCATAGAATAAAAAGGCATGATTTAGGCTCTCTCCTTTGGAGAAGTTTTCTACCTGAATTGATTTAGGCCAACAGTTCACACCTTGGGGCAGTTCTGGCCCCCAGGAAACATTTGGCAGCGTCTTGAGACATTTTTGGTTGTCCTGCCTTAGAGAGTGGAGACGTACTACCCACAGCTAGTGGGCAGAGCCTAAGGATGCCACTAAACACCCTACAATACACAGGACAGCCTCCCACAACAAAGAATTATCCAGCCTAAAATGTCAATTTTTTTTTTTTTTGGCTGCACTGTGCAGCTTGTGGTATCTTAGTTCACTGACCAGGGATCATACCTGGGGCCACAGCAGTGAAAATGCGGAGTCCTAACCACTGGACTGCCAGGGAATTCCCTAAAATGTCAATATTGACGAGTTTGAAAAACCCCGACTTACGTTAAAATTAGTTGAGGAATTTCATGGGCAAATGAAGAGGCTAACGATGTGAACAGGCTGCATTCCCACATCCCTTTTCCTAAACACTTTATAGAGTACTGAGCCCACCTATATAGTTGACCTTTGAACAACGCAGGGGTTAGAGGTGCTGACCCTCTACATATTCGAAAATCCGCCTGTAAGTTATAGTCAGCGCTCCATATATGCAGTTTCTCCATACAGCAGTTCCTTTGTGTAAGTGGTTCCACATCCGAGGATTCAACCAACTGCCGATCGTGTAGTACTACAGTATTTACTATTGAAAAAAATCCACACATATGTGGACCCATGCAGTTCAAACCCATGTTGTTCCAGGCTCAACTGTATATAGGTATGTATAGATAGAACCTCATCTATACGCTGTGCTTTTGAGAAGCATTCTACCACTGTTTTTCAGTTATTTAACTAAGTACAACATTTATATGAAGAGTTCCTTTTACACTTTAGACAAATGAGTGGTGAGTAAAAGAGAGAACTCCTTGGCCTATAATATGCCTTAAGACTTACAGCTTAATGTACAGAAATTATACTCCCTTTCTCCAAATAGATTTAATTAAAACCCCCAGTCCAACTAGGCTTAAGAAAATTCATAACCATCACCGTAAGACAACTGACATTCACAAATTTTTACTTCCAATAATTAATTAACTAATCTCCTCAGAAGGACAACCCTTCTGAAGTAAATTATGGCAAGATTAAATAGGAGTATTGTAACTTATTTACTTATATACTGAGTTCTTTCAAAAATACTTTGAAGTGTCATTATATGAAAGTAAAAATACCTGTATACTAAAAAGTCTGGCTGCTCCTTTGTTCTTTCAATTAATCCAAGATTTCATTTAGAGCCTCAACCTTACTTCAATAACTATCTTCCAAAGTTCTTGTTTTCAAGGATTAGACAGGCCTTAAATAAAGCTTGAATTTTTGTTTTAGGAAAGTCATAATTACACTACCATCTCAAATGGCGTTTCTATGAGTTGTGGTATTTAAACCTGAGATACATAGAGAGAACACCATGTGATGATGAAGGCAGAAGGAAATTAAAGATACTTTCAAAGATAAGTTCTTCAATGTTTTACCATATTTGATAGCAGCTTTTTTATTGGTTACAAAACCTAAGCCCATATACAAAATTAGGAACACATTTAGATGCCTCTTCTGAAAGAATGTTTTAGTCTTTTTTAACCGAGTTAAAAAAAAAATAAAAACAATGCAATTTTTCAACACTGTTTTGAAAACTTAAAAGTGCAGCAATATACTTAGTTTCCTTTACCTACGAAATTTTGCATTTCCATTTCCAAACTGATAAGGTCACAACAAATTGGATCAAGCCAATGCATACGTATGTCTGCACTACTTGATGCTAATGTTCACTTATGTTAGTTTGCACTTAAAACATAAGAGGAAATAGGAATCGGCACAGTAGAGGCCCAATTTAATCTTAATGTGTGCAAAATTTAAAAGGTAACTGTCAGTAAGTATGGAGAGTCCAGAAGAAAGTAAACTGGAAGGGGTACAATTCACAATATTGAGAAGATTTGGACTTCAAGGGTTTCACTGAAGTTTGTGACCTTAATTAGCTTTGACTTTGTTATTCCTACTTTTAGTGAACACCACACAGTTTCAAAATTTTAGACTACTGAACAGGATGCAGTTACCATATGAAGCTTTAACTCAAAATTTGGATAAAGAAAAAAAGGCACAATGAACTTCAACTCAATTTTATGTGCACAAGAGTTGAAAAATCTGAGCCACCTTAAAGAGAAATTGATTCTAAAATTTATAAAACCTATAAATAATCAGAGGCCAAACCACTATATTAAAACAGATTCTCTAGCAAGTAAAAATCTTGCAGTTTAAACATACTCTTGTATCCACTTTAGATACAAGACAAAACTCACTCTTTAAAGTGGCTCCACCTTGGCAGATACATATATTTGTAATGAATGCACACCTGCTATGTGTTGTTTATCAGTGAAAACACCCCCGCTGATTCACAAAGCTCTGATGGCATCTGTCTCATCTTCATCACAGTAAATACACACCCCCTCCCCCATCGGATAACTAAATTAGTTTAGATTTTCTATCCCTTCACATCAATTCATTGGGAAATTATACCCAGTAAACAATAGCAATAAAACCATTCCTGTGACAGCACAAATTATTCAGTTTAAAAAATTTCAAATTCTTTCATGAATAGCTGGGTCAGACAATTTACCAAAAGCAATGACTTTACATAGTAATACCAGATTTTGCAGAATTACTTAAAGATCACTGCAAATCAGGTTTATGTTAAATAACTGCAGATTATTCCTCTATGCAGATCCTTGTCTGAATCTTTTTATATGTGAATATGCTTTTAGAGTAGGATCTGAATGAACTTTCCAATAATAAACGAATGAAGTTTTATGATACTTCTAAATAGTTGTTGTTTTGTTGCCAACCACATTATCAAAAGCACTGGTTACTAAGTAAAAAATATTTTAAGACTAAATTACAGTAAACATGAAAGCTCCACAGTTTAAACCCAATATAAATCAACCATACCCAATTATCAATTTAAAACGAAAAATATTAACTCCTGAAAGCTGAAAGCAAGATTTTCTTTTTTAATATCACCAATGGGTACTTTAGAATTTTGTGTTTTTGTTTTTATTTATTTATTTTTTTCTTTATAGTCAGGGACTCTTGCTTTCAACTTAAACAGAAGTTCAAGTCCGTAACAGGTTGCAGCTCAGGTAAAATACCATGCACAGCATTTGATTACTTCAAAACAGCAGGAACACACAGGCTGAAGTGAGTGGTCAAATAGGGCTTGCTGTTCTCAAAAATTAGGTATAATGGCGAAAGCATTACCATCCATAGCTAAAGTTCTTCCTCCAACCCTGGCTTCTGAGGCAGATAATAAACACATCAATTACTGGTAGATGAAGTACAGTTTTTTAAAACTTATCTGTTTAATCAATAACCAAGTTTCTTTTTTTTAAGTTACTTTTTGTTTGTGTCAGTTCCACCAATGAAAATCATTTGGCTTGTACTTTAAAATCTATTCTTCCACATAAAGAGTATGAAAATATGTTTGTGGAGGACAATGATGGAGGCTCAGATCAGACTGCACCTCTTTAAAGTCTTCCAACATGTGTATGTGTCATACCAAAGTGTCTTGATCCATAGCGCACCATTTTCCAAAGGAATATCAAGTGGGCAGCTGACATGCCACCACTACAGAATATTCTAAACTGGAGACTGCGGTTGTCAGCGTGTGGCACCAGGGAACAGGGAAAAATAGGGTAGTTGAGATTGTTAAGGAGAATTCTAAAACAGTTTAGGAAATCATGCATATGCATTTACAGTCCATGTGGATAGTGACTTTTGGCAACTGCAAAGTGACTGAGACATGGCTTGCTTTAGAAGCATCAAAACAAAGAGGCATGTATGTTTTGGAGCCTTTTGTACTTGTTGTTCTTGTCATCTGGTAGCCATCTGGTGGTGCTTCATACTGAACGTGGGAAAGACGCTGCACTCGATTGAACTTAAAAATTAAATTCTTTTGTTTGAAGGTTGGCTGTTGGGTCAAAGTTGTAAGTACCTCCTTGTGTTGCTTCAGGAATGAGACTAGGATCTTCATCAATCTATAATAAACAAGAAAAAAATCTTTATTATGTTAAGATACTACACATTACAGTGTAAATGGAATTGATTTACTTCTTAGGAGAGCATTCCATATGAATGTTTTTGTCACCTAAAAAATATTTTAAGTAAATCAACAATGTTATTAAGAAATCTAACAATTAAAAATTGAACACACATTTAAAAATTGCCCCATGCTTTAGTTCCTGTATCTGTAGATTTACTTTACCTATCTGAACATACATCATTTCTATAATTACCATTTCTTCCCATTTAACAAACTACAAAAGCAACAAGGTGACAGAAATACAGTATAAATTTAGTCATGGAAAACTCTTAGAAAACTTACTTTATGTATAGATTTTAATGTACACGTAGACACATCATACTTTAATACATACTTACATCATCACCAGAGAAATACTGATCTATGATTTCAAATGCTAATTTATATATGTCTTCATTTTCATGCTGCTGTAAAACTTCAATTTTCTCCAAACCTGATAAAAATAAAATAGTCAAAATAATTAGGTACATACTAATAAAAACTATGCTCATTGTAATCATGGAAAATCCTAAAGAACTCAGAACACCCTCCCACTACCCTCCAAAGATGACAGTTCGTCTAAAATACAGATAAAACCCTGAGCTGCTCTGGTTAGAGGGCCAGCATCCCACTAATTTCTTCCTCTTTAGAAGCCCTAGAGGTATCCTGGTCCCTGAGGCAGGCAGCTTAAAAAACACCTAAATACCCCATTTGACAGATGAAGAAGCTGTAGCACAGAGATGTAAAGGGATTTATTTCAGGTTACATGGCAAGTTAGTGACAGAACTAGAACCAAGATCTCTGCCACCCCCCCGCCCCAGGACTCCTTTAATATAATCATACTGTTTCCCAAATGTTACTTAATGATTGATATAAATATAAGATAAAGCTTTAAATTTTGAAGTAATTTTTTTTTTTTTTTTTTTTTTTTGCTGCATCATGGGGCATGTGGAACTTCCCCAACCAGGGATCGAACCCATGACCCCTGCAGTGGAAGTACAGTGTCTTAACCACTGGACCACCAGGGAAGTCCCTGAAATAATTTCTTTAAAAAAAAAAAAAAATGAATAGGGTGCTTACGTCCTATAGCTACAGTGAATCTGGGAAATATTTTTTTAGAAAAGTAACTATAGAATGCCTTTATTTATATTCCAATATATTTACTCCATGTATCATGTACATAAGTCTATTAAATCCTTAGTAATAAATATTCTTCCTTGAAATGTCTTTTTAGCTAAGTTATTTTGAAATAGTTTCAGTTTTTATATAGTAATATTCAAACCAGAAAAATGGGAAAATAGGTGTCAAAGATAATGGATGTAGACTGCCTTATAAAATCATAAAATGCTAAGTAAATATGTATCCTAATTATAAGTATTTATCTCATAGACAGAAGCAACTATCTTGATAAAAAGCTGGAGTAACAAGCTCAAACTCTCTGGGTTAAGTTGCTCTGAACCAGACTACAATGTTCATTTCAAATTATTTAAAAAGTAAAACATCTTAAAACAAAATAAACAGTGAATTAATAGTAGTACAGTTAAGAAAATCTGGCTTTTAATTATGCTCCTATCACTAACTACTTCCCTGACCGTGGACAAAACTCCTTAACATCTCCAGAATATTTTCTTCTTGTTATTAAGAAAATACTTCCAGTCTGAACATTCTATGATGCTATCACATTTGTTCTCTCTTAAAAAAATAAACTCGGTAGTATAATCGAACAAATTAGTCAACAAAACGTATAAAATAAAACATGACATTAAGATAAGTTAATTTAAGGTTTGAGCAATTTAGTACACATTGAACAGGCACCTTTAAAAACAGAATTTTAAAATATATGCTTTATATGTCATTACCAGAGAAAATAATGATACAGTATTTCAAATCACAGTTCTTTCTTATTAAAATTTCAAAGTAATTTCTGTAGTAATAACCCTAGCATGGAGTTCTAGCAATCATAAGACTGAAACAAAATATCTAGATGACTGTGAAATCATTAACCTTTTCCATAACCTATTCTAATATATGGAATAGTATTTCACAAAGTGAGGTCCACAGAATCACATGATAATAGGTATAACATGAAAACAAGTGTTTTACTGTCAAGGAGTTTGAGAAATGCCGAATTAAACAAAGCCTGTAAGTTTCTCTATTATAGTGGTTTTTAGAGCTTTTAATTTGCTCTTATGCAATGTGACTTCAGGAGAAGTATTTGTGATTCCTGAAAAGCATTGTCAATCTCTAGGAATGTTATGGCGTGACTTTCACAACCGGTTGTTTTCTGGAAAATCTTCTTGGACTATTAATATAGCAAACAAAGAATAGCAACATCCTCGGATGATGTTAATATTAATAGCAATATATCCTAAGTTTTCTTTCTAATTAGCTGTCTGTAAAGGAACTAATGTTTCAGAGTTCCAGTGCTCAACTATTTTTCTTTAATCAACCCTCTTACCTCCGCATTCTTCTATTATTTCAGCTATTGTGCTTGCTTCATCACCAGCCATTATCAGAATGTTTTTCAGACCATCTAGAACCACCTGAACAACTTGAGAATCTTTTACTGACAGTAAATTACAGAATGGTGGTATTACATTCTGCTGTACAAGGTACTCAACCTAGACAACAGAAGAGAAGAGATACTCCTATTTATATAATTATCTTTTCCCCCAAAAGAACACAGTACAGGGCTAATAAACAATCAACAACTCCTAAACCTAAGAGAGTAGTATGCTTTCCAGTATTAACAACTATTAACAGTTTTTTTCCAAACTCACTTGATCTTTTCTGCCACTTATCGTTAAGTTGCTAATTGCCCAAGCAGCTTCTTTTTGTGTTCCAAAGTCCCCCTAAAGGTTAAAAAACAAACGTTAAAATGAATTTTTGGGTCAAACAGTCTTGGTTATAATATATTAACAGACATGATGAACTCATAACAATGACTGACCTTGGCAAGTTGATGAATAATCATCGGGATTAATCCAGCATCTATTACAGCTTGAACTTGTTGCTGGTTGCCTGCTGTAATGTTGGAAAGGAACCACACTGCTTCCTATAATTGAACAAAATAAAGGGCAACTTTATTTGAAAAACTGTATCTTTAATGTGTTTATATTTTTATTTTAATGTAATTTATATACACAGTAACAAGTCACCTCAGCTGCATTAAGGGAAATGCATCTAAGAGTGATTAGGTTATACAGAATCTCCCATTTTAAACATATAAGGAAACTTCTATTCATAATATCTGGACCCATTAACCTAGCATAACCTTCAATAATATAGATACCTAGGACTATACCGGAGGCACTATTTTAGACAATGGTGATATGGCGGTGAAAAAAACAGACAAAAGACTTTACTCGTGGACCTTGTATTTTTTGTGCATGAGCTCCCTCTAAAAGACAGATAGAAATAAATAGAAGATGGACTTTACTAATACTTTGTGTTAAAACTACTTCTAAGAAAGGTGAATTATTTTATTGTAAAAGTATTTACTTGCAGAGACTTCCCTGGTGGTCCAGTGGTAAAGAATCTGCCTTCCAATGCAGGGGACGTGGGTCAGATCCCTGGTCTGGGAAGATCCCAAATGCCATGGGGCAGTAACTAAGCCCACACACCACAACTACTGAGCTTGCGCGCCTCAACGAGAGAGCACGCGTGCCACAAAACTACAGAGCCCACATGCTCTGGAGCCTGCGCGCCACAACTAGATAGAGAAAACCTGCGCGCCACAACTAGACAGAGAAAACCCACACGCCACAACTAGAGAGAAGCCAGAGTGCCCCAATGGAAGATCCCGCATGCCTCAACAAAGATCCCACGTGCCACAACTAAGACCCAGTGCAGCCAAAAATATAAAGAAAATAAATAATTAAAAAAAAATTTTACTTGCAAGATATATTTAGAACTTAACCTTCTAACTAGTCTAGGATGGTCTATATAACAAATTTTATTGTAACCTTAAATGATTTATGTCACAAACAAATAGGTTTATAAAGTTTAGTGTCAAATGTGTATCTTCTTCCTCCTCTACAATGAAAAGATTGTAGGAGAGTACCCTGGTGGTCTAGTGATTAGGATTCGGTGCTTTCACTGTCGTGGCCTGGGTTCAATCCCTGGTCCGGAAACTCAGATTCCACATACCACAACTGGGACCCGGAGCAGACAAGATGAATGAATGAATGAGTAAATAAATAAATATTAAAAAAGAATCCAACTGTCAAATTATAGTCATGCAACTATATAAATATAATTAAGACAAAGAAGAAATGATCAGTTTTGTTAGTTTGAGGGATAGTGGCATTTCAGGCAGATAAAACTGTATTAAATTAAATGCAAATCAAAATCACGAGACCCCACTTCACAGTACTGGGTGGCTATAATAATAATTAAAAAAAGGAACTGGATCCCCCATAACATTGCTTGTAAGAATGTAAAATGGTGCAGCTCCTATGGAAAAGAGCTTGGTGGTTCCTCAAAAACTTGAACATGCAATTACAATATGACTTGACAATTCTACTCAGATATATACCCAAAGGAACTAAAAGCAGAGACTCAAACCAATGTTCCTAGCAGCATTACTATTCATAGTAGCCAAAAGGTAGAAACAATCCAAGTATCCATCAACAAATGGACGAATAAACAAAATATGGTATACAGGCACAATGGAATATTTATTCAGCCATAAAAAGGAATGAAGTTCTGATACATGCTCCAACATGGATGAACCTTGAAAACATGCAATGTGAAATAAGCCAGACATGAAGACTGAAGTACTTAAGCACATATTTAACAGTAAGATTGTAACTTAAGCTTAAAATCTTTTTTTAAAAAAAAGCAATTTTAATGATCCTTTAATTTAGGCACTGCAGTTTTTCGTTCAATCTCATTTCATAGGGAGATTAAACTATGATCTATTTGTTTATAAAACACACCAGCAAAAAAAAAAAAGATACTGGCCACCCAATGGAAAATTTCATATGTACTCTCACCTAGTGGCTACTAATTTGCTACTGCTCAATCTATTGAAATAAAAACATTGGTTAATATACAAATAATTTTATACTGTGATGATCATGGTAGCACTTAACAGCAAGCAATTAACAACTGAAACAAAATAACTGCAGAGGTGATTTGAAATAATTCTCATCTTAACTAGAGTGGTTTTGAAGAGAATCACAAGCAAACAGGAATAGAAACAGAAACAAGAAGGCAGTCAAAATTGAGATATACAAAGAGAAAGAAATGCACTGACAAGGCTGTTATACGCCTTACCTTATTTATCTTCTCTTTTGGGTGTGATAAGAGATTTGGGAAGTGTGACAGGACATCGCAGTTGAGAACAACCTGGGTCTGCTCGTCGGTACCTGTCACTATGTTGCCAACCGCTCTGAGTGCTGCTGTCTGGGGTGGGGATAAAATGTTTTCTATAAATTTGTTGATGATGAAACTGATACTATGTTTTTTATAATCCTGAGAAAATGTAAAAATGCAAAGGGTGAATGATTAAAATTTACTCCATTCTTACACAAATCATTTCACAGAACTGGAAAGTAGTTTTGAACTTTAAACTATAGTCTTATGAAAACTGGAACTATATAGAAAAATTGTGTGGAAAATAGTTGGAAAAAATATTAAAATAAAAACTGTAAAGTCCTTTTTTAACAGCTATTTTTACCTATTAGTAAATTGGTACCACAGATTTTAATAAAGGCCTCTAACGGGCACACATTTCTATCTAGAAAGTCACTTTGGCAGAAATGGGATGAACAGATCTATCAGCCATGTACCCCTAATTAGAGTGAGGAGAAACGAGAGGGAGAGGAGAAAATGGAGTTTGGAAGCTTTTGCAATTATCCAGAGGAAAGAAAATAAATCTTGAACTAAATCAGTGGCTCTAGATACAAGGAGAAAACAGATTTGAAAGCTATATAATAAGGATTGACAGGGTTTTGTAATGGAGGGGAGACAAGAGGAGAAATATCAAGGTTTCTAGCTTGGACTATGCTGTCCACTGAAAGGGGATATAGAAAGAGGAACAGGTTTGTGGCAGAAGATGGTATGTTCATTTCTGTCTGGTTGAAATGACAGTGGAGTTCTTAGAGGATATGTCTAAGGACTCAAGGACAATTGGCTACATGAGTCTGCAACTCAGCAAAGAATCTGGATGAGATGAAGATTTAGATATCAACAAAAGCAGATTCAGTAAAATAGCACAAGAAATATTGAAGAAATGTGCATATAGACAGAACTGAAGCCTGGCTGTACAAGTTAACTGGTTATAGCAAATACAAACTTTACACAAGTAAGAAAAAATGTTTAAGTACTTACTTGAACTTTCACTTCCTGGTGGCTCAGAAGGGGCACAAGAAATGGCACAACCCCTGAATCAATAACCATCTGTATCTGCTCATTACCTCCATCTGTCAGGTATGACAGTGCCCAAACAGTATCCACAAGAATCTTTTCAGGAAATAAAAAAGAATTACCATTTAATGTATTTGTTTGAATGTTTGAGATACATAACACACTTATAGAATGGTGACATAGAAAGTAACTGAATTTTGTTTTAGCTTGGTAGCAAAAATATCTGCTAAGCTGATACAGCTACTACGTAGTAGATAAAACTCTCTCAATGGCTACCTCAGGCCACTCTTCACAAAAGTGAGACACAGAAGTCTGGGACAACTTCTACCCCAACTTCCATATCTATCTATTAGGTAGATAAATTTAAAAATAGGCAGACAAGTAATTCTCCCTGCTCCCACAAACTAAATACCCAATAATCACAAGGAAACACTTTATACATAGAATGAGACCAATATATCATGCTGCTTCCAGTTTAGAAGAGCCCAAAGAGATCATTTATCCATATTAGTAGTTTTTAAACATGTTTAGCAACGTAATTTTTCAGACTATTAAAGTACACATAAAAGAAATGACTTGGCATTTTAACTTTGGGGAAAAAATTAATTATTTGTAAATCTCTTGAAAAATGTCCCAACTGAAGAGCATACAGTATAAACCATGCCTTACACCCATCTAATTTTGCAAATAATAAAAAACAAAAAACAGGCTCAGGTTTGTTGACTCATTCAAAGTCAAAGAGCTTGTATGTAGTTTTCCTTGGTGTCTTCACAGAGGAATGTAAGCACAGGCCTGATCTCATGTGAAATCCAGAGATGTTTCCTATTAGAATATTCAAATTAAAGACATTTGTTGCTCTAAAATAACAGCAGCCACCTGAATTCAAATCTCTCCATGTAACCTTCAAAAAAGTATATGGATTAACAAGAGCAAATAAAACCACATATAGCCTGCACCTTCAACATTACTAGGAGTCTGAGAATGCTACAAATTTCAAATCACCTGTAAGAAGAGAAAAAACTAAATTCTACCTTTTGTCTGGACCTCCTGCCCTAAGGCTATGTGAGACTTCAGAGAAGAGTAGAGTGAAGCGCTTAAAGGTAACATATCCTAGTAAAACTACTCCACTTTAGTGGGGCAGAGACCATGTGGCTCAAAAAGCCTACAAGATTTACTATCTGTCTTCTACAGAAAAATTTGCTGACACCTTTACCAGAGGATGAGCTTCATTCAACTAAGAGATAAACGAAGAAATATTTCACTGTAGATCAAAAACTGACACAAATGTGAGGAGTGGAAGAATAATTTAAATGTTATATGTTCCAGAAAAACTGAAATATTGCACTTGACAAATGCGAGGACAGAAGGTATGCCTGAGAACCATCCTACCCCCACAAGGAAAGCCTCCTTGCTGGATGGTGTCTACAGATGCTGTGTGTGTGAGTGAAGCTTGTCTACTACCAAGTCTGGCAGTAACAGGTAGCAAGATTTAAATAGAAATCAGAGTCTCATAACATAACACTCAAAATGCAGGCTACAGCTGAAAATAACTCATCATATCAAGAATCAGGATCACCTCAACTGAAAAACGAAAAGAAAGTCAACAGATGCCAACACTGAGATGACGCAGATATTGGAATTATCTGACAGGATTTTAAAGTAACTGTCATTAAAATACTTCAGCACGCAATTATGAACACATTCGAAACAAAAGAAATATAGTAAGTCTCAGCAAAGAAATAGGACAAATAAAGAAGAACCAAATGGATTTTAAAACTAATAAACTCAGTAACCAAAATTTAAAACTCACTGGAAGGACACAATAGTAGAAGGGAGAGAAGAAAAAACAAAATCAACTAACTCAAAGACAGATGAATACAAATCATCCAATTGGGCGAGAAAAAAAAAAGACTGCAAAGAATGAACAGAGCTTTAGGGAATTACAGGATGATAACAAAAGATATAATAACATTTATGTCAGTAGAGTTCCAGAAAGAGAGGTGAAGCTGAAAAAAATATCTGAAGAAATAATGATGGAAAACTTCCCAAATTGGGCAAAAGATACAAACCTAGATTCAAAAATGGGAGAATGAGGTGAGAGAAAAGAGAAAATAGAAATAAGCTCATCACTTGCTGTATGGGTAAAGACAGGAGTCAAAAAATACCATTTAAACCTACGAAACCAGACAGTAAAAAAACAAAAGGCATTATAAAAGGTATAAGTATAAAGGTAACAATAGAACAAAAACAAACATTCCTAAATACCAAAAGAAATTTTTAAAAGAGAGAAGAAAGAACACTAAGTAGAAAATAAAACACACAGAAATTATAACACAAAATAACAGGACAGAATTGAAACCAAACATATCAAACAATATGAAACAGGCTTAACTCACCTGTAACAAGAAAAAGATTTTCAAATTGGCTCCTAAAACAAAACCCAATTCTATGTTGTATACAAGAGACACACCTAAAACAGTCATTTAAAAAGGCTAAAAGTAAAGGGACAAGCAAAGGTACAGCAAGTAAATGATAACAAAGCAGAGACTGCAATCCTGTTAGCAGACCAGTAGAATTCATTCTACAATTACAAAGAATAAAGAAGGCTACTTTGTAAAGCTATACCCCACAATTTATAATGAATATGTAACTGTTAAAAACATCTATTCACCAAGTAACCCTGTAAATACCACTACAAAGGAGAAAATAAAAAGATGCAAGAAAAAAATAAAAATATACTGATAAAAGATTTTTCATACACTGTTGTCAGTATGAGAAGTCAAGTAGATAAAAAGTGAGGATAAAGATTTTATAAATATACATCGAAATTTAAACCTGATAACAGATAATAAACTTGCAAATGGAGCACAAAAATATTAGGTCCAAAGAAAACATCAATTACATAAAGCAGAAATATTATAAAACTATTACAAGGCAATAAAATTAGATATTAATAAATACCAAAATACCACATGGAAATTTAAGAGCCTTAGATTAAACAACTCTTGGATTAAAAAAAAAAACCAACAAAACAGAGAAAAATTTCTAGAAAATTATAATGAAAACACCACATATCAAAATCTACGGGATTTACCTAAAGCAGTGTTCAAAGGCAAGTTCATAGCCTTAAAAATGTATACAACAGAACTTAAGAGAATGAAAATAGATCCCAAATAAAAAGCTAGAAAAAGAACAGAGCAGGGGCTTCCCTGGTGGTACAGTGCAGAGGACAAGGGTTCAAGCCCCGGGCCGGAAAGATCCCACATGCCACAGAACAACTAAGCCCGTGCGCCACAACTACTGAGCGTGAGCTCTAGAGCCCCCGAGCCACAGTTACTGAGCCTGCAAGCCACAACTACTGAGCCTGTGAGTCACAACTACTGAGGTCCGTGAGCCTAGAGACCGTGCTCCACAACAAGAGAATCCACTGCAATGAGAAGCCCACACACCACAAGGAAGAGTAGCCCCCCTCACCGCAACTAGAGAAAGCCCGTGCGCAGCAATGAAGACCCAACGCAGCCAAAAATAAATAAATTTTAAAAAAAAGGAACAGAGCAAACCAAAAGAAAGCAAAAAGAAACAGTAAGTACAAAAGTAGAAAGTAATGAAGTAAAGAACAGAAAAACCACAGATCTAATTAAAACCCAGAATCCTAGTTCTTTGAAAAAATTGAGGGCTTCCCTGGTGGCGCAGTGGTTGAGAGTCCGCCTGCCGATGCAGGGGACACGGGTTCGTGCCCCAGTCTGGGAAGATCCCACATGCCGCGGAGCGGCTGGGCCCGTGAGCCATGGCCGCTGAGCCTGCGCGTCCGGAGCCTGTGCTCCGCAACAGGAGAGGCCACAGCAGTGGGAAGCCCGCATACTGCAAAAAAAAAAAAAAAAATTGAAAAAAAGTCCTAGTTAACTTAATTAGAGAAGTGGTAGGAGGAGCACAAATGTACAAAATAAGAAATAATGAAGAAAATAACTCTTGAAACAGTATATTAAAACAAAAAAATCATAAAGAGATTACTTTGCATACTTAAATGCAAGCAAAATTGAAAACCTAGATGAAATGAATAATTTCCTAGGATAGTAGTTTACAAAAAACTAACCTCACTAGAAATTGAGAGCTTAAACAAGCCAATTTCAATAGCAAAAATAGAGAAAATTATCAGGGAACTAATCACACAAGTATCAAGACCCAAAAGGTTTCAAGAGGGAAACTACCAAATCTTCAAAGATCAGATAGACCCCAGGCTATATAAATTGTTCCAGAGCATAGAAAACGAATGAAGCATAATGTTAATACCTAAACTTTTAAAGTGCAATAAAAATACAATATTAATACCGAATAAAGATAGCATAAAAAACTGTAGACCAGTATCTCTTATGTGAATAGAGATGTAAAAATTCTGAATAAAATTTAGTGAAAAGGATCCTATACTACATTAAGAAAATAATATATGATAATCAAGTGAGATTTCTCAAGGAATGCAAAGATGTTTCAATTTTAGGAATATCAATATATGTTATATTAATAGACTTACAGAGAAAATCATATAATCATCTCCATAGACACTGAAAAATTCCAACACTCATTCTTGATGTCAACACTCAAAATGGGATTTTACAGATATTTCCTTAACATAATAAAACATCTATAGAGCTTCCCTGGTGGCGCAGTGGTTGAGTGTCCGCCTGCCGATGCAGGGGACGCGGTTTTGTGCCCCGGTCCAGGAGGATCCCACATGCCGTGGAGCGGCTGGGCCCATGAGCCATGGCCGCTGGGCCTGTGCGTCCGGAGCCTGTGCTCCGCAGCGGGAGAGGCCACAGCAGTGAGAGGCCTGCGTACCACAAAAAACAAAAACAAAACCAAAAAACCCATCTATAACTCGGGAAAAAATCTAGATTCAACAAAAGGAATGACTGATAAATCCGATTACATAAAAAGGAGAAAACTGCATGGCAAAATATATCAAAGCCAAAGGACAAATTAGGAAAATATTTGACTATATATATATATATAAAATATATCACAAATAAAGAGTTAATGTCCTTAATACATAAAGAGCTCTTAAAAGCCAAGGAAAAGAGACCAAAAGTCTGATGGAAAATGAGCAATAAAGATGAACAGGCTATTTGCAAAGATGTAAAAATGGTTCTTCAACATATGAAATCAAGGTCAACTTCACTCACAAGTGAAACACATACTAAAAATGAGATACAGGGCTTCACTGGTGGCGCAATGGTTGAGAGTCCACCTGCTAATTCAGGGTACATGGGTTCGCGCCCTGGTCCGGGAAGATCCCACATGCCGTGGAGTGGCTGGGCCCGTGAGCCATGGCCGCTGAGCCTGCGCATCCGGAGCCTGTGCTCCGCAACGGGAGAGGCCACAACAGTGAGAGGCCTGCGTACCACAAAAAAAAAAAAGAGAGAGATACAGTTTCTCATAGAGTGGCAA
Source organism: Lipotes vexillifer (assembly GCF_000442215.2). Taxonomy (NCBI): domain Eukaryota; kingdom Metazoa; phylum Chordata; class Mammalia; order Artiodactyla; family Lipotidae; genus Lipotes; species Lipotes vexillifer. Next base: position 657,754 of record NW_006793498.1, on the reverse strand, counting down.
AAATTTTTAAATGACAACACATGGACAAGGCCATGAAGAAAGTCACTTTTGTATGTTGCTGCTGGGAATGCAAATGGCACAGCCCCTAAGGCAGGGAATTTGGCAGTGTATAACAAAAATTATAATGCATTCACTCTTTGACCTAGCAATCTGCTTCTAGGAATTGACCCTGAAATATTATCTCCAGTAATATGAAAACACACAGGATTACTGCCCGCTACATTATTCATATTTGCAAAATTCAAGAAATGGTCTAAATGCCTACACAAAATAGTGTGTTTGAACAAACCATAGCCACAAAATGGAATACTGTGCAGAACAATACTTGGTTGCCTTGGCCTGTGATGTTTTAGGAAGCTGCTAAATGAAAGGTAACCTTTTTCCATTATAGCTCCCCACTATTAGCAGAAAACCATTCTTTTCTAATATACAGTAGCCTAGAAAAATGAAATATTTAAGAGTTCTAAGCTGAGATCAATTAATGGTTTTTGGTTAGATCTTCATGACACCACCTCAAAGGCTGGTGGGGGAAAGTAAGCTATAGCTAGGTCTCAGGCCCCCTGAAGCTGTAAAGACTCTTCTAGTCTCTCTTTAATTTTGTTTTATAATATATTGGGCCTTCACCGAAAATCTCATTTTAAAAATGCTTTAAAACTTTGAAATTCACAGCACAAGATTATCAGGCTATTCTAGTTTTTTCTATTTTCATCAGTTTGCTTTCCTCATCTCCATAATCAGGCTAACATCTGCTCAATGTCTTTGACATTTGTAATTTTACCTTTTGCTGCCTTTTCCCATCTGAGCTGCTTCTGCTATTTTACACCTCCTCCAATATTCTTTTTTCTTGGTTTTTCCCTTTTTCTGGATTTCTATGGTAAAATGCCTGCTTTTACAGTCACTAATAGTCAATGAGTGTACTCTTTCCTTCCAGCTAACAGTCAGATTAATCATGTGCCAATGAAGTCTTTGGCAATCCTGAGCTACTTTATTTTTCACTATGTCTGTTTTTCTGGGCTAGAAACATTTAAAATTTTTTACTTCAGCAATATTTCATGTACTTGAAGACTGCTAGAAAGCTGATCTCTAGACACACAGTATGAAACACATATATACATGGAAAAGATAGGCAACTCAAAGGGTCAATGTATTGAACAAACTTCTTGAAAACTGGTATCTTATGAACCAAAGGAAAATCTCTAGCAATCCGAAGTCTCCAAAGAATAATATACTCAGCTCAAAGAGCTTTACCAATTTTTACCACCTCCAGTAAATATGCTAACAAATAATGTCCTGTTAGGCACCTTTACTGAAAACTGCTATTAACATGTACAGCATTTCCTAGTAGGTGTCTGTATAATGTCTGTGGAATGTTAACATCACACATGCTTTAGAGACAACTAGAGCTGAACCAAGTTAAAACTGTATACGTATCCTTATATGCAGTAAAGGGTAACTGAGTAAGCTCAGGGTGCTCAAATCCTATACATTCCAAAGAAAGGACTGGTCCTTGATCAGCTCCTTCAAGATAACCTTTGAGCCCTGGGATTATCCTGCTTAATAACATTGCATTTCTGAGACCCTGAGCCACACTGTATCAGTCTGACTCCTGGGAGGGGATAGAGACTGAGTAGTTAAGGTCAGTCAGCCTATGTGACTGACTCCCCAGTAAAAACCCTGGACATATCAAAGTTCAGGAGCTTCCTGGTTAGTAATACTTGATATGTGTCGCCACACATGGTTGATGGGAGAATAAAGCATTGTCCTTACCAATCTACTGGGAAAGGACAACTGGAAACGTGCACCTGGGTCCTTCTAAACTCTGCCCTATGTACCTTTAGCCTTTGTTGATTTTAATCTTGTGAAATGGTAAGAAATATACTAGTCTCTGCCCCCAGTTTCTAGCAAAGGGCTCTAAAACCTTATAAATTCCTAAGTGATAAGAACATTAAGAGCATCTCTTGTTCCAATATCTGGTCTTTGACCCCATCCTTGACACCCTTGTAATGTCCTAAGCGATAAGAGCACTACGAGCATCTCTTGCTCTAATGAGGTAACTCTGGACGGCCTCCTGGAGGGCTCCTGGACGAAGGCTGGTCACCGAAAAGACCGAGCCATGATTAGAAGCTTGGAAATTTCAGCCCTGCTCCTCACTCTCCAGAGAGTGGAGAGGGGCTAGAAGCAGAGTTAACAACTGATCATGCCTACCTTTGGAAACCTCCATAAAATCCCAACAGTAGGGGGTTTGAAAAGCTTCCTGGCTGGCGAACACACCCACACCAGGAGGCTGACATACCCCAACTTCACGGGGATAGGACCCTCCCAGATCTCGCCCTATGTATCTCTTCATCTGGCTGTTCATCTGTATATTTTATCATATTCTTTAATGAACTAGTAAATGTAACTGTTTCCCTGAGCTCTTTGAGCTGCTCTAGCAAATTAACAGAACCCAAGGAGGGGGTCTTTGAAACCTCTTATCTATAGCTGGGTGGTCAGAAGCACAGGGCTTGTGACTTTGTGACTGGCATCTGAAGTGTGCCTGTGGGCTGGGGGAAGAGGTGGCCATCATGTGGGACTGAGTCCTTAACCTGTGGGATCTGACACTATTTCTGGGTAGTGTTGGGACTGAATTAAATTGTAGGACACCTAGTGGGTCACAGAGATTTGCTTGTTGTTGTGGGGAACCCTCCCGCCCAGCCCTGCTCAACACATTTGGTGACAAGAAGTATAAGCAGTGAAGTGTTCTGTACAAGTAGTGAAGGAGACACATAGGAGAGATATGCACCGTAGGGAAGAACTGGGTTTTTCCCTATACAGGAAGGAAAAGACTGAGTTTTCCCTAAATAAATCAGTACCCTTTTGCTATAAATTACAGTGTAAAAGCTTCTCAGTGATTCCTTCTAGCAAATCACTGAACCTGAAGGTGGTCTCGGGGACCCCTGACATATCATCAAGTGTCACTAACCAAGTCTCAGCACATAACCAATCTGCTACAACTGATTAACTTCATTTGTAACAGCAGTAGATTTGTATCAAAAGTTAGATAATACTCAAAATTATCTGGGCATGTCAAGCCATGGATGAACAACTTCAAAAAGGACAGGAAAACCAAATGCTACAGAATCACTGCAATTGCACCTTAACTTTTCTAAGAAGCACAATAACTAGAAAGCAAATGAACACAGACTGACCTGAATCAGTCCAGATTTCTTCTCTAGTCCTCAGGGGTCAATATTTAGTGATTCTTCTAATGTCACAAAGGCATATGAATGTCCATAAACCACCTAATTCTATCCATACCCTAACGCAGCTTCTCCAGCAGTCTCACTAGTGACTGTCTCATAAATGGAGCCTGCTGTTTTGTTTTTTTTTTTTTTTTTTGGTTGGCAAAATTCCTTGCAGATAGCAAAGCCCTAGTGTATACTCATCTGTTAATCAATCAACACGCATGACATTGCGGTACGCGGGCCTCTCACTGCCGTGGCCTCTCCCGTTGCGGAGCACAGGCTCCGGACGCGCAGGCTCAGGGGCCATGGCTCACAGGCCCAGCCGCTCCACAGCATGTGGGATCTTCCCAGACCGGGGCACAAACCTATGTCCCCTGCATCGGCAGGCGGACTCTCAACCACTGCGCCACCAGGGAAGCCCATGTCCTGCTGTTTTATACCTCTCCTTGCTGCTATTCTTCTTTTCTGTTGTGTCCTACCCTAAGACCCAAGTTAGAAAGTTGGGTACTATCCCTGACTCCTCTCTTCTCTCACCACCCATATCAAAACCAGCAAAATATCATCTAAACATTTCTACAGTCCTGCCTTGTCTTTTTATTCCTAATGTCTAAGCTCTGGTTCTGGTCCTCATTTTCTCTCATTCATTCCACAAAATCAACACCGATCTGTCTTCTCAACTCCACTTTCCTCTAAAATCTACACTCCACTCATAATTGGTATAAATTATCAATCCATAATGTAGCTCCCTCTCAGCTACATAAAGAGGATACATGAATCCTAAGGTGGTACACAAGACTCTGTATGATCTAGAACCTGCTAAATCTCTGCCTTACTTTTTTCCCCCACTCTTTGCTTCACAATTTATACTTCCGTCTCTCTACTTTAAAAAACTCCTTGGCTGGTTCCTTTTCCCTTGTTACCACTGCTCAAATGCAGAGAATTCCTCAGAATTCAATTTTTAGCCCTTTTTCTGAATCTTACTCCATGTCCATATTTTCATGAATCTCTTAAGTACTGATAAATCTCAAAGATGTATGGCCTTTTCCTTCCTGGAAACATTACTACAGAGGAACAACAAATAAATCAGAATGAATGTGTCTGTCCTACAATAAACTCATCATCTCCCTCTACCAGTCTCATCAAGTTTGCTTGATTCCTGATGGTTCATGGCATTATTATCCATTTAGACTGCCAAATTAGAAAGCAAAGTAATTTTTACTTCTCCTTCTCTTTGATCCTTTCCTCTTGAAGTTCTAACTCACTTTCTGTCTCCTAACCATTAGCTTCGGGCTCATACCTTCATCAACTTCCTTAAACCTATTATGATAGCAAAATAGGCGAGCCTACACTCAAACTTTCCCCATTCCAGACCCTCCTTGCCTCTTCCACGTTATCTGACTATAACGGACATGAGCATATCACTCCTCTATTTGAAAATCTTCAATGACTCTGCACTGATTACAAGATAAGCCCAAATTCCTTAAAACAGCATTCAAAACCCTGAAACTTAACTCCCCAGCAAACGTGTTGGTTTATTAACCACCTGTATTCTCCACACCCTCCATGTGTTCTCTTGATTCCTTATTATTGCTCCTCATGTACCTGACATGACCTTTTCAACTTGACAAAATCCTTCTTATCCTAGTTGTATGACTTTAGACAAACCACTTAAGTGTTTTCTTTTTACCTTGTTTGTAAGATGGAGATAATTACAGTAACCAATTGCATAGGATTTTTTATAAGGAATAAATGAGTAAACATATGAAAAGTACTTAAAACAGTGCCTGGCACACTTTAAAACCCTTAATAAATGCTAACTATTAACATAATCATCTTTTTCACTTCTATCACCACTTCTACCACCATCTCCTTATAATGCTTATTTCAAATGTTACTTCATCAATGAAGCTTTCTGGTTGCCAGAGAGAATATGTGCTTTCATAATTCTAGCATTTTGGTCATTCCTCTGTTTTACTTTTCTTTTCTTGTTTGTTTGCACACATATTGTGTGCTTATGTGATCATGGTATGAAAGAGCATAGGCCTTGGACTTTGCTTCAATTCTCAGCCATGGCTTTTATTCACTGTATGACCTTAGCTAGGTTATTTTACTTGACTAAGTTTCAATCTCCTTACTTGTAAAATAAGAGAAAAAAACTTATCTCATAAGGGTGCTGGTAAGATAAAAGGAGATTATAGAAACAGATTTAGTATAGCAAGTAACTGACAAAAGTTCATTCCATTCACTCTTTTTACCTGCTACTAATGCTGAGGTCTTAGAGAGCAGGGCCTCTATGTCTTCTTCATCTCTGTGCCTATAATTCTCTGTGCAATTCTGGCTTAAGTGGAACAACCTGTGTTTGTTAAACTCAATAAATATACTTATAACTACAGTACTTCATCACTTTAATACCTCTAGCTTTCAAATAAACAAGATAAATAGGTGGTGGAAGCTTTTATTTGCCTATAATCAATTCCATAATGTCCTAGGGGAAATGTCTTGATGGAAATATCAGATATTTTGCTTATTTGCCTTTTAATTTTGGCTTTCAGAAAGCTTAGGACTAAATTTAGCATTCAATAACAACAAATACATTTATAAAAATAATTTTACCTCCTCCCCCTTTCTTTTAAGATATTTATTATCTTATGTCTGTTGCTAAGTCACTTTTACATCCATTTTGAAAACAGGACAGTATATAACTAAACAGTTTTCACTTAATTTTTATGACAGTTCAGGCTAACACTTCACAAATAAAAAGTTACTTTAGTTACCTTTAAAAGACACCCTCCTAAGAACTTAAAGTCCTAAAATTAACTAGCAAAACGTGCAGTTCAATATTTATATAGGAACTATACATTGCCTCTTGAGAAATGCTAGCAAAGATGCATTTTCTTCATCCCAATGATAAATCACACATAATTCTGACACCCACATACATACATATTATGTGTGTGTGTGTGTATAAACAAAGATAGGATTATAAAAACAAACATACAACAAATCAGAAAGAGATCTTAGTTGGAACATCAGAAGCCAAATTAATGCTAGATCAACGCTAGAATCAGTTCTAAATTCACTGAAATTTCACTGAAATTTATCCTTTTTTTTTTTTTTGCGGTACGCGGGCCTCTCACTGTTGTGGGCTCTCCCGTTGCGGAGCACAGGCTCCGGACGCGCAGGCTCAGCGGCCATGGCTCACGGGCCCAGCAGCTCCGCGGCATGTGGGATCTTCCCGGACTGGGGCACAAACCCGTGTCCCCTGCATCGGCAGGCGGACTCTCAACCACTCCGCCACCAGGGAAGCCCTAACCATTGTTTTACTCTGTGGAAGAATTTAACTTTTAGCCTTGCTACATTCAGGAGAATTTTCAGACTGCCTGATAAAAAATTTGCCGGCATATATATAGTAATTGCTTAACTAAATCTCATGTAATGAACAAATCATGTAAAGATGCTTTTGCATTTAAAACTATACTTGAGTGCTTGCTTCAGCAGCACATATACTAAAATTGGAACGATACAGAGAAGATTAGCATGGCCCCTGCACAAGGGTGACACGCAAATTCGTGAAGCATTCCATAATTTTACGAAGTGAGAGAGTGGCATAGACATATATACAATACCAAATGTAAAATAGATAGCGAGTGGGAAGCAGCCACATAGCACAGGGAGATCAGCTTGGTGCTTTGTGACCACGTAGAGGGGTGGGATAGGGAGGGTGGGAGGGAGACGCAAGAGGGAGGAGATATGGGGACATATGTATAGGTATAGCTGATTCACTTTGTTATAAAGCAGAAATTGACACACCACTGTAAAGCAATTATACTCCAATAAAGATGTTAAAAAAATAAAAATAAAAGTATACTTGATATCCTTTAATACTGTATCTCAAAAGGTTGTAGCATGGGTGTTCATGTGGTTTCACAGAAAGTAAACACGATCTGTCATCAGAAGTTCTCAGTTTTAAATACCGACTCTGACCCTTACAAGCTCTGCAACTTTGGATAAGTCACTTGATGTTTCCCTGAGGCCCAGTTTCTTACTCTGTAAAATGGGGACAATAGTATCTAGCCTACCTATTTTAAGAAATGAGATTTTAAAAAAATATGAAGAAGCTTTATAAAGCTTTTACCACTTTATAAATTTTAATACTTTAAAACACTATTATGATACAAATAACTAAATTAAGTACATATGTGATAATTTCCCTAAGTTAGCATTTTTGCTATCTGAATAATGTAAGATACAAACTTAATTTAACTTTAATCCTGTTTCTGAAAACCACATACATTGTGAAAGCTTGACAAGTTATTAAGATATATGCTGACACTTATTAAAAGCATAAGAATAAATAACCCTTTTAAAAAATAATAATAAAAACACTTTCAGTCCCATCCAGGGCAAAATCCCAAATCTAAGCTTCTGCTTTACTTACGTTTATGTCCGTATGGTATATGAGGACACATAATGCTGGCAAAATCTGAGGAAAGAAGACAAACAATAAATAATACTAGACTTGATGAAGATGTCTTTGTAAAAATGAATAACTGTGATTAAAAAAAGCAGTAAATACTATTTGCAGGGCAAGAAAAACAACATTAAGTTTGTTTGAATCTCTATTAGGAAAATAAAAATATGATAAATTCAATCTGAAAAACCAAAAAAATATTTCAGATGTCTAACTGAAATATTCAAGTCAGTCTGGCAGAGATTAATGTACCTTAAAGGAAAAACATTTGTTTTCAATAACCTTCTTCATGACATATGTCAACTGGAAAGAATGGAGATGCAAGTATGTAGTATAGCTATTTTAAGAATCCACCTTCCAATGCAGGGGACGTGGGTTCGATCCTTGGTCAAGGAACTAAGATCCCACATGCCATGAGCCCGCACACTGCAACTACTGAGCCTGTGTGCCACAGCTACAGAGCCCACGTGCTGCAACGAAGAGCCCACATGCCGCAACTAAGACCTGACACAGCCATAAATAAATAAATAAATAAAATAAATATTAAAAAGAAAAACTAGTGCATTATTAAAAAAAATTAAAAAGCTATTCTTAAAACTGCTGTCATTGTCTCACTTACCTGCTTAAAGTAAAAATAAGATTTTATTTAGCTACTTGAGTCAAATTAGTTTTCAACCTCAGATTTAGTCAAGAAAATTATGACCAGTATAAAGTATAAAGTTTGTTGAATTCAGGCATTACAGATCTTCTTTTAAACCTGGAAGGGAGGGGGCAGTAGCAGGGAGAATCACTGAGTACCCCTTCCATAAGGGCAAGAGGTGGCAGAAGATTGTGAAGGATATCAATTACAAAGATTAAAGATTCACAGTCAACATTTCTCTGCACAGTGAAGTGATTAAAGGTTACATAGGATTTTTTAAAACTTAAAATACTCAGATCCATTTACAAATTATATGTAAATAGCAAAGACTTTACTTTGCTTTAATTAGCAGATTTGACACAAAGCATGCCACATATTAAGAGTACTAATTTTGTCAGGAATCAAGGGAAATTTCAATTGGACTTAATGCAAATTCACTCAAGAACATTTGCATATAAGTAGACCAGTTTTATCTGTAGCAGTTCCTTATTTTTTTAGTGTTAAACCAACAATGCAATGTAGTAATAAAACTGAGATTTTTTTCTTCTTTTGTATTTTTCTGCTTGAATTAGGGAGGACTGACATTCACTCAGTTGCCATAGAGTCTCAACTTTTATTTCACAGGAGTCAAAATTAAGTATGATACATTACTTAAATATCTCATACCTGCAATGAAATCAGTATATACATTATTTCATTCCCTGTGCATGAAAATCTAAGGCATAAACATAGGGAAAATATACCATCTGGCCTTTGCATTTCTTCATTTACCTCCTGAACTGTCTCCATAGGCGGTGGGGGATCCTTATTCCTGCAGAGATTGACAATGACCCATGTGACGTTCCGAAGGAAGGTGATGGGAATGGAGGGATTGATGAAGGACAGAAGAGGTTTGACAACTCCCAGTGATATGACATAATCTCTACATTGAGGACCATCACCTACAGAAATGAAAATTGTATTTAAAAAAAAAAATTACATTCAGGATGAGAAAGTCTGAAATGTATGCAATGGCTTATGTTGGGACACTGATGTTCTATGTTTCCTCACCATTAGTCAAGGGCATCAAGTGTTACTATCTCTCCAGATTTTGATTGGGGAACACAGATTTAACCTACCAATCCTGATAGCAAATTGCATATCCATTTCAAAGAGGTACAATCTTAAGTTAGTATTTATGAAACAAGAAGGTAATCAACCCACATTAAAATTAGAGGAAACATAGTGTGTAATGGCTATGCCAATGTAGGAAAAAAGTTAATTAAGATACTTAATTGGAGTCTTTTCAAACCTAAATTCAACTTACCTATAATGTTTCCCAAAGCCCATACTGCTTGTTCACAAACATTCTGATGTGGTGAATGAAGAAGTCTTAGAAAAAGAGGTACGGCATCTATAATAAAGAAAAACTAATATTTACACTGCAAAATGTTGAAGAGTCATAGATTTCAGCCTGTATTCAGAGTGTGGCACACTACAGTTGCCCAGTGATAATTCACTGAATGAATAAATGTGGCAAATACCTTTACCCTAAATATAATAAATTTTAGTGTTTTCTCCTAGTAATATTCAAGTAACAGACCTACTGACAGTGACCAGAAGTTGCTATTATATTATTAATTAAAAGAAAACAGCAGCATAAAATTTTTCCTATAATTCATTAAAAAAATTTCTACCCTGAACATGTAACCTTAGAATATAATACTTTAGTCAATATGATCCAACTGCTGACATGGGATTAACTAAAGAAATGATTATCCCCATATCAGGCCTACCCTATATTTCAAGATAATTTATCATTATAATTCTTACTCTTTACATAACTTATGTGTTAACTCAAATTCCAAAACACTGGTATTGTATTCATTACCTGTAGAAACTAAGCATAAGCTAGATCACTTTTTCTTAAATTTCAGTCAATTGTGCACTACCTCTAGGATTTTTAGCTGTATCTCTGTACTACCTGTATTATTTATTTAACATTTAAATTAAAACTGACTCACACTTTTAATAGCTTTATTGAGATATAATTTATATGCAATATAATTTATCTGTTTAAGTGTACAATTCAATGGTTTTAGTATTTATACAGAGTTGTGTTGTCATCACCACAATCTAATTTTACAACATTTCTATCACCCCCAAATCCCATACCCAGAAAAGTCCTACTACCCTCTCCTCCAGCCCTAAGCAACCATTTACTGTTTTCTGTCTCTACAGACTTTCCTTTTCTGGACATGTCATATAAATGAACTTGTATAATATGTAGTTTTTTGTTTGGATTCTTTCATTTAGAATAATGTTTTTGAGGTTTATCCATCTTATAGCATGTATAAGTACTTCATTTTTTTAAATTGCTGAATAGTATTCAATGATATAGCACATTTTGTTTATCTACTCATCAGCTAATGGATACTGGGGTTATTTCCGTTTGGGGGCTATTATGAATAATATGAGTAATGCTGCTGCAAACATTTCTGTACAAGTCTTTCTGTGCACATGGTTTCACATCTCTTGGTCCCACGTAGTAGGGGAACTGCTGGGTCATATGGTAACTCTATGATTAACCTTTTAATAAACTGTTTTCCAAAGAGGCTGCACTATTTTACATTCTCACCAGCAATGTATGAGGGTTTGAATTGACTCACATTTGTATTTTAACTAATTTTATTCATCACTTCTGTAAAAAGAATACCAGTATCAATCACCACACATAGAAGATAACCAAAAAATTAAAAATGAAAACAAAACACTTATTTGTTATTTAATTGTACCTACTAGTCTCTATTGAAAGCCCTAGTCTAAAATCTGCTGTTCCCTTTTTGTTACATCTAACATCTACCTAGAAATCTTCTCTTTGACATTACTGAAATATCTAAAACAAAAGTGAAAGAAAATAATATTCTCACTACTTGATTCAATGTAACTTATTGCTATATCATTTACTACTTAGAATCACCTTAAGTATCACCTGAAGTCAGTTAAGTGTGCCACATTTTAAGACTACCTGGTGACATCCAGTTTTTTTCAAAGAGCTTTTGACAGTTTGGGTCAACATGCTAATAACAGTTAGCCCATCTTGAGGTAAGCAAAATTTTAAAAATATATGTTACAAGCTAAAAGACGTAAGTTACTCAGCACCTTGGAGACATTAGGAATAGAAAATTTAAACCCTATTATTAGGAGATGGTCTCGACCCAAAAAGATAAAACTCTTACTCACTTTTTAGTTAACCACAATTAAAATTATTCAATGACAGATTAATGACAGCTATAGTAAAGATATCAACTATCATAAGTAACTTATAATATTCACAATTTTTAAATAAAACTGTCTTTACAATAAAACACCACTTCCTTCCCTTTAAAAAAAAAAAAAGGGTCCAGCAAGTAAGGAATTAAATTAACTAATTTACTTACTAGACTGTACAACAGCTTGAGTCTGTGCAGAAGTTCCTGATGCTATATTAGTTAATGCCCACGCAGCTTCAAACTGTAATGAAGGACTGTAAAAAACAATAAAAAATCTTTAGACACATAACTATCATTTACATTTATGACCTGCAGATTATATGGTTATCCTTTACCTTGTCCTTGAATTTTGCCTTATTATGTCCAACTGCCTGTTGGCTATCTCCACCTGAATGCCTCATTTGCTCTCAAAGTCAGTCAATATAAACTTACTTCTTTACATCCATTGGTAGTTGCAACATTTTTTTTTAATGTTATTTATTTTTGGCTGCGTTGGGTCTTTGTTGCTGTGCATGGGCTCTCTCTAGTTGCAGTGAGCGGGGGCTGCTCTTTGCTGTGGTGCGTAGGCTTCTCATTGCTGTGTCTTCTCTTGTTATGGAGCACAGGCTCTAGGTGCTCAGGCTTCAGCTGTTGTGGCACACAGGCTCAGTAGTTGTGGCTCGCGGGCTCTAGAGCGCAGGCTCAGTAGTCGTGGTGCATGGGCTTAGTTGCTCCGCAGCATGTGGGATCTTCCAGGGCTCGAACCCGTGTCCCCTGCATTGGCAGGCGGATTCTTAACCACTGCGCCACCAGGGAAGTCCGGTAGTTGCAACTTTTAGCCAGTCATTATTTTCCTTGACTCCTTCCTCTCCCACAGACATCTAATCAATAGGGTCATGTCAATTTTACCTCTTAAATACTTCTTATATTTATAGCACCATCCCTAATATCACTGTGTTAGCTGAAGTCCTCATCATCTCCGTTGAATCACTGCCACAAGCTCTAGACAGGTCTTAAAGCTGATTCCACTACACCACCTGCTTTACATACCAGAGATATTACAAGGCTACATAATGTTGCTGAAAGGATGAGATCATTATAATTTGGAATGGTGATGGAAGACCTCACAAAGGGAAAACTGAACTAGATTTTCAAAGAGGGATAAAGAAAGAAAGGCACTGACAGCTGGAAATACAAATAAAAGTATCATGGGTGGGATGATCATGATGTGTACAGATGACTATGAAGGGATCAAGAGAGCTAAAGCCAAGAAGGTATGCAAAAATATCACATGGGATGAAACTGGAAGGGTAGGTTACCTAAGTTTGTGTGTGTGGTATGGGGAAGTAGGACTCAAATCTCAGGCTTCAGAACTTGGAATTTATTCTACAGACATACTAAGTATAGAGTGTTACTGAAAAGTGAAGTAAAAAAAACACTGTTGGAGTCCATGCAGAATAGATAAAAAAGGTTAAAGGCCAATGTAGGAAAAATCTGTTAAGAAATTATCTACATTAAGTTAGGATAGATAGCTGAAAAACACATTCTTTTAAATAGAATACCAAGGTAGGAGGGGGTGGTAGTGAGCAAAACCAAGGGGAGCCAAAGGTTAGGGACTTAGAAGAAACTCTGTAAATATCAAAGAAAGAGAGTGAGGTTGTTAATATCAAACGGGTAGAGAGATCCGAGAAGGAAAAGGTTTTAAGGAGAATAAATGTCAGCGATATAGCAAGTGGTAAGGTTAAAAAGATGGAACAGATGAGAAAATGAAGGAGCAGACAAGAACTACATAATGAACTTTGGCAAAGGCAAGAAATAAGAGGGTATCGAGGCTGAGGAGAAATAAAGGGATGATAAGATCAAAGATGATGAGATAGTTTATGTTGTCTCAGACTAGAAGAAGAAAGGGTTATTAAACTAGGCTAGGTGGTTTGGCAAAATACTGACAATGAGGGCCTTAAATGAGAAAACATAAAGACGTAAAAAATACAATTACAAAGCTAGAGAAAGTCTTCTAAGATGTCATTTGAAAAAAAGAGAAAAAATAAATAATGAGTGCAATAAGTAAATAATAAATGAACACGTATTATATGCTTGATATTGTATAGTGTTTTGTTTATATTATTTTCATTCCTCACAACCACCTAAATTTTATTGATGAGGTATCTGAGGCTTGAATGCTACTTGGGTTTTGGTCAGCAACAAACCCTGGATTTAAACCAAGGTCTGTCTGACTCCAAAGTCTATGGGGCTTTTAGATTATGACACAATTTCTCATGACAAATTCATCAAGTCAGATCGAGACCACCGACTGGTGGTAGTTTTCTATTTTTACTTTGGGTGGTAGTTACACAGGTCTGCATACATTTTAGCATATTCTTCTGTATATATGCTGTATTTCACAGATACACCCACACAAATGAGCCCATGCCAAAGACCAGAAAGTAAAAAAAAGAGAGGAAGGAGAAGGAGAAGGAGAAGGAGAAGAAAGAAAAGCAAATCAAGAACAAAAAGAGGGCCTTAAAAGTAGAGGTAAGTAGTAGTTTTGTTTAACAATTGAAATAAAACTTATTTTTACTTAAATAAATCTTGTTATAGAAAATATATATGATAGTATTAAAAAAGTGTTAAGGGCTTTTGGAGGGATGGTTGTGGCACATAAAGCAGAAGGAAGTATTTTTAAATAATGAAAAACCCTTAGTAGAAACATTTATATATCACCATTTTATCTAGTCACCTGAAAATCTCACAGACAACACTTAGCAAAATATTCCAAGTCTAAACGCCCCTTAAATGCAAAATTAGCCTTTGTTTTAATGTGTTTTGGAGTTGAAACTTACATTCTCCCCACTTAACTCAAACTGATGAAGTTTAAGATATAGCACACCGAGATCTCTCTAAACACTAACAGAAATGGGGGCAGTACCTCAAAAGATACCAAGTGGTGTTTTCCCCTTTCTATTCTGGAAAATTATAATCTGCCCTCTTATTTTTAATTTACCACAAATAAAAACCATGATGATAGACAACTACTCATGGTTGGAGTTCTGTTAAAGACTTCTCAGAGTATCAGCAGATCAGCTGGAATATTCCCAGGGTAAGAAAGCTACTCAGTTCTGGAAGCCATTCATGTTGACTCAAGTCATGAGGTTAATCTATATATAGACTCATAAGCAAACACTATAGTGACTCAAAACACTACAGTGACTCAAACACTATTTGGGTTGTTTTAAAATATTACTTAAAAAAAACCAACTAACAAATAAAGACTATAAATATTTGAGATAAGTTAGAATAGACAATAAACAGACGCTAAAATTTTCCTAGAAAATATACACACAGTTCATAAACTAAAAAGAGAAGAACTTTAGGCCTACTGAGTATGATCATAGAATAAGAAAATTACATTAAAATACATGACAAATGACAAATATGAAAAATGCAAAACCAAATGGAACCACTGGTTAAATAATAATCACAAATTTTCAGTTAGCTGAAAAAAGTGAACAGGGAGTCAAATCCATACTTACTTATCATCCCTTTCTAGACATTTCACTAGAATTGGTAAAATCCCAGATTTTATTAGGTCATCAATTGGTGGATTTCTGTCACTCGATAATAGCTTCCTAGAAAAAGAAATATAAGAAATTAACTGCTATAATTTTCAAACTATGAACAGAAATAACAATGTACTACTTCTAGACTATGAGCTAAGACACCCTAGGCATGACACCTAATTCTCTCTCTGGACAAATCAGTACTTACCTTGCAGCCTGGACAGCACTCAACTGGACCACGGGGTTATCACTTGTGGCATTCTACAACACCAAATGTAAATTTCAGAAATTAAAAAAAAAATCAATTTCAAAATACTTCAAAATGAAAATATTAAATTAATAACATACCTGCAATATAGCTTCTAGTGTTACATTTTGCTTAAAAAGAAAAAAAGATAGTTCAGCAAAGAGTTTAACAGCAAAATTACATTTATTGAATAATCTATTTACTAAAGATAAGAGTTAATATACCTTAATTATCATTGTAAAACTGGTCTTAGATTGAGAATGAAGTTCTCTGGTTATTATAAAAATTATTTTTAAAACACCTTATAAGAACAAGGTAACTTACTGCTTTAAAATCAGCATCAACATCTGAATCTTCTAAACTTTCTTCTTGGGGAACATTTCTTTTTTTCAGTAAGTGTTCATCTCTTTTGTTCTGAAAGACAACCAATAAATAGCTAAGAAGTCAAGAAGGCTGCTGTTAATGAAAAATCCACTAAAATTATTTCAACTTTATCAGGCAACTATGAAACAAACACAAAATCTCTACATAAGGATAATATGAATTAAATGTGTATACTGCAAACCAATGACAGGCCACATTCTGGATTTGATAACAAAATTAACTGGTTTAAAGGCCAGCATTCATACACACAGACACCAAATTTATTAAGCACCAACTGTTTTGACCAATACTGTGCCTCCTAATCTGTAATGAAGATTTAAATTCTTAAATTTAAATTATTATTATTATTATAAAAGTCTAGCAAATATATTTCAACTAAGTATGCTAGCTTTCTTCAACTTACTGCTAATGGTTGCCTGAAGCAATTTATTAAGAAGTTAGCTTAATGAAAAAGAGTTTACTTCTCAAATGTTAAGGTTTGTATGTTTGTTGGGAGTGGTGGGAATGGGAATTCATTAGCATAAATGCTATCTATTTGCTATAATCTCAGATTTAAACTCTTGTTATCTGGCTTTTCTTTTTTGTTTTTTTAATCATCTTAACCTTTCTTTTCCTTTTTTTTTTTCTGGCTGCACAGCACAGCACGTGGGATCTTAGTTCCCCAGTCAGGGATTGAAGCTGTGCCCCCTGCAGTGGAAGCAGTGTTAACCACTGGACCACCAGGGAAGTCCCCTACCTGGCTTTTGCAACAGCATGATACTTCTACATTTTATGGGATTTCAACTGTTTGTAATGGCAACCTGTGCCATTTTACATAATATATAGATTAAACCAAAATTTCCTCTAAGATTTTAGTTTGTCTACAAGATTAAGTCAAAATAAATTAGATGAAAGACTAAATGATATCTAAGATTCTTTTCAGTTTAAAATTTCAAGACCTTCTAGTCTTCAAAACAATATTTACAGAAGTGTTTGATTACAATAGAAAGCTATTGATGAGATATCGATATTGAAGTTAAAATTCAGATCAAATAGAAAATTAAAACTAGAAATAGACATCTGAAGCTTACTGGCTTATCTGCATGACATCTACTTGTGTGCTATGTACAAGTAAGCATGTTTAAACAGATGCTTATGTATATGTTAATCCTTAAGAGATTACCAACTTCAAATTATAACACAGCATACTTCTTTAGTAACTGCTCAAATAATTCTACATTATTTTAAAATTAATGCAACTCACAAATATGAAAATCCATGCATTCACATTTTATAGTCCCAAGTGGCTCCCACAAAATACTTATTTATAGAGGAAAAACTTGGCAGACAGCATCTTGACCAAGTGGCAAAGGTTATCATCAAGAGAAAAGGAAGAGGTCTTCCCTGGTGGCGCAGTGGTTAAGAATCCGCCTGCTAATGCAGGGGACACGGGTTCAAGCCCTGGTCCGGGAAAATCCCACATGCCGCGGAGCAACTAAGCCCATGCGCCACAACTACTGAGCCTGCACTCTAGAGCCCGTGAGCTACAACTGCTAAGTCCGCGTCCTACAGCTACTGAAGCCCGTGCACCTAGAGCCCGTGTTCCACAACAAGAGAAGCCACCACAACGAGAAGCCCATGCACCGCAACAAAGACCCAATGCAGCCAAACAATAAATAAATAAATATTTTTTTTAAAGATGACATTAAAAAAAAAAAAGAGTAAAGGAAGAATCTGTATAACACAGGGAACTCTACTCAATACCCTGTAATGGCCTATATGGGAAAGAATCTAAAAGAGTGGATATATGTGTAGCTGATTCACTTTGCTGTACACCTGAAACTAACACAACATTGTAAATCAACTACACTCCAATAAAAATTAAAAAGAAAAAAATTTTCAAATACATTAAAAAAAAAGAAGAGTAAAGGAAAAATCAACATGGTATGCCTTCTGGTCTGATGTACCAAGAAAACAATACCACCTTGGTGGTACTCCTGACCAAAATAATAACAATAGTAGTAGTGGTAGTAGTAGTAATAACAACCACCTGAGAAAAGTCAGACAAACCCAAATCTGCCATTCTATTAAAAAACCAGTCTGGGGCTTCCCTGGTGGCGCAGTGGTTGAGAATCTGCCTGCCAATGCAGACGACACAGGTTCAAGCCCTGGTCTGGGAAAATCCCACATGCCATGGAGCAACTGGGCCCGTGAGCCACAATTACTGAGCCTGCGCGTCTGGAGCCTGTGCTCCGCAACAACAGAGGCCGCGATAGTGAGAGGCCTGCGCACCGCGATGAAGAGTGACCCCCACTTGCCACAACTAGAGAAAGCCCATGCACAGAAATGAAGACCCAACACAGCCATAAATAAATAAATAAATACATTGTGTATTAAAAAAAAAAAAAAAAAACCAGTCTGTACTCTTCAAATACAGTCATAAAAGATAAAGGCTGGGGATTCCCTGGTGGCGCAGTGGTTGAGTCTGCCTGCCGATGCAGGGGACACGGACGGGTTCGTGCCCTGGTCCGGGAAGATCCCACATGCCGCAGAGCGGCTGGGCCCATGAGCCATGGCCGCTGATCCTGCGCTCCGCAACGGGAGAGGCCATAACAGTGAGAGGCCCGTGTACCGCAAAAAAAAAAAAAAAAAAAAAAAAAAGATGAAGACTGAAGAACTGGATCGAACGAGACTTAAGAAACATGACAACTAACTGCAATGTCTAATCTTGGACTGGATCTTGGATTTATAAAGGACATTATTGGGAAAAACTAGCAACCTATGAGTGGGGGCCTGAGGACTGGATAGTAGAAATTTATCTATGTGAACTTGACAAACACACTGTGGTTATGTTGAAAGGTGTATGAACTGATGTATTAATGATGTATTAAGGGTATAAGGGGGCACCACACCACTATATATATATATGTATACACACACACACACATATATATATACATACACATATATATATACACACACACATACATATATAACACACACACACACAACACACACACACACACACACATCAGAGAGAAAGTGAGAATAAGGCAAATATGGGAAAATGCTAAGAATCAAGGAAGCCGGGTGCTGAGTGATGGGTATACTTTTTTATTTTTTATTTTTTTTATTTATTTATTTTTTGCCGTACGCAGGCCTCTCACTGTTGTGGCCTCTCCCGTTGCGCAGCACAGGCTCCAGACGCGCAGGCCCAGCCACTCCGCGGCAATGTGGGATCTTCCCAGACCGGGGCACGAACCCGTGTCCCCTGCATCGGCAGGCGGACTCTCAACCACTGCGCCACCAGGGAAGCCCCTGATGGGTATACTTTTTCAAAAAAATTATTTATTTTCGGCTGCGTTGGGTCTTTGTTGCTGTGTGCAGGCTTTCTCTAGTTGTGTCGGGCGGAGGCTACTCTTCATTGCAGTGGGTGGGCTTCTCATTGCAGTGGCTTCTCTTGTTGCGGAGCACAGGCTCTAGGCGCACAGGCTTCAGCAGTTGTAGCACACAGGCTCAATAGCTGTGGCGCACAGGCTTAGTTGCTCCGTGGCATGTGGGATCTTCCCAGACCAGGGCTCGAACCTGTATCCCCTGCACTGGCAGGCAGATTCTTAACCACTGCGCCACCAGGGAAGTCCCTTAAATTCCTATTTTTTTATTCTCTACTTGCTATAAACTTCTCTTGTAAAGTTAACACTTCAACTGTATTGCACAGGTTCTGACATGTAGCATCTTCCTATTGTTCATATCTTGGTATTAACTAATTTCCATTAGGATTTCTTGATGCCCAAGGTATTTAGAAGTGCTTACTTTTTCCCCACAATTATGAGGTTTTTGTAACTATCTCATTCACTGATTTCTCATTTAATTGTTTTGTGATCAGAGAACAAAGTCTGAACAACACTGAAATTAGCTGACATTTACTTTATACCAGAGTTTCCCGAAGTTTCTCAGTCTACAGGCCTAAGTGTAGGCCAAAGGAAGTACCCCACAGTTTCCTTTATCAGGTGGTTAGGTCCAAACAACTTAATAGTAATTTTGGGGGAAAAACACAGAAGTTAAAAGAAAATAATTTTATTTCACTCAGACAAAATATGTGATTGAAAAAAACAGTGCAATCTAATGTTTAAATTGTGAATTATTTCAAGATCTAATGATTCTGTGGTATCTGAAATGTTAAGTGTCACTGTGTTTCTCACAAAAATTTAGAATATCCCAAGGTATTCCTTTGATTCACTATGGAGCCCCATGGTACCTCACTGCACAGGGTAGCAACTATGGCTTTATACTATCACAAAACCAATTTTCAAAAATATGCATGGGGATTATATGTGTTTATTACATAATATTCACATATTAAGCTATTTACACCTTTCTATCTCCTGTTAACTAGTGTGTTTATTGTTGACAAAAGTTCTCCCACAATGATTATGTCTTTGACAAATTTCTCCTTGTAATTTTGTCGATTTTGGCTTACATATATTTGGGCATACAAAAGTTTAGTATTATTATACCTTCTTAGTAAGTTGTTTCTTTTATCAAAATTAAGTAACAACCTTCACATCTGAACTGAAAACATCCTAACATAGTCCATTTTGGGCACCCTAGGGCACGAAAATCATACTTCACTCTCAGCAAAAAAATATGTAAAACCCAAGTTAAGATAATCAGTCTCTGGGCAGCTTTCTGGTGATGTGATTAACCATTAAAGGAGGTGTCACCAAAACCAGTAACTTAAACTGTCCTTTTGCTTGTCACCTAGAGATTTTTACCCTCTTAGAGACTGTACTATAAATTCAGCACCTATAAAAGGTATCTTTTTCTTTTGTCAAGTGGGAGGGGAGTTCAGAGGATATGGAAACGGCTTCGTTTCAACACCTACCTTATCTCCAAACACATACACACACATTACATCCATTTTAAAGTTCCTTTAGAAATCCATTATTAATCTATTATCCCATGTATGTATTTAATACTTTTTAGATCTTCTGCTTTCTGACATTTGGTTGAACCACATGGAACTGCCACTTTGTAGATCAAAAAGCTTAATTACAGGCAATTTCTTATGACCTGACCTAATATTTTTTGACTTTAACAAATTCTGTTATTAATCTCTATATAAAGTTCTTCTTTTTCATTCCATCTTGAAAAAGTGGCTTGCAATCCCATACCTAAATACGTGGAACAAGTCGGCAGTCACTTCTTACATATGTCATGAAGGACAGATAATTATTTACCAGCCACACTTCAAACTTAAATAAGTAATTAAATTTGTTTTTACCCAGCAATACCCTCATTGTTTTAAATCTTTATCTAGTGCTAGTCCTGTAAAACTTAAATCTTTATTTTACAGATGAATAAATGGGGACACAGAGAACCTAGCTAAACTAAATTATATACCTGAGAAATATCAGTTAAGATTTGAACCCAGAGACTGCAGAGCTGAGACTGTGGTGGCTACAGAGACTGTTTCTTAAATATATTCTACTGCTTGCTTTTTTAAAAATGTAGTCCAACTCTGGTTGCATCTAAATGCTTCTAAAGAGGTAGAAAAAAAATGCTCACAAGATAGATCTTCCCCTCAATATAAACATTTATGAAGTGATACTACTGCTGGGTGGTTACATGAATATTCACCCAGGAGTTTTATATATTATCTTTACATTTTGGGCACTCTGCTCAGTGTGTTATACCTCAACTGAAAATTGGAGGGAAAAAAACAACATTACTTGTTCATCAGTCAGGTAAAAATCTGACAACCTAACACAAATTATTGTTCCTGCAGAATCACTTAACTGATCTTATCAAATGGCTGCTTTTCTTCTTTTCAAATGGATTCTAATTTACTAATTCAGGGTTTTTTAATGAAAACTTCTATTGAAATAATTGTAAATCTGCATGCAGTTTTAAGAAATAATGCAGAAATCCCTCGTACACTTTGCCGAGGTTTCCCTGATAGTAACACTTTGCAAAACTATAGTAAAACATCACAACCAGGACACTGACATTGGTACAATCCACTGATTTTATTCAGATTTTCTATCTTACTTGCATTCACTGTATGTGTGTTTACGTGTATTTAGTTCTATACAATTTTATCACCTGTATATGTTCTTGTATCCACCATTATAGTCAAGATACTGAACAGTTCCAAAACCAGAAAATGCCCTCTCACCTCCCAGCCCCTACCAACCCCCAGTAACCACTAATCTGTCCTCCATTTCCAAAATTGTATCATTTCAAAAATATTCTATGAATGGAATCGTACAGTATATAATCTTTTTGTGATGGGCTTTTTTTGCCCAGCATAATTCTCTGGAAATTCATGCAAGCTGCTGCTTCTATCAGTAGTTTGCATGTTTTCCAGAGTGTCTGTACCATTTTACATTCCTACCAGCAATGTATGAGTGATCCAGTTTCTCTGTATCCCCACCAGCATCTGGTATTATCACTATTTTTTTATTTTAGCCACTCTGATACATGCTTTTAGTTTGTCTTAGTCCGTATTTCCCTGATGGCTAATGATGCATTAATCAGCAGCAATGATTGCTGTTGGTATATCTCCTTTAGTGAAATGTCTCTTCATATCTTTTACCCATTTGCTAATTGGATTGTTTGGGTTTTTTTTTTTTTTTTTACTACTGAGCTTTGAGAATTCATTACATATGCTAGATACCAGTCCTGTAATGGATATGTGGTTTTCTTCCAGTCTCTAGTTTGTATTTTCATCCTATTCACATGGGCTTTCACAGAGCAAAATTTTTAAATTTGTTAACATCTGATTTTCCTTTTATGGATTATGATTTTGTGGTGAAGTATAAGAACTCTTTGCCTGGTTCTAGATCCTGATGATTTTCCTCCAATTTTTTGTTTCTAAAAGCTTTATGCTTTACTTTTACATCTAGGATCCATTTTGTGTTTTTGTATAAGGTATGAGATTTAGGTTGAGGTTCTTTTTCTTTTCTTTTTGCCTATGGATGTCCAACTGTTCTAGTACTGTACCATTTGTTTAAAACGCTATCCTTCATCCATTAAATTAGTTTTGCACCTCTGCCAAAAATTAGTTGGGTGTTTTTGTACGGGTTGATCTCTGGGTTCTATCTCTGTTCCACTGATGTCTATCCTTCTGCCAATACCACACAGTATTCATTACTGTAGCTATTCTAGTAGCCTTAATATTGGGTAGAGCAACTGCTCCTATTTTACTCTATCAGGATTATTTTAGCTCTTCTAGAGCTTGTGCCTTTCTATGTATGTTTTAGAATAAGCTTGTCTATGTCTACCAAAAAACCTTGGAGAGAGTCTGAAAACAGATAAATTTGAGAACAGGCATCTTTACTAAGTCAATGATAACAGTATATGCCTCTCCATTTACTTAAGTCTTATTTGATTTCTTTCATCAGCATTTTATAATATTCAGCATACAGATCCTATACATGTTTTCTTAATGTATATCAAGGTATTTTACGTTCTTTGGAGTGCTTATAAATGGTGCTGTGCTTTTAATTTTGGTTTCTGCAAGCTCACTGTTAGCATATATAAGTGATTAACTTTTATGTGTGATCTTGTTTTCTGTGACCTTGCCAAACTCACTTATTAGTTCTAGAAACTTTTTTCTAGATTCTTCAGCATTTTTTACATAGATAATCATGTCATCTAGAAATAGGGAGAGTTTTATTTCTTCTGTTCCAAATTATGTCTTTTATTTCTTTTTCTTGACTTCCAGCACTGGCTAGAACTTCCAGCACTACAATAAATAAGAGTGGTGAGAATGGGACAGCCATGTCTTGTTCCCAGATCTTAGGGGGAAAGCATTTAGTCTTTCACCATTAAGTATGATGTTAGCTATGAGTTTTTTTGTAGATGCTGTTTATCAAGTCCAGGCAATCCCCTTCTATGTCTAATTTGTTGAGTTTTATCAGGAATGGAGTGTCAAGGGCTTTTTCAGCATCAATTGATATGATCATATGACGCTTCCTCTTTAGCTTGTTAATATGGGGAATTTAGGCTATTTTTTTTTTTAGGATTTTTTTTTTTTTTTTGCGGTACGCGGGCCTCTCACTGTTATGGCCTCTCCCGTTGCAGAGCACAGCCTCTGGACGCGCAGGCTCAGCGGCCATGGCCCATGGGCCCAGCTGCTCCGCGGCATGTGGGATCTTCCCGGACTGGGGCACGAACCCGTGTCCCCTGCACTGGCAGGCGGACTCTCAACCACTGCGCCACCAGGGAAGCCCTAGGCTATTTTTAAAAAGAGATATTTTACTTAAGTCAGACAGTTAAAACAAGTACTGGATCTGATCAGTCCAATGGGCATTTTGGTGGTGTTTTTCTTTACGTAAGAACTCAACCTGCCCCAATCCCAGATCTAATGACAGTAAAGTACTATGGCATATCTGACTGATCACTCACCAAGAGAAGATTATATCAAGTTTAATACAATGTGCCAAAGTTATAAATGCCAGTGGCAGGTTTTGGATCAATTTTCAATTTATAAGGCATTATTCACTTAAACATTTACACTGAGAGGCATTATAGCATAACGGTTAAAAGCTCAGCTCTGCCATTTTTCAGCTGTGTGACTTTAGGCAAGTTATTTAATTCCTATGTAACTGTTTTCAACATGATATAAAACAGAAATTCAGACTTCTTTGTAAATGTTGATGCATAAGGGCCTAATTAAATAAGAAAGCAAGAGATCAAGAAGACAAAAGAAAACAAAAGAGTTCAAACAAAAAGAGTCTGAGGCCAGTAAAGCACTACATACTAATAACTAGATTTCACCCTCAATTTTTATAGATCAGTGTCAGTGTTATTCAAAGTATGGTCACTGGCTAAATGTCCTCAAACTATTTATTGTAGGTTTGCTACAAGATAAGGAACTTGTGTTAGTAATCAACTGTGAAAATAAACACACCATTTAGTTCCATTATTCATTTATTTAGGCAGAAAGACTTTCGTGGTAAAGGAAGCAGTGTCTTGTTTAACATTTTGACACAAGCTCCCTGACTTGTCACAGATCAGTGCTTCTGAGCACTATTCTATATCTGAAGTGTTTTTCTTAAAGCTTCAATAAATGATTTAAATTTAAGTAAAAATTTAAGGTATCATAATTCAATTAAATTCTTGAACATGAGCATGTAATGAGTACCAACTACATATCCAGAATTTGACCGGGCATTTTGGGATGGGCTAGGAGAGAGACCTGGGAGTACTGGGGTGGGGGGTTGGGGCTGAGTCGGGGAGTGTGGTTACTACCTTCACTTTAGAAGCTTACCATCTAACAGAAGTGTGTAGAGCTCATCTAAGAAACTGGGAACTAGCTCTCTTTCTTGTATTTTCAAGAATCTCCATGTCAGTAGTAACAATGCTGTGACTGTCTCCTCAATGGAGCAATAGAGACAGCAAGGCTGAAATCAGAGGCAGACACTCTGACCATAAAGAGTGGAGGAATCTTCTTTTGAAGGGCTCTACACACCTCTGGAGAATTATATCAAAATCAATTAAGCTTTGAAGTATAGGCTTTGTTTCAGGAAAGGGTCACTTTCTGCTGCTTACTTAGGGAGTTCTGAAATGTGAAGTAAGGAACTGCTTGAGATTTCTTCAGTTAATTTTATTTTGATCCTCCTACAAGGATTTTTCGGGAATTAATCATAGTAATTGGAAAGGAAATAATGTTATCCAGAAGGAAAAAAAAGAGGAGATAAGAAAGAGGTCTCTAAAGAAACCAAGGTGAATATTTAAAAAGATGTACTCTGATAAGCAAGAAATTTTAATTCTATAAATTAAATACTGAGGGCAGCACAAGTATAAAAGGAACAAATCACCAAATATAAATATAAGTGAATAGCTTAGATTTATAAGCATATCAGAAGGGTGAAAAAGCTTAAAACAGGAGAGGATTCTGAGTAATACTAAGACCAATACAGAAGTTTCAGAATTGTATTCCAAGCATGAAAAGTTAAGGGAAAGTGAAGGTTCACATCTGGGGAGAGCTGGTGTAATGTGAAGAGATAACAACAAATGAATAATTACTTAATTCCAATTTTACTCCTATCAGCTCTATTACAGAGAATGATTTTTACATGATGAATGAAAAACCAGATACAAAAGGATACACACCATTCTATTTACATAAAGTTCAAAATATGCAAAATATGTAAAATAATCTATAATGTTAGAAATCAGGATAATGGTTGCCTTTGGGGGAAAGCAGAAACTGTGAAGGGGCCTTGGGATACAGGTAGTGTTTCTTTCTTGATCTAGGAGCTGGTTACACAAATGTGTTCACTTTGTGAAAATTCATCAAGCTGTACACTTAAGTTGTGTTGACTTTTCTGTAGGTGTGTTATATGTTAATAAAAAGTTAAAAAGAAAAGAAAAAGAAGCCAAGTCCAAAGTGTTACGACTGGCAAGGAGCCCACCTTACTTTATTAAGCTAAGGTTTAGTTCACTTCTCTGGTCCAAATGACGCAAGGGGCTGAAAAAACTTGCACTGATGTTAATCTGTAAGTACCCATGAAGTTAAGGAGTTGAAAGAACATGGGATTAGCAAGTATTTTTCAAATTTAATAAAAAATGGAGCAGAGTGGGTACAGGAGGATGGATCTCAGGAACTATATACTATACCAAGGAGCATAACATCGATGCTGAGTAAAAATTAATAACACAAAGTGGGTATGATAATACTTATTGAGTAAATAAATGCACAGGTCCATTTGATTCTAGTGACTCACTGAGAGAGTGTGTACTCTCAGAATCAAGACCTTCTTTCTCTCTAAAACTGAAAAGTTTCAAGATGATAATTTAATATATGAGTTTTAGGAGTGAATTAGATCAAGAAAATCTAATCTAAGACAAACACAAAGATTTAGAAATAAGTTTCAAATCTATTTTTTTAAATGTACATGTATATAGACAGAATTTATTATGTGTACTTTGTTAACTGGTAATTAAAATTTGCTTAAAATAAAATCTGCTTGCATGAAAACACAATCTAAAGAAGGTAATTCAAAAATAATGGAAGAAAAGAAAATAAATTTTAACAGTAGTTGCATTCAATTGGTAAGATATAAGATTATTCTACTTTATTTTTCTAAAGTGTCTTTAACAAGCACATTTAACTTTTACATGAGGAAGGTGGAGGAATTCTGTCTAGCACATAGCCCACATAGAAAGAGGTTATTAAGAAAAAACAATAGTAACTTCCTTTGATGTTGTGATAATTTCAATGACAGTGGTAAAGTACTTCACACAGTGCCTGGTAACTCAATAAATGGAAGCTTCTATAAATGTGTACCATTATAAATTATTTAATGATATATGTTTATGCTGTGTAGTTTTAGGGATGCCCACTCATTTGCCGTAGTATTTTCATTATTCAAGTTATACAAAATTTTAACATCAGAAAAAATCTATTTTTTATTAAACAGAAATCACTCTTACCTTTCGCAGTTCAACTGTCACTTCATTTCTGTGTCTTCGCATTGTCTAAAAAGAAAAACAAAAATTTCATAAGTATCTAAATATTGATACTGCTAGTACATAAATTAAGGTCTCTGGCATTTAAGATTTAAATTTGTTTAAGATTCTATTTTTAAAGATTAAGGATTAATCAGTTTTAGACTTTAAATGATGAACTACAGGAGGTTAAAAAGCCAAAACTCCTGTCTATTTTACTGGATATCTGTTGGTTAGTTTTGTGGGGAGTGGGAGGTAGAGCTTGGCTGCCTAGGATCCATCCCTGTTTCCTAACTGCACCCAGGTTTCTATGGGGAATTATATACTCTCCATTGTGTACAGTCGTGATGGAACCATCTATTAAAGCATCTCACTTTCTCCTAGCAAAAACAGGACATGAGCTTAAACTCAGCCAGCAGAACTCTCCCCTATAACTCTAAACCTAGAGCAAAATGGAAAGAAAAAAAAAAAGCACATTAATTTCCAAAGGAAGCATTTGGACAAGGTAGTGAACCATGCCTATATCCTGAACTTGCTGTGTTCCTAGTTACCTGGTGTTCGTAACTCATTCTTTGAACTACCTCATATTCTTTTATTTTATTTTTTTACTTTTTTCATCTTTTTATTATGGAAATAGAAAAGCTGAAGAGTAGTGGGCACAGAGAACACCCAGAGAGTAATTCAAACAATGGGACCCCGGGTGGTGAGTGCACAGAGGCAGGGCTCCAGGACAGAGCCAGAGGAGGTGGAAGAGGCGGCCGGGTTGGGGGTGGAGCACAGGAGACCCGGAGAAGGCGTGTCCCAGAGGCCAGGCGCTGACGGGTGGACAAGCCACAAGGAAGCCACCAGAAACCCTGACAAGTGCTTGGGTGGAACCCTGGTGGGAAGGCCGCCGTAGTTTCTAAAAAGCACCCAGCAAAGGTAACAGAGACACTAAGTACTGGCAATCCTTTCAAGGAGTCTTGCTCCAGGCCAGCAGTTTGGGAGCCCACACTGGTGAGGAAGCAGGGTCCTCAGGGGCACAGCGGTGCAGGACACCTTTTGAGCACTTCTCAAGCATCATGGCAGGCCCTTCTCACAGCAGCCCTGCTGGGTCGTCCTCATCGTCCCTGGTCCTCAGGTAAGAAAGCCTGTAGGGGTCCCCCGACTTTAAGGAGCGGCTCCCTGCCTCTCCTGGGGATGGAGCCCCAGGGCCCTGTGGGCAGGCACCACCTTGCTCCATCTGCAGGTGCACCGTCTCTAGAGGCTTCTTTCTCTGAGTTGGCAGGGTCTGCCCGGAACCCCCACCTCATATCCTTCTAATAAATTATGGTTTTGCTCTTAAGTCAGCCAGAGCTGATTCTTGCAACTAACGTATTCTATTGCAAACGATTCATGTTTAAAAAAAGTAAATGCCTCATTGCCATGGCCTTAAAATCACATAAAAATGAAAATAAATTTGGGATAGATATTTTGTATCAGAAGATAAAGAAGTATCCTTCTACAATTTACTAAGAGGCTCTATCAGGAATGTCTTAACAGGAATTAGTGAAATGACTAGATATCCCTTCTCCCCTTGACATAGTGATATAATGGATTACTTTACTACACATACAAATATGATAAATGGTTACATTTTCAGAATAAAGGCTACATGTTATGGTATATTATTATTTTAATATACTGCCAGATTCAGTATGTTATTATTTTATCTAATGATTCTTTTGTTATGGTACCTCTGTCAAGTTTTCTTAAACTGCAGTGATAAATTAATCTCTTTGCAGGGAAAAAATATCCCATGGAACCCAAATTACAAACTTTGTTAAATATATTGAAATATTAACCTAGATATAAACTCGTGCTTAAATATAGATATATATTAAATATAAACAAAACTGCCAAACAAATTTCAAATTAGTAACATTTATTTAATGTGATGGAATGATGCACTGATAAAACTATTATCACTAATAGGGTTCAACAGTACAAAGAAAGAGCCCTGAATCTAATTCTATATTTAATATGTTTCTGCATTTAGGCTTCAACACTATCAATACAGAGAATGCTTTATGTGTAAATTAATCATACAAACTGTAATAAATATTGAGCAATCAAATACCAATATTAATGAAGTGCTATTTGATCACTCTGTAAAGAAAGCTGTCTTTATTCACTTGAGGATTAGAATTGCACCAATTGTCAAAATTTGCCTGTATAAACATCTAATCCAATTGTTACTAGAGCTGAGAAGAAAAAGTATTTTCATTGCAATAACTATTACATTTAATTGTTTACAAATTGTTGTAAGATAGTACACAACAAAAAGACCCAGGCAGCCTATCTCCTCCAAAATATGATCAAGTTACTGCTACACTGTAACTTCCATTAAAGGACTACTTCAGCTTGGATAGAAGTGATGAGTTAACTTCTGAAGTACTCTAAATTAGGGATCCACACTTCACAGGGGGTTAGTTAGCA
Source organism: Lipotes vexillifer (assembly GCF_000442215.2). Classification (NCBI taxonomy): domain Eukaryota; kingdom Metazoa; phylum Chordata; class Mammalia; order Artiodactyla; family Lipotidae; genus Lipotes; species Lipotes vexillifer. The sequence goes on along the minus strand of NW_006793498.1, from coordinate 628,105 downwards.
TGTGAAGTGCCCAAATCAGAGGTTAGCTCCCAATTAGTAAGTGTTTTGAATATCAACATCTGAATTTAGACATGTTTGTTAATTAGCATAAAAGATGCTGGAAATAATTTTATATTGCTGAACTGGAATTCTTCAAGATATACGGATTAACTAGAAACACTGTACAAGTGTCTTGATTCTTACCTGTTTGCGGTTTAAGAATCTGACAAGCCCTGCAATCTGTCTTCAGAGAAGTTTCTGAGTCTAAGCTTCCTTGTGATCCTGTGTCCCACCCCATCTTGGAGGATTCTGTCTGCTAATCCTAGTCAGATCTTTCTGGTATCTGCTTAGGGTTGAAGTTTTATTACAAGGTAGTAGAGTCTAAAAGAGCTAAACCCATAAAACAAGCTATATGACTTTTTGTGACTGCTTGCTAATACATGTTTGTATGGGTAGCAAATTCTGTCTAAGGCTTGTTTTATTATTTTATTATAATATAACTCACTGGGAATTCCCTGGCGGTCCAGTGGTTAGGACGCAGCACTTTCACTACCAAGGGCCTGGGTTCAATCCCTGGTTGGGGAATTAAGATCCCACAAGCCGCACAGAGCGGCCAAAAAGAAAGAAAAAAAAAGAAAAAAGAAAAAAAATAACATAACTCACTGATAGTAAAATTTCTAAGGAAAACCACCTATTGCCCTCACCTACCTATATAAAGGCCTCCTATTCATCCAAAAGAACCTATGAGTGTAAATGGCCAAATGGCTTAGGTCGGTTAAGAAGAGGTACTGACTACCATCTATTATACAAGTACCTTTGAGTTAGTCATCACTCATTCTCCTCTCTGTTTAAGTTACAGAAAAAGGCTTCTTCTTAGGGCCTCTCCTCCCTTACATTCTTCCCAAGTGAGCTCATCTACTCTTATGTCTTCGATTACTGTTTGAAGACCACCCCCAAATATCTATCTTTATTCAGCTCTCTCGCCTGGGCTTCAAATCTGTAAGTATAATATTCACTCATTTGATAAAAATTTACTAAATTCAACCAAAATGCTCCAGGGCAATATGCCTGCAACTAGGAGGCAAGTATAGCAATTACAGTCTAGTACAGTGGTGAGCAAACTGCAGCCTATGGGCCAATTCCGGAAAGCTGTCTATTTTTGCAGGACCCCACATGAATAGTTTGTATATTTTTAAGTGGTTACATTATAAATGATATTGTGTCTACATTAACTTAATTTTTGTCTCTTGGCCCACAAAGCCTACAATATTTACTATCTCTCCTTTTAAGAAAAAGTTTGCCAGCAGCTGTTCTAGGGAAAAAGGTGGTAGTAATAAGCAGTAACACGAGTGTGTTAAATGTTAAGATAGGAAAGTAAATAATAAAGTCCTATATCAGAAGGAGACATGATCAGAGGGTCAGGAAAAGGCTCGCTGAAGAATTAAAATATGTGTGCACGTGTGTATGTTTAGGATTAGAGGACAGATCATTTTAAGGCCTCAAACTCAGCTGCTTATAAATATCACACCTGCTCCCCCATCTTCCCCTCCCAAAAAAAACACCCCCTACGATTCCATGAATATTCCCAATATTAGGAAACAGTGCAACCATCCAAACCGTTGCAACAACCCCCATCCTGGGAGATCATCCATGTCTACTCACTCTCTCATTCTCTGACATCCAATGGAGTCACCAAAATAGGATTCAAACCTTCTAGCTTTATTGCCACTATCCTAGACTAAGCCACCATCATGTCACATGTCACCCGGATCACTAACTAGTCTCCTTCTACACACTGAAATCAGTTTTCCACAATGCAGCCAGATCATTCATTTTTTAAATGCAAACCTGTGTTGCCATTCTCTTGAATAAAACCTCTCGATGGGACTTCCCTGGCGGTCTAGCGGTTAAGACTCTGTGCTCCCAATGCAGGGAGTGCAGGTTCAATCCCTGGTAGGGGAAATAAGATCCCAGAGGCCACACGGCCGAAAAAAAAGTTACCAGGACAGCCAAACCAAAACCCCATGGATAAAATCTACAAGACTGGGTGACAAGGTAACCCCACGAATTCTCAAATACAAGAAGGATCTGGTTAAATCACCAACTATAGGACTCACATGGGCTCAGCGTATCTGCAGAAGGAAACAGAAGAGCAGAAGTAACTGGGTAACTGAAGGACTTGAGGGGAGGAGAACCCCAAATCATGAATCGTTAGAGTTTAGAAAGGCAATTTGAGAATAGCTGCAAATGGAAGGGATCTTCTGCACAGGCTAACACTGTAAAATATGACGAGAGTAGACTCAAAGACAAGAGGCCGAAGTCCCCCTACCTGGAAAAAGCTCTATAACTGAAAAGAAATTTCCGGGAAAAGAATTCCAAGTGATCTGGGCTTCCCTGGTGGCGCAGGGGTTAAGAATCTGCCTGCCGATGCAGGGCACATGAGTTCGAGCCCTGGTCCTGGAAGATTCCACATGCCGCGGAGCAAGTAAGCCCGTGCACCACAACTACTGAGCCTGCACTGTAGCACCCATGAGCCACAACTACTGAAGCCTGCGCACCTAGAGCCCGTGCTCCGCAACAAGAGAAGCCGCCACAAAGAAAAGCTTGCTCACCACAACAAAAAGTAGCCCCCGCTCTCAGCAACTAGAGAAAACCGGAGTGCAGCAGTGAAGACCCAATGCAGCCAAAAATTAAATAAATGAATAAATAAATTTATAAACAAACAAACAAAAAAAGAATTCCAAGTGATCAAGACATGTGCAATTGGGGCAGAGTAAAGAGAGGATCCAGATAAAAGTGGGTTAGTGAAACAAGAGCCAGATCTCAGAAAATAGGAAGATAAATAAATAAATAAATAAATAAATAAATAAATATATTATTTAATCACTTAAAAAAAAAGAAGACAGGGGTCTAGAGTGGTAAAGCTAGAAAAGCTATCCTGACCCCCCCACTCACTCCAAAGAGTTCAGGAAAACCTATTATAAAGTGTACGATATAAAAGGATTGGGGTCAAATTCTATGCCATAAGACACAAGGAGCAGAATGATGCAATAAAAGACTACCAAAAAGCTGTACCAACAAAACATGTAAAAATTATATCCTAGAGAATGATAGAAGATGTGAAAGAACATTATAATCAGAATTAGAAACACTCAGTAATGAGGTACTAGAAATCAGGAATTTGAAATAAAATTTTAAAATATTTCAGAAAGGAAACCTAACCAAGAACAGTAACACAACAGGTAATGCTTAAGAGATACAGAATGTGCAAAGAACTAAAATTTTAATAAAAAAGAAATGAAGGTGAAAATTATTCGAATTAAAGTGACAATAAAGATAATAATTAAAGGGAAAAATATCCTGAAACTAAAAGACTTGAAATAAAATACTGAAAAAGCACACAATGTACCTGGGAAATCAACCCAGAAAAACCAATACCATGATATATTAGAAAGACTAATGGATTTCAAAAAAAAGAAAAAGGAAAAAAGAAAGAAAAAAGACAAGACAAGACAGATGCCTCTGGATGTCAGATATGTATACACACACATATGGTAGATCTGATAAATGAGTCCAACAAGGTCACAGGATACAAGATAAAAATATAAAAATCAATTTGTATGTCTATATACTAGCGATGAACACATGGGCATCAAAATTAAAAATACAGAGAATATTCTAATTTCATTCTTTTATATGTAGCTGTCCAGTTTTCCCAGCACCACTTATTTTTTTTAAATATTTATTTATTTATTTATTTTGGCTGTGCTGAGTCTTAGTTGCAGCACACAGCATCTTCGTTGTGGCGTGCAGAATCTTTAGTTGTGGCATGAGGACTTCTTAGTTGTGGCATGCAGACTCTTAAGTTGCGGCATGCATGAGGGATCTAGTTCCCTGACCAGGGATCAAACCCGGGCCCTCTGCATTGGGAGAGTGGAGACTTACCCACTGGACCACCAAGGAAGTCCTAGCACCACTTACTGAAGAGACTGTCTTTACTCCATTGTATATTTTTGCCTCCTTTGTCATAGATTAATTGACCACAGGTGTGTGGGTTCACTTTTGGGCTTTCTATCCTGTTCATTGATCTATATTTCTATTTTTGTGCCAGTACCATACTGTTTTGATTACTTTAGCTTTGTAGTATAGTCTGAAGGCAGGGAATCTGATTCCTCCAGCAATATACTAGCAATGAACACATGGGCATCAAAATTAAAAATACAAACAATATCATTAATAATCTCTCAAAAAAATAAATACTTAGGTACGAACCTAACAATACATGTACAGGATGTAGATGTTTAAAATGATACAACACTGATGAAGGAATTCAAGAATCTAAAAAAAAATGGAGAGACACCGTGTTCATGGATTGGTAGACTCAACTTGATGTCAATTCTCCTCACAATGATATATAGACTTAGCATAATTGCTTTCAAATCCCAGTAATACTAAAGTTTATACAGAAAGCCAAAGTAATTAGAATAGCTAAAACAATTTTGAGGGAAAAAAAAGGTAGGAGGAATCAGTCTAACTTCAAGATTTATTACATAGCTATAGTAATAAACACGTGTGATATTGGTGAAGAAATACATACACTGATCAATGGAATAGAAAAGAGAACACAAAACAGACCTACACAAGTATGCTCAGCTGACTTTTGACAAAGGTATGAAAGCAATTCAATGGAGGAAAGTTAGACTCTTCAACAAATGATGCTGTTCAGGTAGATATTGATAGACAAATATATGAACCTCAACTTAAGACTCATACCTTACACAGAAAATAAAACAAAATGAATCATGCTTAAAAGTAAAACTATAAACTAATTTTTTAGAAGAAAATTAAGAAAGAAACTTTAGGATCTAGAACTAGGCAAAGAGTTCTTAGACTTGACCCTAAAAGCATGATCCACAAAAGGAATAACTGGTAAACTGGACCTCATCAAAATGTTAACATTTTGCTCTGAGAAAGCTTCATGTGGAGAGGATGAAAACACAAGCTAGAGACAGAAAAAAAATATCTGCAAACCACATATATATGATAAAGGACTGGCATCTGGAATATACAGAGAACTCTTACTCAAAATTAGAATACACAATCAATTAAATTAGAAAACAGGCCAAAGAAATGAAGAGACATTTCACCAGAGGATATACAGATGGCAAATAAGTATATGAAAAGATGTTCAATGTTATTAGCCATTAGGGAAATGCAAATTAAAACCAAAATGAGTTATTATTACACACCTATCAGAACAGCTAAATTAAATAACTGAGACAACACAAATGTTGGGGAAGATGTGGAGAAACTCCTACATTGCTGGTGGGAATGTAAAACGATACCTGGAAAATCATTTCTTTTTTGTTTTGTTTTGTTTTGCAGTACGCGGGCCTCTCACCGTTGTGGCCTCTCCCATTGCGGAGCACAGGCTCCGGACGCACAGGCTCAGCGGCCATGGCTCACGGGCCCAGCCGCTCCGCGGCATGTGGGATCCTTCTGGACCAGGGCACGAACCTGTGTCCCCTGCATCGGCAGGCGGACTCCCAACCACTGCGCCACCAGGGAAGCCCCCGGAGAATCATTTCTTAAAAAACTAAACATGCAAATACATTGGACTTAGCAACTACTGAACATTTATTCCAGAGAAATGAAAACTTATGTTCACAAGAAACCTGTATACAAGTGTTTATAGAAGCTTTATTCATAATAACCCAAACCTGGAACCCTGACATTCTTTGCAGTTTAAAGAAACTGTGGTACATCCATACCACAGAATGCTGTCCAACAATAAAAAGGAATAAACTATTGATACAAGCGACAGCTTGGATGAATCTCCAGGGAATTATGCTAAGAGAAAAAAAGCCAATGCCAAAAGGTTATATACCATATGATTCCATTTATATAACATTCTTGGAGTAACAAAATTATAGAAATGAAGAAGAGATTAGTAGTTGCCAGGGGCTGAGGAGGGGGCAGGATGGGAGGAAGTGAGCATAGCTACAAAATGGCAACATGAGAGATCCCTGTGGTGATGGAAATGTTTTATATCTTGACTGTGTAAATATCAATATTTTACTATAACGCTGCAAGATGTTACCATTGGGGGAACTGAGTAAAGGGTCTCTCTGTATTGTGTTTTACAATTGCATGTGACTCTACAATTATCTCAAAATAAAGGTCAATTTTTAGAAACTTTTAAAGGGAACTCCCTGGCAGTCCAGTGGTTTAGGACTCAGTGCTTTCACTGTCGAGGGCATGGTTCAATCCCTGGTCCCATAAGCTGCACAGCACAGCCACAAAAATAAATAAATAAACAAGCAAACCTTTTTTTAAAAAAACCTTTCTAAAAAAAGGATATATTTTACATCAGATGCTGAGGAGGAGGGGAAGAAGAGGTCACTACCAATTTCCAAAATGCACAAAATAGGGAAGCAGTAGATAATAACTAAAAGAGAAGGGACTAAATAAAGCTAACTAACCACCATAACAAAAATATAAACCTTCTAAAATATCAAAAAACATACTGAAAGGGCTTCCCTGGTGGCGGAGTGGTTTAGAATCCGCCTGCCAATGCAGGGGACACAGGTTCAAGCCCTGGCCTGGGAAGATCCCACATGCCGTAGAGCAACTAAGCCCATGTGCCACAACTATTGAGCCTGTGCTCTAGAGCCCACAAGCCACAACTACTGAGCCCACATGCCACAAGTACTGAAGCCCACGCACCTAGAGCCCACGCGCCTAGAGCCCACGCTCCACAACAAGAGAAGTCACCGCAACGAGAGGACCATGTGCCACAAGGAAGAGTAGCCCCCGCTTGCCACAACTAGAGAAAGCCCGCATGGAGCAACAAAGACCCAATGCAGCCAAATATAAATTAAGAAAAAAAAAAAAGACCCAAAGCCTTCTCTAAAAAATAATAATAATAATACTGAAAGAAATACATAAAATAGATTGCATAGAACTATTTTACACATAAATATATGGGAATAGGGAGGAAATAAGGTAGAGAGCTCAAGGAAACTAGGCTACATTTGACTTTAGAACCGTAAGAAAATGAATTATATATGTGTATGACAAAATTAAACTTTAAGAAAAAGCAATCCATAAAAATTAAAAAAAAATTATGAACCTAAATGTGCATCCAGTTGGTAGCATAGTCATACTATCCTATGCAACTTTTCAAAACAGTAATTTGTATATCCCCAGTCAACCCTAAAGACAAGAGAAGCCTGCATTTGTATAATTGACACTTTATTAAAATTTTGCCCTTTTCAAAACACAGGCCCTGGGTTTCCCTGGTGGCGCAGTGGTTGAGAGTCCGCCTGCCGATGCAGGGGATGTGGGTTCGTGCCCCGGTCCAGGAAGATCCCACATGCCATGGAGCGGCTGGGCCCGTGAGCCGTGGCTGCTGAGCCTGCGTGTCCGGAGCCTGTGCTCCGCAACGGGACAGGCCACAACAGTGAGAGGCCCGCATACCGCAAAAAAAAAACAACAAAAAACAAAAAACACAGGCCCTATAGAACATATTGTTTACATATAATTTCATGTGGTTTTAGAGCTATCAGAAAGCCTCTATCAACTCCAGGTTAAGACTCTCTATAACAAAAATAAATAAATAATTTCAGAAAAGGACAGGAAGGAAGGGTGATGGGGTGATGGAAGTATTCTAAAACTGGATTTTGGTGATGGCTGCACAACTGAAAAATTTACTAAAATTCAAACTTTATACTAACAATGAGCAAATTATACTATATATAAACTATACCTAAATAACCCTGTTTTTAAAATTCTCTACAATACAGATATTTATATACTTGTTCCTTGGGCTACCCAGTCTGTTTTTGTAAATACACTAATTGAAGCAAATGTAAAAAGTTTACTTGGGGAGAAGGAGGTAGAAGGCTATATAAGGATATAGAATTGGCCTGTCAAGTGGTGATACAGTTAGAAAACAATAGCTCTGGGACAATAAAAACTAAATTTGCCACCAACTGGTTCATTCATGTTTCAAGGTATTTATGACAAAGCTGACTTCTGAAAAGCAATGGAAGCCCCAGGGCAGTGAAATGATAATCTTCAATGTGCTGAAGGAACATTAACTTCAAACTCAGAATTCTTATAAAGAAGGAGTTGTAGAATTTAAATACCACCACTTTACAAGTTAACAAATTAATGGATCTAGGCAATGTTCATCAATGGTTGCTAATATCACAAAAAGAAAGAACCCAACATTATGTACCACCTAATAAAAATTATATGTTACCCATGAAAGTGAAAAGCCAACCCATGGAATGAGAAAAGATTGCAAATCATATATCTGATAAGGGACTTGTATCTAGACGACATAAATGGACCCTTACCATTCAATAATAAGACAATACAATTTTAAAATGAACAAAGGATCTGAATAGACAGTTCTCCAAAGAAGATAAACAAATGGTCAATAAGCACATGAAAAGATGTTCAACATAATTAGCAATCAGAGAAACAGAAATCAAAATCATGAGACACCCATTAAAATGGATAAAATAAAGAAGACAGCTAAGTACTGGTGAGAATGTGGAAAAACTGGAACCCTCATACACTGCTGGTGGGATTGCAAAATGGTGTAGCCACTAAAAAACAGTCTGGGTGTTCCTCAAAAGGTTAAACATCGAGTCACGACATGATTTAGCAACGCTACTCCTAGTATATACCCAAGAGATATGAAAACATATGCCTGCACAAAAACTTGTACATGAATGTTCATAGCAACTCTATCCACAATAGCCAAAAAGTGGAAATAAATGTCCATCAACTGATGAATAGATACATATAATGTGGTACATCCATACAATGGAAAATCACTCGGCAATACAAAGGAATGAAGTACTAACGTATACTAATAACATGCAAGAACCTTGAAAACATTATGCTAAATAAAAGAAGTCAGTCACAAAAGGCTACATATTATATGATTCCATTTATATAAATGTCCTGAATAGACAAATCTACAGAGATAGAAAGTAGATTAAGGAATTCCCTGGCGGTCCAGTGGTTAGGGCTCCACGCTTCCACTGCAGGGGGCACAGGTTTGATCCCTGATTCCACATGCCTAGCTGCACGGGAAGGAAGGGAGGGAGGAAGGAAGGGAGGAAGATTAGTTGGGGGGGAGGAGGGAATGGGGAATGAATCCTAAAGGACATAACATTCCTTTTTGTGGTAATGAAAATATTCTAAAATTGGATATGGTGATGGTTGCACAACTCATATTCAGTATGAATATACTAAAAATAAGCATATTGAGCAGATATGAAAATGTATGTGAATTGTATCTCAAAATGTTTGGTTTTTTTATAGTATATAATACCACATACAAATCAGACTTGGGGAAGGGAGGGAGCGAGGAAGAAAGGAAGGAAGGAATGAAGGGAGGGAGGGAGGGAGGAAAGAAAGAAAGAAAGAAAAGAAAAGAAAAGAAAAGGAAAGAAAGAAGGAAAGAAAGAGAAGAAAGAAAGAGAGAAAGAGAGAGAGAGAGAAAGAAAGAAAAAGAAAGAAGGAAGGAAAGAAGGAAGGAAGGGTACAAAGCCTTTAAATTTAACAACCAATTTACAGGAAATAAAAAGAACAGGACATACTAAACATCACGAGGTTGCAATCAGCAAAATTCAGGATAAACAACCCCATTTCTCTAACAACAACAAGCAACAAGGCAAAAGGGGAAGGGGGAGTGGCTTGTGAAATGGAGTAGGAACCTATATATAGATTGACAGAGATTCAAAAGACATATCAACCAATCACAATACATGGACCTTATCTGGATACTGATCTAAACAAACTATAATGTGATTGATACATACATTAGCACGTGTTCGTGTGTATTATATATAAAAGACAGCTGGGGAAATCTGAACACTGGATATTTAATACTAAGTTACTACTATTAATTATGTTTAGCTGTAATTTTAAAAATTACTAACTTTTAAAGATATATTATAAAGTATATACAGATTAGAGTAGAAAATAAATTCACCAATAGAAGATATCCCTCAAATAAACCCAAACATACATGGACACTCGATATGATAGAGATGGCACTGCAGACCACTGCGAAAAAGACAGGCCATTCAATAAACGGTCCTAAGCCAAATAATTATCCATGTGGGGGAAAAAAAGAAACTAGATACCTACTATACCACCATACAGAAAAGTCAACTCCAGATGGTTTGAAAATTTATAAAAGCAACGGTGAGTTTTTAAAGAAAAATATCTTTACGATCCCTAAGTGGAGAAAGATTTCTTAAGCAGAATACAAAAATGCTAAAACCAGAAGAATAACTTCATTAAAATTTAGAATTTCTGTTCTTTGAAAGATGCCACACAGAAAGTGAAAAAAGAAACCAAACCGGAAGAATACTTGAAGCATGAACAATAATTAATAAATACCCAGAATATACAAAGTACTCATACATCACTGGGAAAAGACAGGAGAAAGACAAGAAAAGGCATTTCAAAGAAGATAAAACAATAATGCCAACATGAAAAGGTGGTCAACCTCATTACTCAGGAAGATACAAATTAAGACCACAGAGAGACACCATTTTGCACTCAAGATTGCCAAAACATCAGTAGGTATAACATCACCGAGTGTTCATGAAGATGTAGACCAACTGGTGAGATGTCAGTTGGTACAACCATTTGGGGAAGAAAATTTGGCAAAATATAGTAAAGATGAAAAATACCCAAGTACACAACAATTCTACTCCAAGGTATATAAATCCTACAGAACTCTTACATATACTCATCATGAGATATATATAAGGTGGTTTCTGGCATCATTGGTTTGTAATAGCAAAAAATTTTGAAAACAACTCAAATGTTCATTAAAAAGAAAACAAATGAATTGTGAGACAATAATTACTCAGCAATGAGGATGAATGAACTACAGCTACACAAATGAATCCAGAAATGTTAAAAAAAAATTTTTATCTTTTCCTGTTACAAATACAGTATGAATATTTCATATAAAAAAACAAGCAAGCAAAATTAAATGCTATGTTATTTCAGGATACAGACATATATGGTAAATCTGGAAAAGCAAAGTAATGATTTACACACATTTATGACAGTGGCTTACTTTTTTTTTTCTTTTATATGTGGAATTAAATCATACATCTGGCTCTAGAGTCACACATGCACTTTCACTACAACACAGAGGCCCAACCCCCAGGGTACAAGTCCCCCAATCCTGCCATGGCCAGTACAGCGACCGGAGAATTGAACAAGAATGTCACTACTACTTAGGCGTGGTTTACTTCTGGTAGGAAGCTAGGGATGGGAATCAGAGACATAGCTTTTGTTCTAGCTCTTAAATTGAGTACTGGATTCATGGATATTTCTTTTATTGCTTCAAAACTTATATCTACATTATCTATTTTTGTATATCAAATGTTACAACATTTTTTTAATGTTTAGAGAAAATAGCACTACTGATATACAACCATGCATTTGAGTTGTCAATAGTTGTGATCCATTGACATTTTGCCTCCCATCTCACTTGTGACCAGTAGCATCAACACACCAAACTGGAGTCATGCAGAGTGTAAACTAATACTAATAATTCCCCATCAGATTTCAGTCCTAAGAATGTGATCCAGAAAACACTGACAATCTCAGTATCACTCCAGTCTAATTCAAACTCTCATTCACCTTCTCATACTACACTTTGCTCTGGGTTAGTAGTTCTCAAATTTTTAGCCTGCATCAGAATAAACTGGCTTTGTTAAAACACACACTGCTGGGCTCCATTCCCAGATTTCTCAGCAACAGGTCTGGGGTAAGGGTTAAGAATTTGTTTCAAACAAGATCCCAGATGAGGACTTCCCTGGTGCCTCAGTGGTTAAGAATCCACCTGCCAATGCAGGGGATTCGGACTCGAGCCCTGGTCTGGGAAGATCCCACATGCTGTGGAGCAACTAAGCTCGTGCACCACAACTACTGAGCCCGTGTGCCACAACTACTGAAGCCCATGTGACTAGAGGCCGTGTTTCGCAACAAGAGAAGCCACCGCAATGAGAAGGCCGCGTACCGCAACGAAGAGTAGCCCCCGCTCGCCTCAACTAGAGAAAGCCTGTGCATAGCAATGAAGACCCAACGCAGCCAAAAATCAATCAATCAATCAATCAATAAAATAAAAAAGATCCCAGACGATACTGATGTTGATGCTGCTGGCCCAAGGAACCACACTCTTAATCATTGCTCTACGTTATATTTTCTTCCATAAAATATCCAACAAAATTATCATTAAATTAGAAAGCATCCAAAATTATACTGAACAATTTTCCTCTAAGGCTTAATGTAAATTATTCAACACACACTGAATGGATATTGTACAAACTACATGAGTGCACTATCCTACAATGGCACAATACAGTGGTTAGAAACGTTTGCTCTGGAGTCGGCGGTCTAGGGTTAAATTCTGGCTCTCCCACGCGCAAAGCTGATGACACTCTGGGAATGTTACTGGTCTCTCTACCTCAGCTTCTTTCTCTATGAAATGATAACAGTGCCTCATAGGATTATTGCGACAAATGAGTCAAATTCATGTTAAATGTTTATAATGGGAACAGTGCGTGGCACAGAAAGCCCTCAAAGAATATTAGCTGTCTTCATCATCATTAATGATGCTTCCATATTCCACATGTGTCAGCATCAATGTTGCATCTATTTCCATACCACTTCAAGACCACTGCTTCTACCCAGCTGTGGAAAAGGTTTATACCATTTAACCATATCACCTTGTGCCCATTCTCATTTCTGTCACCAGTGCCCTTATAATCACTAACAACTAGCAGCTGGCTTAGTTTTCCTCTCCAAACCAAGTTCTGACCTGGTGTCTTCAACAACACTTCAAACAGCCCAGTTCAACAGGCTGGCCAGGTACAGGTTCTTCTTTTTTTCTAAGTTTCCAGCAATCCTTTCATCAAGAACCAGCCAGAGATCTGCCAGTCCAATCAGGATAAATTTTGGATGTTTTACATTTCATTCAAAAACTCTGGAACGGTCAACATTTTAATATGAAATGGGTAGACTTTCCCTTAAACGCTATGTACAATGTTCTCTAATTTGAAGAATCTCTGACCCTAGTGGCGAAACTCTCCCTACATCCAATTAAGGCATTAAACAATTTCCCATTAATTAGCCATTTGACAGACTGACCTAGATCCACAAAGATTACTTTAGTCTCTTAGCTCCTTGACTTCCTCCCAATTTATTAACCCCTTCCTGTTTTTGCTTCATTCTTACATAGTCCTCATACTTCAACACCTTTGCCCCTTGTATTTCAATCTTGTTGCCCTGGCAAAAAGCTAACCTTGGGTCACTTCAAGTCTCACTGCAAAAGCTGGGCTGCTAAATGTTGCAAGAGAAAACAAAAACAAAAACAAACCTCAACCTCCAATATGGGTATTATCAACTATAGGTCTCCAATCTCAATTAAACTCTCAATGCTTGCTGTTTGGAAATCTTTCCAGCCTTCCCTAGGTAGGTTTTGTACAAAAAGCTACTGCTCTCAAGCCCCCTTTTCCATACCCTCCTTCCTCTCTGCAGAAAACCAGGCCTTCTGTTTATTTATTTATTTTTATTGGAGTATAATTGCTTTACAATGTTGTGTTACTTTCTGCTGTACAATGAAGTGAATCAGCTATATGTACACACATACCCCCTCCCTCCCACCCACAGCCCCAATCCCACCCATCTAGGTCATCACAGAGCACCAAGCTGAGCTCCCGATACTATACAGCAGGTTCGAACTAGCTATTTTACACTTGGTAGTGTATATATGTCAATCCTAATCTCTCAATTCGTTCCCTCCCCCCTGACCCCTGGCATCCACATGTCTGTTTTCTACGTCTGCATCTCTATTCCTGCCCTGGAAATAGGTTCATCTGTACCATTTTTCTAGATTCCACACACACACATATATATATATATATGTATATATATATATATATGCGTTAATATACGATATTTGTTTTTCTCTTTCTGACTTACTTCACTCTGTATGACAGACTCTAGGTCTATCCACATCTCTACAAATGACCCAATTTTGTTCCTTTTTATGGCTGAGTGATATTCCCCAATTTCATTCCTTTTTATGGCTGAGTGATATGCCACTGTATATATGTACCACATCTTTATCCATTCATCTGTTGCTGGACATTTAGGTTGTTTCCATGTCCTGGCTATTGTAAATAGTGCTGCAATGAACATTGGGGTACATGTGCCATTCTAAACTATAGTTTTCTCAGGGTATATGCCCAGTAGTGGGATTGCTGGGTCATACAGTACTTCTATTAGTTTGTTAAGGAACCTCCATACTGTTCTCCATAATGGCTGTATCAGTTTACATTACCACCAACAGTGTAAGAGGGTTCCCTTTTCTCCACACCTTCTCCAGCATTTATTGTTTGTAGATTTTATGATGATGGCCATTCTGACCGGTGTGAGGTGATACCTCACTGTAGTTTTCATTTGCACTTCTCTGATAATTAGTGATGTTGAGCAGCTTTTCATGTGCCTCTTGGCCATCTGTATATCCTCTTTGGAGAAATGTCCATTTAAGATCTTCTGTTTTTTGATTGGATTGTTTGTTTTTTTAATATTGAGCTGTATGAGCTGTTTATATATTTCGGATATTAATCCTTTGTCCATTGATTCGTTTGCAAATATTTTCTCCCATTCTGACAGTTGTCTTTTGGCTTTGTTTATAGTTTCCTTTGCTGTGCAAAAGCTTTTAAGTTTCATTAGGTCCCAGTTGTTTACTTATTATTTTATTTATTTCCATTACTCTAGGCGGTTGGTAATAAAAGATCTTGCTGTGATTTATGTCGAAGTGTGTTCTTCCTGTTTTCCTCTAAGAGTTTTATAGTGTCTGGTCTTACATTTAGGTCTTTAATCCATTTTGAGTTTATTTTTGTGGCTGTGTTAGTGTTCTAATTTCATTCTTTTACATGTAGCTGTCCAGTTTTCCCAGCAACACTTATTGAACAGACTGTCTTTTCTCCATTGTATATCCTTGCCTCCTAGTTGACCAAAGGTGTGTGGGTTTATCTCTGGGCTTTCTATCCTATTCTATTAATCAATATTTCTGTTTTTGTCAGGCCTTCTATTTATTAAGAAAAAAGAAACAATTAGATAGTAGCAATTCCCTCAACTTCATTTCATGCACTGCACCTCCACATTTCCTCCTCAATCCCATCCCCAATAAACTGCATCTTCAAACATCCTTCTTTCCTTTCATTCTAACATAGTGACAGGGTCTTTCTTTCTTTCTTTTCTTTTTTTTTGCGGTATGCGGGGCCTCTCACTGTTGTGGCCTCTCCCGTTGCGGAGCACAGGCTCCAGACCTGCAGGCTCAGTGGCCATGGCTCACGGGCCTAGCCACTCCGCGGCATGTGGGATCTTCCCGGACTGGGGCATGAACCCGTGTCCCCTGCATCAGCAGGTGGACTCTCAACCACTGCGCCAACAGGGAAGCCCGACAGGGTCTTTCTTCATCAAATATCCCCTCTCCCATTCTTCAATCTCTATTTCTCACCATCATGAGTCAACTCAAGTCTCTTTCATCTTTTTTAAAAAAGAAAGAAAAAAAAAATCTCTTCCTCAACCTACATTTTTTTCTGACTACTGTCTTCCTTAGCCAAAATTCTTTAAAGAATAGTCTGCACTGTTTTCCACTTCTTCCATTCACTTAGCCAGCTCCCATAAAAGTCCATTGACACTGCTTTTGCTAATATCATCAGCAATCTTCTATTCATGAAACACAGTCCTTATGTGGCATCTACGCAGGAGAACACTGTTAACCATTCATTCTTACCTCCTTGACTTCCATAATACCATCCTCTTTGGCCTTCTTCATCCATCCATGATGTTCTTCCCTTATGTTCTGTCTATAACCCTGTAGGCCATTCATCTACTCACTCTACAAACTCTGTCTAGAATATTATATTTCCATGGCTTCACTTATCAACTACATACTAATAACTGAATCATCTAGGTTTGTTTACTGATGAATTATGAAACGTAATGATGTGCAACTTTTCAGTAAGGTTATAAACATATGTATTAGGAAACATTTAATTTTTAAATATAGGGAAATATTTTTATCTGGTGTTTAAAACAGTACAGTATAGTGTTCTGCCTACCTATATACAGTCTAGGTTGCAATTAGTCAATATATCACAGTGGAACCATTGCTCCTTTTGCTTGCTGTTGTTACAACAGCTTTGAGATATAAATTCACAAACCACACAACTGCGCCATTTAAAGCATACAAATTCAATGGTTTTTAGTATACTCACAGAGTGTGCAACCACCACCAAAATCAATTTGAGTATTTTTTCTTTTTCTTTTCTTTTTTAAAAAAAATTTTTGGCCACGCTGCACGGCACGTGGGATCTTAGTTCCCAGACCAGGGATCGAACACCTGCCCCATGCAATGGAAGTGGGGAGTCTTAACCACTGGACCACCAGGCAAGTCCCTAGAGTATTTTCATCACTACAAAAAGAAACCTTATTTCCTTTAGCAGTCACCTCCCCCATTCTACCCAACTCCCACCTCAGTCCTATGCAACATTAATCTACTTTTTGTCTCTAAAGATTTGCCTCTTCTGGACAGTCATATAAATAGAATCATACATTATATGTTTTTTTGTAACTGGTTTCTCCACTTAGCATAACGTTTTCAAGGTTCATTCATGTTGTTACCTTTTATCAGTACTACATTCCTTTTGTTGCTGAATAATACTCCATTGTAAGGATACACCACATTTATCCACTCGTTAGCTGACAGACATTTGGATTATTTCTACTTTTTTACTATTATGAATAAGTTTTGTGGAGAAATGTTTTTATTTCTTTGGGGTACACAACTGGGAATGGAAGTGCTGCATCATATTGTAACTCAATGTTTAACTTTCTGAGGCTGCCAAACTGTTTTCCAAAGTGGTTATACCATTTTTACAATCCCACCAACAATGATGAGGGTTTTCGTTTTGCCACATTCTCACCAACCTCTCTTATTATTTTAGCCATCCTAGTGGGTTTCATGAAGTGGCATCTCATTGTGACCGATGATATTTAGCATCTTTTCATGTGCTTATTGGCCATCTGTATATTTTTTTTGGAGAAATGTCTATCCAAGTCTATTGCCCATTTCTGAATTGGGCTGGCCTTTTATTATTGAGTTTTAAGAGTCCTTTATATACTCTAGATACAAATCCCTTATCAGACATGATTTGCAAATACTTTCCTGCATTCTGTGGGTTTCTTTTCTTTTCTTTTTTTTTTTTTTGGCGGTACGTGGGCCTCTCACTGCTGTGGCCTCTCCTGTTGTGGAGCACAGGCTCCGGACGCGCAGGCTCAGTGGCCACGGCTCACGGGCCCAGCCGCTCCACGGCATGTGGGATCTTCCCGGACCGGGGCACGACCCCGTGGGCCCTGCATCGGCAGGCGGACTCTCAACGACCGTGCCACCAGGGAAGCCCCGTGCGTTCCTTTTCTTGATGATCTCCCATGAAGCACAAATATTTACTTTAATGAAGTACAGTTTATCTATTTTTTATGTGATTGCCTGTGCTTTTGAGGTTGTCCCTAAGAAACTAATGCCTGGTCCAAGGTCACAAAGATTTACACCTACTTTTTTTCTCCTACAGTTTTTAATATGTTAGATCTTACATTTAGGTCTTTGATCCATTTGAGTTAACAGTGTGAGGTAGAGGTCTAACTTCATTCCTTTACATGAGGATGTCCAGCTCAGTTGTCCCAACACCTTTTGTTGAAAAGACTATTTTTCCCCCCAGCGAACTGCTCTGGCACCCTTGTTGAAAAATCAATATACTGTAAATGTAAGTTCATTGCTGGATTCTTAATTATATTCCATTGATTTATACGCCTTTCCTTACACCAGTACCACACAGTCTTGATAACGAACCATTACTTTTGACTAATAAACTGTTAAAACAGTATTACTAATCATATGTGAAGACTTCATTCAAGGATAATCCCCCAAGAAAATATCAAATTAGTTTAAAATGAAGTTAAAGGAATTATCCCTACCAGTTTATGATAGTTTATAAGCAAAACTAAATTTTTTTTTAAGCTGCTACCCATGAGAAATGAATAAAATGTGTGATGAGGACAGGGAGGGAATATCTGTAAGGAGGCTTAATTTCTGAGACGAAAAGGCAGCCAACATGGACAGTAAATTCCAGATGTCAGGCTTGAATCATCCCTTCAACTGTAGTTCCCTTTAGCCAGCATCCTTTAAATAAACCGCTGTATTTGTAAATACACAAATTTTGATATATTCTGCTAGTCCAACAACTTTGGGAATTTAAGCACCTTAAAACTTTAAGCCCAGATCTCTCTCCTGAGCTGCAATGTCTTCTGGATCACTTCCCCAAACATCCCACAAGTTCCTTAACATATTCAAAACTGAGTTCATCATTTTCCTCACTGATCTTGCTTCACCTGCTGTTTTTACCCTACCTGTAGACAACAGTACTCTTTTAAAGTGGGATATTAAACAAACTCAAAAAGTGAATTAGATAAAATGAATACTTACAAAAGAACTTGGCACAGTTTGCATCACAAAGTATAGTCATCTATGTTCATTTCCCTTTTCTACAGGTTGTAATCAGCATTTCCAACTTTAATCCTACCACTTCTCTTGTCCACTGAGTATTTAATGTCAATGATTTATTTCTCATTTCTAGCTGAAATTCCTTTTCAAATACTCCTAATCTACTTTGGTAGTATCTTGGTTTTTTCCCTAATGCTTCTGATTCCTCCTTAAATGATTCAATCATTTTAAAATATTTATTTTAGGGATTCCCTGGTGGCACAGTGGTTGAGAATCTGCCTGCCAATGCAGGGGACATGGGTTCAATCCCTGGTCCGGGAAGATCCCATATCTGCAGAGCAAACTAAGCCTGTGTGCCATAACTACTGAGCCTGTGCTCTAGAGTCCATGAGCCACAACTACTGAGCCCGCGTGCCCAACTACTGAAGCCCACGCGCCTACAGCCCGCGCTCCACAACGAGAGAAGCCACCACAATAAGAAGCCCGTGCAGCGAAGAGTAGCCCCTGCTTGCCGCAACTAGAGAAAGCCTGTGCGCAACAAAGACCCAACACAGCCAAAAATAAATAAATAAAACAAATTAATTTTTTAAAAATAAATTAAATATTTATTTTATAGTCATTCTCTGATATCTCTATTACTGAATTTCTTAGGAGACTTAAGACTATATTTTTGGTATCTGCACATTACCTATAATAGAGTTTTTTCGGTTTTCTTTTTTGTTTTGTTTTTCTGCGGTACGTGGGCCTCTCACTGCTGTGGCCTCTATGGTTGCGGAGCACAGGCTCTGGACACGCAGGCTCAGCGGCCATGGCTCACGGGCCCAGCCACTCCGCGGCATGTGGGATCTTCCCGGACTGGGGCATGAACCCATGTCCCCTGCATCGGCAGGCGGACTCTCAACCACTGCGCCACCAGGGAAGCCCCTGTTCGTAGATTTTTTGATGATGGCCGTTCTGACCACTGTGAGGTGATACCTCACTGTAGTTTTGATTTGCATTTCTCTAATGATTAGTGATGTTGAGCATCCTTTCATGTGTTTGCTGGCAGTCTGTATATCTTCTTTGGAGAAATGTCTATTTAGGTCTTCTGCCCATTTTTGGATTGGGTTGTTTGTTTTTTTGATATTGAGCTGCATGAGCTGCTTGTATATTTTGGAGATTAATCCATTGTCAGTTGCTTTGTTTGAAAATACTTTCTCCCATTCTGAGTGTTGTCTTTTTGTCTTGTTTATGGTTTCCTTTGCTGTGCAAAAACTTTTAATTTTCATTAGGTCCCATTTGTTTACTTTTGTTTTTATTTCCATTTCTCTAGGAGGTGAGTCAAAAAGGATCTTGCTGTGATTTATGTCATAGAGTATTCTGTCTGTTTTCCTCTAGAGTTTTATAGTGTCTGTCTTTACATTTAGGTCTTTAATCTATTTTGAGTTTATTTTTGTGTATGGTGTTAGGGAGTGTTCTAATTTCATTCTTTTACATGTAGCTGTCCAGTTTTCCCAACACCACTTATTGAAGAGGCTGTCTTTTCTCCATTGTATATTCTTGCCTCCTTTATCAAAGTACAAGGTGACCATATATGCGTGGGTTTATCTCTGGACTTCCTATCTTGTTCCACTGATCTATATTTCTGTTTTTGTGCCAGTACTTAGCTAGCATTTTAAAAAACTGAGGAAAATTTTCACTTTACAGATAACTTTGCAATGGGATTCCTTTAAAACATAAGTTCTCCTGATTAACACAAGAGGGCTGGAAATATAGGACTAGAAGATAGGTCTTTATGTTTCAAAGAGTTTAAAATTTTAGAGCAATACCAGGAAATAATTTAATGCAAGAATGCTACCCAAAATAGAGAAAGGAGAATTGTTACACATTATGAATATATTCAATATCTTAACTGTGGTGATGGGTTCATGAGAATATACATGTCAAAGCTTATCAAACGTGTACTTTAAATATGTGCGGTTTATTGTATGTTAATTATACCTCAAAGAGCTGCTTTTAAAAAAATAAGCCTTAGTAAATATGACTCAAACTATTAAAAAAACATATTTCTATGTACCTTTTTAAGGTATTAAAGCTACAAGAGTGATGCAATGGAAAGAGTACCTGAATGGTTGTGCCACTAGTTATGTGATCTTGAGCACATTACTCAACCTCTCTGAACTCCAGATTCCTTATTTAAGAAATGAAGATACCATGATCTATCTCCCTGGGACAGTACAGTGAAAGTACTTGCAATAACTGGTCCTTCATGATGTCTACGAAATACGATTTGTTAGTTAGTCTACAAAGTAGGTGTACCTATATAAGCCATTCATTCAAACTTATGCTTTAGTAATTCATCAAATATCAATGTGAGTACCAAAAGCAAACATATCTACCTTATATATAACCTAAATCAAGGTCCAAAATGTACATACCTCTATTATCATTTTTCATTTTTCTACTTTCAAGCTACTTGTATCTTTATATTTAAAATGCAGCTATTGGGACTTCCCTGGTGGCACAGTGGTTAAGAATCTGCCTGCCAATGCAGGGGACATGAGGTCGAGCCCTGGTCTGGGAAGATCCTACATGCCACGGAGCAACTAAGCCCGCAAGCCACCATTACTGAGCTTGTGCTCTAGAGCCCACAAGCCACAACTACTGAAGCCCGCACGCCTAGAGCCCTGCTCCACAACAAGAGAAGCCACCACAATGAGAAGCCTGTGCACGCAACAAATATTAGCCCTCGCTCACCGCAACTAGAGGAAGCCCACACACAGAAACGAAGACTTAACACAGCCAAAAAATAAATAAAAATAAATAAATAAAAATAAAATGCAGCTATTGTGGGCAGTATATAGTTGGGTCTTGCTTCTTAATCCAGTCTGACAATTTCTGCCTTTTAATTAGACTACTTTAGTTCATTTATATTTAATGTAATTATTGATGTGGCTGAAATTAGGCATTTGTTGTCCTATTTTTGTTTTCTATTGTCTCATCTATTTTTTATGTTTCTCTATTCCCACTTGCCTGCCTTCTTTTAGGTTAATCAATTTTTTTTAGTATTCTGTTTGATTGCTCTACTAGCCTTTTAATTTATTAGTTTTCTCACTAGGGATTACAATTTGAATCTTTAACTTTAAACAATCTATATAGAATTAATGTTCTACTATTCAACTTAAACTAAATGGCCCAGCATTTGTGCATGTGTGTGCGTGCGTGCATGCACGTGTGCACACCACATGTGCATGCATAATACAGCAGATTGCCAAGCATTTGGGCAGATCTTACAATCAAATTTTAGGACTCACTCTCTTTATAGCTTCTGATCTTCCAGGATTTCTGGCTGTTTGGTTAGCCTGGAACTCTGTACTCTTATACTTCGAGCCAGTAAGGCTGTAGTATTCTGCACCAAGAAGTGGGACGATTATAGCGTGACCCTCATACTAAAACCCACTAACTCACAAATTTCATCAGATGGTTATGTTTTAAGAATTGGCTCTCCTCCAGTTTCTGCCTGCTTTTGATCACTCTCCAGTACCTTTAAGTGAAATTTTTAATATATTTTGTCCAGGGGGCTTCCCTGGTGGTGCAGTGGTTGAGAGTCTGCCTGCCGATGCAGGGGACACGGGTTCGTGCCCCAGTCCGGGAAGATCCCACATGCCGCGGAGCAGCTGGGCCTGTGAGCCATGGCCACTGAGCCTGCGCGTCCAGAGCCTGTGCTCCGCAATGGGAGAGGCCACAACGCTATAATAAATGTATTATATGATAATACATAATTAACATATATTATTTTACATATATAACCTTTAAGAATATATATATATATATATATATATATATTTTTTTTGTCCAGAGTTTATAGTTGTTCAATAACTCTAAGGTACTGCAGCATTACTGGAAGACAGAACTCCATGTTACTCTTATTACATGCAGTTTTCCATTCTGAATGCCTTCATTAAGTAAGGTAATTTGTGCTAGTATTAGGCATAATTTGCCTTTTTCTTTAGTAATAGCTTTATTCAGATATAATTCATATATCATAAAATTCACCTTTGAAATGTAAGTTCAGGGGGTTTCAATATATTTAGAGTTGTGCAACCATGAACATTTTCCTACCACAAAAAAACCCATATACCCTTTATCATTCATTCCCCATACACCTACTCGATATCCCTTGGCAATCACAAATCTACTTTCTGTATCTATGAATGTGACTGTCTGGCCATTTCATATAAATGGAATCATAATATGTGGGCCTTTTGTTGGTTTGGCTTCTTTACTTAGCATAATGATTTTGAGATTCATCCATGTTGTAGCATATGTCAGTACTTGTTTTTGTTGCTGAATAATATTCCACTGAATGGATATACCACATTTAGCAGAATTCACCAGTGAAGCCTTCTGGTCCTGGGCTTTTCTTTGTGGGAAGTTTTATGATTATGAATGCAATCTCTTTACTTGCTACAAAGTCTATTCCGATTTTCTATTTCCTCTTGAGTCAGTTTGGTAGTACATGTCTTTCTAGATATTTTTCCATTTCATCTAGGTTATGTAATTTGCTGGCTTGTTCAGAGTATTCTCTTAGTATCTGTTTTATTTCTGTAAGGTAATTTTTTCATCAGTCTAGCTAAAGGTTTGTGAATTTTGTTGATACTTTCAAAGAAACAACTTTTGGTTTCATTGATTTTCTCTATTGTTTTTCTCTATTTCATTTCAGTTATACTTCTTTTTTATTTATTATTTTTATTTATTCATTTATTATTTATGTTTGGCTGCGTTGGGTCTGTGTCTCTGTGCACGGGCTTTCTCTAGTTGCGGCGAGTGGGGGCTACTCTTCACTGCTGTGTGCGGGCTTCTCATTGCAGTGGCTTGTTGTGGAGCACAGGCTCAGCAGTTGTGGCACACGGTTTTAGCTGCTCCGCTGCATGTATGGGATCTTCCTGAACCAGGGATCGAACCCATGGTCCCCTGCATTGGCAGGCGGATTCTTAACCACTGCGTCACGAGGAAAGTCCCTATACTTTTTATTTTAATGTATTTACAGCTATAAATTTTCCTGAGTACTGTTTTAGCTTCATCCAGTAAATTTTGATATGTTGTGCTTTCATTTTCATTCATCTCAAAGTGTTTTCTAATTCCCTTGTGATTTATTTGACCCACTGGTTATTCAAAATGTGTTATTCAATTTCCACATTATTTGTGAATTTTCCAAGTTTCTTTGTTATTGATTTCTAATTTTATTCCACTGTGGTCAGAGAACATATTTAGTATGATTTTAATATTTTTTTTTAATTTATTGAGACCTCTTTTATGGCCTAATATAACATGATCTATCCTATAGAATATTCCATGTGAACTTGAGAAGAATGTGTATTCTGCTGCTGTTGCATGAATGATATACAGATATCTGTTATGTAGCCAAAACAATCCTGAAAGGAGGAACAAAGAAGATTTACATCAGCTGATTTCAAGACTTACTATAAAGTTTCAGCAATAGACAGTGAGGTAATGGCATAAGGATAGACACACAGATCAATAAAACTGAATGGAGTTCAGAAATAGATCCATACCTATACGATCAACTGATTTTCAACAAAAGTACTAAAGTTATTCAATGAGTGCTGGAAAAACATCAACCCCTATCTAAGGGCATATCAAATATTAATTCAAAATGAATTATAAACCTAAATGTAACAGGTGAAACTAACAAATTTCAGAAGGAAACACAGGAGAAAAATGTAAACTAAAACCATAACAAGACACCACTATACACTCACTAAAATGACGACAATTTAAAGGACTGCCAGTACTGGTGAGGATGTGGAGCAACTGGAACTCACATACTGCTGATATGAATGTAAAATACTACAACCACTTTGGAAATGAGTTTCAAAGTTTCCTGTAAATTTAAAGACATACTTACCATATAACCAAGCCATTTTATTTTACTCCCAGGTCTTTATCCAAAGAAAACACACACACACAGACTTGTAAACAAACATCATAGCAGTTTTACTCATAAATGTGCAAAACTGGAAAGAACCCAAATATCCAATAACAAGTGAATGGATAAACAAATTGTGATATATTCATACAATGGAATATGGGTTGGCAATTTAAAAGAATTAACTCCAAGTAAACAAAACAATATTTTTTTGTTTGTTTGTTAGTTCTGGGTTTTTTTGTTTTTTTTAAATTAACCGCTTGATTTACTTTTATTTTTTAAAGGTGCTTTTGGAATTGCCTTGTAGATATTAAAACCGATTCATGATGTGAAAATCCAGAGTATAGTACTTGGAAATGCCAGGAGGAAGTTGTGGGGAAGGAATTTTATGTCGAATAGACTGTGTATCAGTTTTATCCATAAAGGGACTATAAATCATTTGGAAGTGTCAAAATGAGTGCCTCTTGTGGTTGTGAGACCCTCATTGATGGGAGAAACTTGATGATCATCTGGCAGATACGTTAAAAGAAGAATTGGGGAGTGTTGTGTGAAATGAAGGAAAACCATCCTTTAGCATTTTGGAATATAAGAATGTTGGGTTGGCCAAAAAGTTCGTTCAGGTTTTTCTGTAACACTGGACAGGAAAACAAACGAACTTTTTGGCCAGCCCAATATCTCAGTATTAAGTCGCACTTGAGAAGAAGTTTGATTTACAAAACGATATTAAAGTTATATTAAACAAACAAAAAAGCCAGACACAAAGGAGTATGTATTGTGATTACATTATATAAAACTGTTGAAAAGGCAAACTAGTCTATAATGTCAAAAAGCAAACTAGTATTTGCCTGCAGCTGGGGGAAAAGGAGGACTGACTGCAAAGGGACATGCGGGGTGGGGGCTTCCCTGGTGGCACAGTGGTTTAGGAATCCACCTGCCAATGCAGGAGACACGGGTTCACGCCCTGGTCCGGGAAGATCCCACATGCCGCAGGGCAACTGAGCTCGTGTGCCACAACTACTGAAGCCCGCACGCCTAGAGCCCATGCTCTGTAACAAGCTACCGCAATGAGAAGCCTGCGCACCAGAATGAAGGGTAGCCCCCACTCGACGCAACTAGAGAAAGCCGGCGTGCAGCAATGAAGACCCAAAACAGCCAAAAATTAATTAATTGATTTTTTTAAAAAAAGGGACATGGGGGAACTTTTGAGGGGGACAGAAATATTCTACATCTTGATTGTGATGGTGCTTACAAGGGAGTAATTATTTGTCAAAACTCGTCAAGCTAAACACTTAAAATGGATAAATATACCTAAGCAAAGTTTATTAAAAGCAGTTGTTACTTGGAGGAAGAGAGGCGGCAGGTGTGGGTGACATGTGTCATTTTCTCCTTTGAATTTATATTATCAATGTGTATTACCCCTGTAATTTAAAATCAGTTCATTACTGAGAAGTACTCAAATTATTTAAAACCCTTCCTAAATTAAATTGCCTCAAAGATTTACTTTTCTATAATATATAATTACCAATAACAGTCTAATTTTTTTCTCCTAGTAATACTATATTGTGCACTGGATCTGTGTTTCTTATCACCACTGTAGCAGTTGATAAATATTCCCTGTAATTCAAAAAATTTATAAGCCATCAATAACTAACCCATAACAGTATTATAAATAAATAAAAGTTACAATAATGTTTATATGACACTTACTTAATGCTGTGCTTATTTATTTTATATAAAGTGATTTTATTTACAGTACTGTTATATAGCCAAAATGACATTACTGAAGTTTACTAGGCAGAGGAACTGAAAAAGAAGCGTAGGAAGGTGCTGAGTCCTTCTTAAGATCCTATAATACCAAGACACCAGAGATCTTCTACTTCACTAACAAAAACCACAACAAACAAACAAAAAGTAACCATATTCCGAAAGTTGTAGCACCAAAACCATCCCTTTGCTACCACCATCTTAGTCCCCTTCACTAAGAAGAAAGCTGGGACTCCTATTTCTCCTCTTCAGTACAACGGGGGTTGGGGGGGAGGTGGGAGGAGGGTATTTCAAGCCATACTAGCCCCCAAAATCTACAGCTATATCCTGAATTCAACAGTTGGCAGCATTCACAACTAGGGCACTCCTGTAACACCTAGGCCTGGGTGTCCAGATGCCTGGTTTCTTCTGCGTTATAAACTCAGAACTTATAAACTAAGTTTGTCTTCTGCTTCTCCCTTTTCTGCCTCTTGCTGCGAGGGGCCTTTGGACTTCCTTTCAAGGCTGTTCCTACTCTAAGCAAATTTGCCCAACTTCCCTTCCTCCCAAGTACCTGTTCTGCTGAGAGGAGTACAGTTTT
This sequence comes from Lipotes vexillifer, assembly GCF_000442215.2. Lineage (NCBI taxonomy): Eukaryota > Metazoa > Chordata > Mammalia > Artiodactyla > Lipotidae > Lipotes > Lipotes vexillifer. The sequence goes on along the minus strand of NW_006793498.1, from coordinate 601,228 downwards.
CGCAGAAATGGGTCCAGTACCTACTATGTTTACCAGAAGAAAAGAATACAGAGGAATTTTTTGGTCACATTATATTTAAAGTGTAGTCATGACCACAAACATCATATCCTCACTTAAATGCCATCATGTTCACAAATACAAATCTGAGAATTAAAAAACCTGGTAGGGCCCCCTAATCACTGCATGGAGCTTATGTTTAGTTTACTAGAAGATTCTGTTTGCACTGGTACCTAATATAATTTATCCAGAATGTGTTCTTACTATGAAAATATTCTAGCTGTTTTTCACAAAAGCTAAACAATATACTAAAGAACTTATTACCAGAAGAGAAGTATGAAGTAATCTGAAACAGCGCTTCCCAGCCTCTTTCACATCATAGCGCATGCACATACACACACACACACACACACACATATTTGAGAATAAGGGACAAGACCGCAAGGGCTCCACCACCCAGATCCCTGGCTGGCCACCCCTAGGGCAACACGAGATGAGAAACACTGACCTAACAGACCTTCGTGCTAATGCTCTGGGTCACTGCAGCAAACCAAAGGGAAGGTCATCGATACACTGTCATCAAGAAATTAGCTTAATAAAAAAATTGTTTCTGCTATACATACATCTAACCTACAATTCTTGTTCAAACCATGAAACATTCCCAGTTCATGTCATCTCCACTATAAAGCTCTGTCAAACCTTTAAGGCCAGTCCCTCCTCTATGTTCCCAAACCACCTTTACTTTTATTAAACAATCACAATCTGTCTTATAGTTACCTATAGCTGTATTTATTTGTTAGATTAAATACCCCTTGAAGGTAGAGATCTTGTTTCATTCATTTTTATTTCCCTCTACTCCACAATAACAATAAAAAGGTAGTTTGAACAACTAATGTTAAATCTAAAGTTGCACTGAGACATGTTCACCGACAATGCTGTTTGAACTTTACCATAATCATTGTACAGACCATGTACTTTCTCCCTCTCTATTCCAAAATTTGATTTAGCTCAAACACTCTCAAATATTCCACTTTCCCAAAGTTTCAAAGGCTACACAAAAATGTTAGTTTGCATTAGCCCCACGTTCACAAAACTTAGAAAACAAAAGAAAATGTCCAGCCATCATAGAACTCTAACATCCAAGTATCAATTCCTTTATTCCAATCAAAAACAATGTTCCCAGAATTCAGCACAAAACTGAAAACACTGCTGCTACCAGCCACAGTCCATAACAGTAACTTTAAATTGTCCAAGAGGATTAAGGAAGCATTTTAAATCACTGTCACCCCTACTGAAGGATTTTAGGCAACGAGAATTTATCCTCATACAAGAATAAATCTGCATTTTATCATTAAACAGTATGAGGGCCTTAACTGGGAATTACCAGTTTAAAATCTTTCTCCCCAAAATTTGTGAATATGTCTGAATGTTAAAATTTTCTTATTTAGAATCATGATTTGTATTTTCATCTTCTCTTCCCCTTTAAAATATTTAATTTTTAATAGTAAGTAGAATAAATAGAAGTATAACTAAGAAGTGACTAGATAATTAACTAATATGAATTAATACACAAATTAATGTCATGCAGCACCATTCCCCAAATATTCTATCTACTGCCTATGTTTTTGTTTAAAACACCAGTTGCTAAAGTTATGAAAAATGTTTACAAAGTTTCAAAAGAAAAAAAGCCTCAATAATTGTCCCTAATTATACATTATTCCAAAACCAAGATACATATATATGATATTCATGGAACTAGATTCAAATTAACAAAATTAGTTCAAATTTACAAAGATACTCTGCTACACAGATTAATATCGTATAACATCTAGCTGCTAGGTTGTTTGCCATCTGTATGCATCTCTACCGTCTATATATAGCCCAATACTTAGTTAACATGATCATCCTTTTCATGCTACCTACTTTTTTCTTGCACATTTGAATTTTGAGAGGAACATGTAGATGTACTACACAATCTAATTATTTCCATGTCTGTCCAGCTACCTTCCTCCATACTCTCTCTGTTCAGCTTTCTACCTCTGTCTCTCTACTGTTATCTTAAATAAAGAAAAATGACTACAGTGTCTACCTGAATACCCTCTGAAAACATCACAAAGATGTTTGGAAAACTGGATATTTACCTTCACAATTCTAAGATAGAGAATGCAAAGAAAGAGTATACACTATTTCAACAAAGGAAGGGTCTATAACACAAATTCACTGCTGTCCCACTTTGTCTCTCTATAACTTAACGCTTCTACATTTAATAAGAAAACTTTTTGTTGTGTGTTTTTTTACAGTCAAGGTATAATAAACTGGAATACATCAAGCTGCTTCAGAGACACAAAGTGTTTTAACATCTTTCTTACAATGTATAGCATTTATTAGAGTCATCTTCAATTCAAAAAGGCTTTATTTTCATAAAGTCTCCTCATTCTATAATAATTTGTATACCATCTTTGGAAGTTACAAATTAACTACCTGTTATCATCAACTATTTTGAGAGAGACAGGATTATTCTTTTACTTCTCTTCTTAGTTGGAGAGAGGAAAAAATTATTTAAAATATTAATTTCCTATGTCACATCCCAACCCCAAACAACTGACCGAGAAGGTTCCTTTTGGTCTATAAATGTGCAGTATAATAGTGGGTATTTTTACTTTGAAATTTCATATCAAAAGTGTGTTTTTAACTGGGTATTTAATGACATGACAATTACTGGTCTGGGTTTTTTGTTTAAGTATAATAATATCATATGTCTGACTACAATATTGTGATTTATAATATGAAATATACAGTTGATGTTTGTCCACTGTTCCTGGTACAGAGCTCCTAAAACTCTTGGGATTTCCTAAGTGTAGAGCACAGTGAAGGTGTCTTTTGTTATGTTAATGAGGCAACTTTGGGATCACCTCAGGTAACCTAAGGTTGGGGGCTGGATACCAGACCTGTGATGAGAGGGTTGGAACTTTTAGCCCCACCCCCCAAACTCGGGGGAGGGTAGAGGGGCTAGAGATTGAGTTCCACCACCAATGGCCCACGATTTAATCAATCATGCCTCCATAAAAACTCGGAAGGTCAGGGTCTGGACAGCTTCCAGGTTGGTGAACACCTGGAGATGCTGGAGACTGGTGCGCTCTGAGAGAAAATGAAAGGTCTGCTCCTTTCCCCCATACCTTGCCCTATGCACCTCTTCCAATTGGCTGTTTCTGAGTTGTATCTTTTCATAATAAACTGATAATCTAGTAAGCAAAATGTTTCTCTGGGTTCTGTGAGCCAAAGTAACCCAACACAAGGAGGTTTATGGTCAGTTGATCAAAGGCAGGCAGGGGTGGGGGTGGGGAGCAGTCTTGTAGGACTGAACCCTTAACCCATGGAACCTGACGCTATCTCCAGGTAGGTGGCATCAGAATTTAGCTGAACTGTAGGAAACCCAGCTGGTGTCAGAGAATTGCTTGGTGTGGGGAAAAAAATCCACACACTGGAATTGTTGTCAGAATCAGACTTACCTTTTAGACATATATGTTAAACTATTGATATATAAAACAGGATATCTGGAATTTGCTTCAAAATATTCCAGGGAAGGGTAATAGTGGGTAGGAATAGAAATGAAACAAGACTGGCCAAAAATTATAACTGTTTTAAAATTTTAAAATACAGAAGTTCCATGTATTATTCTACCACTGTATGTTTCAAAGTTTTCTAAAATATTGCTTTTCTTTTTAAGTGTGCTGTGTACCCAAGTACTAGAATCAGAAAACCTGGTTATCAACTAGATGAGTGGACAATATTCATTATTTCTCTACGCCCTCAGTTTCCACCATCTGTGAGAAAAAGGGTTTGGACTAAAGTTCTGCATCTTGCTAGTTCAATTTTTTAATGATTCAAGTGAGTATGATTTCTACACTTTATATTTGGCTTAACAATTCTAACTGTAATCCATGATGCTTTCATAGCTAAATCTGATGCAACGAACTGAAAACTGTTCAAAACCATTACCAAAATAACACTATAGTACTGTCAGTCTGCTTGGATTCTAAGGGCCAACTGTATTCACTGTATTACATACACCGTTTTTTTTTTTTGCGGTACGCGGGCCTCTCACTGTTGTGGCCTCTCCCATTGCGGAGCACAGGCTCCGGACGCGCAGGCTCAGTGGCCATGGCTCACGGGCCCAGCCACTCCGTGCCATGTGGGATCTTCCTGGACCGGGGCACGAACCCGTGTCCCATGCATCGGCAGGCGGACTCTCAACCACTGCGCCACCAGGGAAGCCCCATACACCATTTTTAAAGGGACTTGAGCATCCACAGATTTTGGTATCCAAAGGGGCTCCTGGAACCAAGTCCCCACCAATACCAAGGGATGACTGTACTTATCTCAGCTTGGCCTTCATTCCTAGATATTTTGCATTCCCCCAAACACCTTTTCTTCAAGTATTACCTCTCTTAGACTCTTTATTCTCTGGAGATAACTTTGTCAGAGAAAATAGAAGCCATCAGGCATAATCTGTTCCAGTGTCCATACCCTACTGCAGCCCATCCTTACTTCTATCTCTATTTCTTCCAAGTCCTTTCCAACTGAGGCCCCTTCAAAACCTAACCACAACATATATCTATTACTTCACATCTGTAACAGCTCCCCAGTATTCCAGGCTCAATCATTTATTCCTTTTCTAGCCAGGTCCTTAAGTCTGTTTTGCTCCAGTTTCTTCACAAACAGTAGTCAATCCCATACTTCTCAACAACTGAGAAACAACAAAAATAATTCTTTTAAGCATACTTCCTCCTCAAGCTAACCTGGGGTCCCTCCTTCCCATGAGTACCAAATTTTTAAACTGAGTTTCTACTGACTGGTTCCATCTACTACCTCAACTCTGACTCACTCCTCACCCTATTATAACCTAGCTCCCAGCCTCCACCACTCTCTGAGTTTTCCATTTAATCACCAGCCCCCAACCACAATGAACGGCTTATTTCAGGTCCTCATCATACCTCTCCTCTGCAGCATTTAATGCTGCAACTGTTATCCCTTTTTCAGGAAAGTCTTCTCCCCTAAAGTTATTTTTTTAATTTAATTTTATTTTATTTATAAAGGGAGAGGCCCGCGTACCGCAATTTATTAAAAAATTTTAATAATAAAATTTTATTTTATTATTATTATTTTTTTTGGCTGCACTGGGTCTTCATTGCTGCGCGCGGGCTTTCTCTAGTTGCCGCGTGAGTTGGGGGCTACTCTTCGTTGTGGCGCACGGGCTTCTCACCGTGGTGGCTTCTCTTGTTGCGGAGCACAGGCTCTAGGCGCACTGGCTCAGTAGTCGTGGTGCCGGGCTTAGTTGCTCCGCAGCATGTGGGATCTTCCCGGACCAGGGATCGAACCCGTGTCCCCTGCATTGGTAGGTGGACTCCCAACCACCAGGGAAGTTCCTCCCCTAAAGTTCTGATGCGACTCTTTGCTGTAAGCTTCCTACAGACTCATTCTTCAGTGGCACTCACTAGTCCTCTAAAATGATGTGGTTCCTGGGGTTCTTTCCTCCTAGTCCTCTTTTCTTCTTACCCCTACGAGCCCTTATCCATATTCTCTTAAACGCTCTAATCACTGTTTAAACTATTTTCCAAACCTTCACCACTGGCCACATCATCCTAGAACAGGGGTAGGCAAAATAGGGCCTGTGAGCCAAATCCAGCCCTCCACCTGATTTTGTAAATAAACTTTGTTTCCCTATTGTCTTTTGCTGCTTTCATGCTCACAGCAGAGTTGAACAGTTGTAACATAAACTGTACAGCCCTCAAAGCCTAAAATATTATTTCTCTTTACAGAGAAAGTTTGCTAACCTCTGTTCTAGAAGGTAAAACATACCAAGTAAATAGTTCTGATAACTTCCTGCCTTTGGCTCCCAATGCCAGTGCTATTAGTCAGACCATCCATCTCTAAGACCTCTGAGAGTTTTCTAACTGTTCCTCCCAAGCTCTCTTCCCACCCTCACCAGTCTATCTCCTATAGTACAACCAAAGCAATAGTTCTCAATGCACAAAACCCACTTCCCGATTTAAAATTTTCCCCACAGTAAAGCTTGTTCACAATCTGGCCCCAGCCTATCTTTTCCAACTTTCTAATCACTCCCCCTGTAAGAAATACTGAATGAATTTAGTTCCCCAGAGCATATGATGCTGTCTCTTACTTCCAGGCCCACCCAAGATTTACTACCAAAGAAATAACTACACATTTTTCTAGCTTCAGCTTAGGCACAATCATCTCATGAAGCCT
>NW_006793498.1:580057-594945 GCF_000442215.2 Lipotes vexillifer | reverse complement strand
CTTTCCCTATGTGCCCACTGTACTCTCTACATAATTCCATTATAGTAATTATTTGTTTGCGTTTACATCATTTCTAGACTAGTCTTCCTTGAGCAGGGACCCTGAGGCAAAGTAGGAGAATGGTTATTCAGGGCACAGGATTTTAAAGTAGAAAATCTAGGACTGAATGCCAGTTTCGCCTCTTCCTAGCTATACGTTCTTAACAAATTATTGACCAGGGTATTTTTGCAGAAACTAACTCCTGTGGCCAGCGATTTGTTCTGTAAGTGAATACTGAAACACCCATGTTTGAGTAAATATCAACAACGATTTTTGCAACTTTGCAAACAACTTTTTGCAACAACTTTGTACATGTCTTACTAAAAAGCATTCTAATACTTCGTTAGAGTGTGATAGGCAGGCACCTCTGTGTAGGGGAACAGAACATCTATTACAACATACCGTGTTTCACTGCACTTTTCCCTGGAAGAACAGACTCTACACTTTCTGACGGCATTTTTTAGTCCTATGGATATTATTTCCTCTAAAATATGTTCTTTTATTTTACCTGATAGTCGACAAGGTGTATCTTTGTAGGGGGCTCTTTTGTATTTATTTCCTTATTTATTTTTAAATATTTACTTACGTATTTATTTGGTTGCACTGGCTCCTAAGTCACAGCACGTGGGCTCCTTAGTTGTGGCATGCGAACTTAGTTGCAGCATGCATGTGGGATCTAGTTCCCTGATCAGGGATCGAACCCAGGTCCCCTGCATTGGGAGCAGGAGTCCTATCCACTGCACCATCAGGGAAGTCCCAGTGGGGGGTTCTTTTAGAAATGCCACAAGAAGGACTACCACTACATTCACCAGAATGGTCAGTTACCCATTCTCTAGCTATTGCTAACAAAAATTGCTTGTAAGACACTTTATTCTGTGCATTAAGGCTACAATAAATTTTAAACGCATTGAATAAACCACAATTGCTCAGATAGAAACCCACTTTCTTATACCATTTTCGAGTTTTCTGGAGGATATTGAAATTTGCCAGATATTGATCAGATTGATCAACTCCTTTCATACATTTATTATACTCTAATACAGAAGTGGGCTTAGTTATCTGATGGCCAGTCCTCCTGTCTTCCTTTCCTGTAGATGCTACGGAGGTGTCAGGAATAGTTGTCACCATGTGGACTAGCCTCATCTTTCCATATAAGAAGAATCACTTCTCCCTTCCGTAAGAATGTCATTTCTCCCCTCCGCAGATTTTTAGATTTCTCCTTTAACTGGTTTGGTAGACCACAATTCTCTTTTATAGTCTACAAACACTGATTTTATTTTTCAACAATATTTCAGATGTGGACATACTATTGTAATAACTGTCTTGGTAAATATGGTGCCATGAACCAAGATAAGATTGTAGGACCGATAATACTGTTTCTTGCAGTTTCTTTCCTTCAACTGTGTAAATCTCAAGGTTGCATATATATCCAGTTTCACTTTCGCTAACCATCCTGACCAAAATTCCACATTTTGTAAGTTTTCCAGTATTACAGGCTTTGAATCTGAGTCGTCCTCTCCACTTTATCATTGCCTCCTCAAGTGATAGCTCTTATTTGGGTATATAAGTCGATTGAAATTTTGGTAGAAAATAATCCAAAAGAGGCTTAACTTTTGAAATTCTGCCTGCAGAAGTGGAGTTTCCGAGTTATCATTAAAGTGAAGAAATATCATTTGTTTGAACCTTCTTCTTGTCATAATATTTGGAAAGATAGGTGTTTCAAGTAAGGGATCAGTCGGGATATTCTTTCCAGTGTGACTTTCTCTGTCCCATCAAAATTATTAATCCAAGAAACGTCTTCATTTCACTATTGGTTACATCAGTTCATTGTAAAGCCTTATCATACTTTTTTTATGATTTTTCATTCTGTTGGTGATACACGTTTGTTTGGGAAGTGACCAACTCAACAAAGTCATTACCAAAAATTAATTCTGCTATTTCACTAACACTTTGTGGTTTATTACATTCAATAGCTACACCTAGGGGCTTCCCAGGTGGCGCAGTGGTTGAGAGTCCGCCTACCGATGCAGGGGACAGAGGTTCGTGCCCCGGTCCGGGAAGATCCCACATGCCGCGTAGCAGCTGGGCCCGTGAGCCATGGCCGCTAAGCCTGTGCGTCCGGAGCCTGTGCTCTGCAACGGGAGAGGCCACAACAGTGAGAGGCCCGCGTACTGGCCCCCCACAAAAAAAAAAAAAAAAGCTACACCTGACACGCCTATAAAGTCTTCTAATTTTCGTGAAATGTCGTCTTCAATCCACTGTCCTGTAGAAGCAAAGGAGCATTCTCCAGCACCGTGAGTTTCATTTTCACTTTCCATATCAGAATCAATCACTAAGGTTTTTTGTCTTTTTTTCGTCTAATATTCACATTGTCTGAATCAGAACTATACTCTGAGGAACTATCATCTTCTGAGACACCAGTACATATGTTGCTCGGACAATCAGAGAAAGTACCCACATAAAATTCACCTGAAAAATTCTTCTTCACTCAAAATTTCGCGATGCATCATTTTTGAAAATTGCATTTATAATATACACAAGGTTGGAACAAAAACCTAACGGAGCAAAATGTGAATGATAACAACAATCATTAAGTTGTATAATGAACCCTTGATCAATTTTAAGTTCTAAAAACTTTGCATAGTGATGTTAATTGTATCACTCTCTAAAAAGGTATTGGTACATCTCCGGTTGATAAAGTTAGGGTAAGAAAAGACGTATTAATACATCTCCAGTCAATAAATTGTTAAGCAAATTACTTAACTCATTTTCTTCATCTGTATAATGGCAATTCTGTAAGGATTATTTAAGATTATTCTTATAAGCAGAGTACCTTGTACATAGTAAGTGCTCAGCAATCATTGATTATTGGTATTGATTATCATTATTTTCATTGTTTTATCCCCCACACTTAGTTCAGAATTCAGATGACTTCTGAGTAAAATAACTGAAGCAAGCTAGTTCTTCTGCACACATTATTTTCAGCTGCATACTGAATATTTCCATTTGAACAACGTTTGGCTCCCAAAACTTGTTATCCTTACTCCGAACTGTTTCAGTTAGAGTACGCAATCTGTTAAGGTTTTCCCAGGACTTTCCTGGTCTGAACACTGAAAAGTCCTGTCTCCTGAGAATTCCCTCAGTCCTAACCAAACCAGGACAGTCATCACCTTAAATTAGAGATATGTTGCAAACAATAAAAAACAGATTTGAGTTAATTTAAGATACAAGGGGAAGCGGGGAGACAGGAGAATTACTGGAAAAATACAGCACAATTCAAAGAACCAAAGGAAAAGCTAAAGAATCAGATCTATGAAAAAGTCAGGATGAAAGCAACTCCAAAGATCTAGGTGGCAGGAATTAATGGAAGATTTCTTCACAGTACTTCTGCCAGGATGAATCACTTAGGTCCCAGTATCAGCTCACTCAAGATTTAAATGCCTGGGAACAGCATCTGACGGGCCTATTTTGCACCATCCAGAAAAAGTGAAGCACTTTAATTAACCAAAAAAAGCAGGAGCATTTAGATTAAAAATTCCACCAAGAGGTATCCAATGGAAGAAGAGTAGCTTCCAAAGGCAAAATGAGAATGCTGTTTCCAAAAGAAAGGGGAACAGATAAAAGATCACCATATCAACTGTTGCTTGAACATGCTATGCTTTCAACACTCCATGATTTAGTCACTGTTATTCATGTTATTTTTCTTTCTGTCTTGGCAAACTCCTCCTTCAAGACCTAGCTCAAGAGTGATCTTCTGAGTAACCTTACTCAATTCCCCTAGACATAGTCACTCCCTTTCTACATGCTCTCATAGTACTTTGCAAATTATGTACCTATATCACAGAACTATCATACTGCACATTAAGCATATGCTTAGGTATCGGTCTCTCCCACCAAACTGAACTTCCCTAGAGCAAGGACAACATTAGTCGTATTTACAGTCTTTGGAATTAACAATGCCTCCCTGGCACATAGCAAATGCTACATAAGTGTTTAATAAATCTGTTATCTACGTCACTAGGATAAAAACTGTATATGAAGCAACAAACTAAAAGGGAAGAAAGGAGCTACTACAGGTAAACATGCTGACAATATCAAAGAAAAAGCTGACAGACTAAGAGCAAGGGAATGACAGGCAAAAAAAATTATGAAGAGCAAAAACTCCATAAGCACAGAAATTAAGGCCAAAATTCTGACAAATCTAAGAACTCGAAGGCATCACTTACATAAGAGCAAAAAGTAATAGCCATATGCGGGCTTCCCTGGTGGCGCAGTGCTTGAGAGTCCGCCTGCCGTTGCAGGAGACGCGGGTTCGTGCCCCGTTTCGGGAGGATCCCACATGCCGCGGAGCGGCTGGGCCCGTGAGCCGTGGCCGCTGGGCCTGCGCGTCCGGAGCCTGTGCTCCGCAAATGGGAGAGGCCACAACAGTGAGAGGCCCGCATAACGCAAGAAAAAAAAAAAAAATAGCCATATGCATAACGATGATTCTCAAGAACCAAGAAAATAACTAAATTATATTCTACTTAAGAAGGCAAAGACATGCATAGGACATTTTTAGAAACACTGGCATTTCAAAATAAAAGAAAATTTGGTATGTAAACAAATAAACTTATAACCCAGAAAACTCAACAGTTCAGAATGATTAATTCCAAGTTAATATAGTCATGATTCATTTTACCATGTTTTAATTGTTAATGTTCGTATCCTAAGCTGTGGCAAATTTTTTCTTAATGGCAAAATGACGAAGTATAGCTACATCCTCTTACATATTTAATACTCCTCTACTTTGAAGGTAAAGGAATAGAGACTTGGAAATGAGAATATAGCCAAACTTTATGCTAAGAAAACAAAAAGTCAACTTAGGAATGCTATCAGTCATGGAAAGAGAATATAACTGACTTTGAAGTTAGATTTTCTAGATACACTTTCTAACTCCTTTACTGGATCCCAAGAAGTCAGGTGACTTTTTCACTTCAAATGTTATTCAAGTCTTTATCATATTTCACCCAAACAATTAAAATTCATTTCACCAAATATGATAACTTTGACATCACAACATTAAACTACTCTTTATCATCTGAACCGCCTGATCAGTCTAACATCAATATTGGGATATATTCTGAAGCACACAGCATCACCAATTGAAGGTTTACTTAAATCAAAAATACTTAAACTAAAGATAATTAAGCCTTTCAAACTAACCTCCAGTTTACAGAAAATTCAGAGGGTCGTAAGAAAGAGGAGGAACAAGTTAAGCAACACCACAAGGAGAAAGACATATCCAGTAATTAGGACAGTCTGATAGGTTGAACCATATGAAATTGCTGATATTTGGCTGTTTTGAACCTCAAAAATGGCAATTTCATGTGGTTTGACTTAATATAAGGAAACTGGGGCTTCCCTGGTGGTGCAGTGGTTGAGAGTCCACCTGCCAATGCAGGGGACACGGGTTCGCGTGGTCCGGGAAGATCCCACATGCCATGGAGCGGCTGGGCCCGTGAGCCACGGCCGCTGAGCCTGCGTGTCCGGAGCCTGTGCTCCGCAATGGGAGAGGCCACAACAGTGAGAGGCCCGCGTACAGGGAGAAAAAAAAAATATATATATATATATATATATATATATATATATATAAGGAAACTGACCTGATTTCTTCTTCACCAAATTAATGGCATTTTTTAAATGGTGGGGAAAAACAGCAGAAAGGTGGAAGCAACCAAAGGATCTGTCAGTGGATAAGTGGATAAGCAAAATGTGGTATATCCATACAATGGAATATTATTCAGTCATAAAAAGGAAGGAAATTTTGACACACACTGCAACATGGATGAACCTTGAAGATATTATGCTAAGTGAAATAAGTCAGCCACAAAAGAAGAAACATTGTATGATCCTACTTACTTGATGTTCCTAGAAGAGTCAAATTCATAAGGACAGAAAGAAGAGAGGTTGCCAGGGGCTGGGGAGAGTGGAAACGTAGTTAGTTTAATGGGGACAGAATTTCAGTTGGGAAAGATGAAAAAGTTCTGGAGACGGATAGTGGGAATGGTTACACAATGATGTGCATGTATTTAATGCCACAGAATGGTACACTTAAAATGTTAAAATGGTAAATTTTATATTATGTATATTTTACCACAAGAAAAAACATGGTGGTCCTAGAGAAATGGAAATAAAAACAAAAATAAACAAATGGAACGTAATGAAACTTAAAACCTTTTGTACAGCAAAGGAAACCATAAACAAGATGAAAAAACCCTCAGAATGGGAGAAAATATTTGCAAACAAAGCAACCGACAAAGGATTAATCTGCAAAACATACAAGCAGCTCATGCAGCTCAATATCAAAAAAACAAACAACCCAATCCAAAAATGGGCAGAAGACCTAAATAGACATTTCTCCAAAGAAGATATACAGACTGCCAACAAACACATGAAAGGATGCTCAACATCACTAATCATTAGAGAAATGCAAATCAAAACTACAATCACCCCACACTGGTCAGAATGGCCATCATCAAAAAATCTACAAACCACCTAGAAAATGGTACAGATGAACCAGTTTGCAGGGCAGAAATAGAGACTCAGATGTAGAGAACAAACGTATGGACACCAAGGGGGAAAAGTGGCAGGGGTTGGGGTGGTGATGGTGGTGGGATGAACTGGGAGATTGGGATTGCCATGTATACACTAATATGTATAAAATAGATAACTAATAACCTGCTGTATAAAAAAATAAATAAAATAAAATTCAAAAAAAATCTACAAACAATAAATGCTGGAGAGGGTGTGGAAAAAAGGGAACCCTCTTGCACTTTCGGTGGGAATGTAAACTGATACAGCCACTATGGAGAACAGTAGGGAGGTTCCTTAAAAAACTAAAAACAGAACTACCATATGTCCCAGCAATACCACTACTGGGCATGTATCCTGAGAAAACCATAATTCATAAAGAGTCATGTACCACAATGTTCACTGCAGCACTATTTACAATAGCCAGGTCATGGAAGCAACCTAGATGCCCGTCGACAGATGAATGCATAAAGAAGATGTGGCACATATATACAATGGAATATTACTCAGCCATAAAAAGAAACGAAATTGAGTTACTTGTAGTGAGGTGGATGGACCTAGAGTCTGTCATACAGAGTGAAGAAAGTCAGAAAAGAGAAAAATACTGTATGCTAACACATATATATGGAATCAAAAAAAAAAAAAAGGGTTCTCATGAACCTAGGGGCAGGACAGGAATAAAGACACCGACGTAGAGAATGGACTTGAGGACACGGAGAAGGGTAAGGGTAAGCTGGGACGAAGTGAGAGAGTGGCATGGACTTATAAATACTACCAAATGTAAAATAGATAGCTAGTGGGAAGCAGCTGCATAGCACACGGGGGAGATCAACTCGGTGCTTTGTGACCATCTAGAGGGGTGTGATAGAGAGGGTGGGAGGGAGACGCGAGAGAGAGGGGATATGGGGATATATGTATACATATAGCTGATTCACTTTGTTAATACAGCAGAAACTAACACAACAATGTAAAGCAATTATACTCCAATAAAGATGTTAAAAAAAAAAAAACATGGTGGGAGGAGTCTCTTAAAGGAGACTTAAGAAACATAACCAAATGTGATCAGATCTTGTGTAATCATGGTTCTAACAACCAAATGTCAAAAAAAAAAAAAAAAATTAAAGGACAACTGGGGAAAGTTAAATGTAGATTACATTAGCTGTTATTAGGAAATGATTAATTGTGTCAGGGTGATGTGGTATTTATTTAAGAATGCACTCTTATTTTTTAGAGAAGTATGTAAGTCTTTGGGAGTAAATTGTCATGATTGACATATAAGAAAATTTTAAAAATTATTTCTCTATGAATGTGTCTTAATCTCCCAATATTTTACCTATCATAATAAAAAGTTTGGACTTAATTTGGGAAGCAGTAAAAAAAAAAAAAGGCACTGAAAGAGTAGAAGTTTCAGTTAAAAAGCATATTTTAGGAAAATTATTGTGCTGGTGGTAGTTACAATGAAGGTACTTATTTAAGAAATATTTTAGTGCTTATTTTGTTCTGCCACTGTACTAAGAGCTAGGTAATGGAGGTACATATAGGAGAAACAAATAAAACATAATAAAAATATATTATCTAACCACAGTGAGGGAAGAAAGGTTTCTAACAACCTGGGGGGTGGTGAGGGGAAATTCAGAAAGATTTCTCAGAAGAGCTAAATCCAGGTGAGTATTTAAGAGGGGTAGGAATTAGCCAGGCAACAGGAGGCAGGGAAGGATATTCCAGTCAGCAGGATAGCCCTGAGAATAGAAATAGAATTGGCAAGCAGGGGAGGGCCAGATTCCAGATTATGTATAAGCATATAAGAAGTTCAGTGTTGCTAGAGCTTAAAGGTGTGGGGATGGGGGGTGGGGGACGGACACAGAACCTGGAAAAATAACGAGGTATCAAGCTCACTAAAAAATCTCATGAACTGGAGGAAGAATACCACTTTGGAGGCAACTTTTAAACCGCTAGATGATAAGTAATAAGGCTGAAAGTAGGCTGGAGGCAGTGGAATAGAGAGGCAGGGCCCAAATCCAGAGATAGCACAGAGATTCAAGCTACATGACTGGCATCTGACTGAATGTGGAAGATGAGGAAGGAGTCCAAGAAACCTCTCAAATTTCAAGTTCAGGTCACAGTGAGAGTGATGATGCCATAAACAGAAAAAAGAAAAAACAAAAGCTTTAAACACTGTGAGCTTGAGAAGCTGATGTTATGCTCATGTGATTAATTTCCAGCAGATGATTAAAACAGATTTAAGTTCCCCACACTGAAATGACCGTTAAAACTAAGGGAACTGCTAATGTGGGTAAGAAAAAGCCAATAGAGAAGTGAGTTGTGGACAGAATCCCAAGGCATGCCTATAATCAATGGGAAGAAGGAAGAGCCAGCAAAGCCAACCAAAGAAGAGTAATCAATGAGGCAGAAGGACCAGGAAAGATTATATATCCAGATAGTGAATTTGAGAAAAGATAATTATAAGTGTACCTGCTATATGACGTATAGATTCCTGAAAAACTTCATGTTCTGCAAAATTAGGAAGAAAGAGGGAAATATATCAAGACAGTTGGAGCAATAAGCACCTTTAAGACAGAACATATGGTTAATTGGAGCCAAGAGGCATACTCCTGGGCTTGCTATTTTCAACTGTTTCTGTACTTCAACTACTTGTGTTCAACTGCTGCTACTTGGGAGGGCTAAACAGTTAATGTGCTGGTAAAAATCAAATATCAACCAACATGAATTCTGCATGAACTAACATCATTCCTCTTTATCATTCAAGCAAGAATTAGTTTATGTTACATAAATACATTATAGCAGAACAGATTGTCAAAGGAGGGTTGTAGGCAACGGTATCAATGCCATAAAGTCAATAACAAAAGAAATTATTAATATTTTAGAATAATACTGTACCTTTCACTCCCAAGTACATTATCTAGTCTCTTTTAAAGAGTATTTATTAAATTTTATATACTGGTCACTAAATGACCCAAGGTCCCTACCATGAGTGGGCTTCTTGACAGAGACCACATACTTAAACAGCTGCAATACACACACAGAATTTGTTGTACATCACAGCAACCTATCCCAAAGAGGTAAAGGAAAACTCACTTAGAAAAAAACACAGAAAGAAGGGAAAAAATAGGGACTGATTGTAGTATGTTATTAGTCAGGAAAGGCCCTGTGGAGAATTTCTGAAGGTTTTTTTTTTTTTTTTTTTTTTTGTGGTACGCAGGCCTCTCATTGCTGTGGCCCCTCCCGTTGCGGAGCACAGGCTCCGGGTGCACAGGCTCAGCGGCCATGGCTCACAGGTCCAGCCGCTCCGCGGCATGTGGGATCTTCCCAGACCGGAGCACGAACCCATGTCCCCTGCATCAGCTGGCGGACTCTCAACCACTGCACCACCAGGGAAGCCCTCTGAAGGTTTTTTTGAACTATAATGACATGGTATGGCAGAACTGCAATCTTGGTGTTCCAGAGATATATGAAGGAGTATGAGTGAAGAAAGAGTTTGCCAGAGTGAGCCCCACCAAACAGATAGCAAAAGAAGGCATTCAGGAGAACAGCATATATAAAGGCATGGGAAGGAAACGTATTGGTTACAGCCCCATCTCAAGTACTTTATCATGGACAGCAATACAAAATATATAGGAAATATAAGGAAAAGCAGTAAGTGAGGTAGAAAAGGCAGACCTTTTTTTTTGTTTGTTTTTGTTTTTTTTTTGCTGTACGCGGGCCTCTCACTGCTGTGGCCTCTCCCGTTGTGGAGCACAGGCTCCGGATGCGCAGGCTCAGCGGCCATGACTCACGGACCCAGCCGCTCCGAGGCATGTGGGATCTTCCTGGACCGGGGCACGAACCCGTGTCTCCTGCATCGGCAGGCGGACTCTCAACCACTGCGCCACCAGGGAAGCCCAAGACAGACCTTTTTATGAAATTATGTGAGGCATGCTAAGGACCTTTAATTTTATCCTGAATGCAATGGGATGATTTGCCAGGGAAGTAACACAAAAAGGTTTCAGAAAGATCAATCCATAAGTTCACTGGGGAGGGAAGATACAGGGAAACCAGGTGCACTATCACACCTGTGTAAGAGACAGTGATAGGAGCCTAAACTAGGGCAGGGTGGTTAAGGTTGATAACAAAGGTAAAAATATGAGGGCTCATCAGATGACTAATACAGAAAAGTGAAGGAAGGGAAGGAGGGAGTCAAAGTCAAGGATAAGGTTTGAAGCTTGAACAGTTAGGTAGTATTTCTTACCAACAAAGGTTCCAGAGAGAGAAGCAAGTTTGGTAGTGCTAGATGAATTTACAAATGAGAAGATATTTATTTATCCCTAGTATTAGAAATTGAAGCCTAAAGTTTAAGTGTTAAGGCCAAAGATATGGGTTCTTATTTTTCAGTGAAACCAATGAACTGGCTTCTTACTAATAAGGAAACTTTGCAAAAGTGAAAAAATAGAAGGTAAATAAATCAAATGATAAATAGGATGTCAAAAGTTTTTATTTGCAAGGTTTTAAAATATCAAAATAGGAACTTCCCTGATATAGTCAAGATTTATTAAATATTTTCCCCATTAATTAACCTTCAGATGTGCATCCATACAAGCCAAGTCTTATGCTCCACTCAGTGAAGAGACAGTAAAGCATAGTGAGCAAGAGTTCTGACTTTAGTGTCATGCTGCTTCACTTTAAGTCTAGGCTCTGCCACTTAAACCACCCTAGGACTTTGAGCTATTAAGTTAAGAACTGCAGGCTTCAAGTTTCCTTGGAAGTAAATGTGGATAATAATACATACATACTTTATAGGACTGTGAAGACTAGATAAATAATCGGTATAAAGTACTTGGTACAGGTTGACTGTAAACATTCAGTAAGTGTTAAGAATTTTCCAATAATTATTAGTTGTCACTGATGAAAATGTCATATCTTTGAAGTGTACAGGAGCAAGAAAAACTTGACCTGGATGGCAGTTACCTGCATGTTTGATTTTTAAGTATTTACTAAATGGAACTATGTATTTCCTAGTTGTAGCTACAAAATCCATTCACCCTACCCAAGCCTTGAACTGCTGTCCATGATAATTACTCCCTCCCCTATATCCATCTATAAACCTCAGGATAAGCGGTATCCCTTTTCTCTCCTGTGAGCTTCACACAGAAGAGGAAGAGAACAAGGGAAGAGGAGGAGGTTCAAATCCTCATTCCGTGTTAGGACCATCCCCGATCTCAATTTTTGGGAAAATTCCTCCTTACATATGGGATAACAGTACCATTCCTCCAGAATTAATTCTAGATATTACTGCCAGTCACCTTTTTTCCATTCCTGTAATCACGTTACACCTCCTAACTCTACTCTAGAATAAATTCCTTCGGATCTCTATATCAAGAAGTTTCCAAGCAACTCTTTGCCACAAAAATATTCTCAGACCACCACAAGCCACCTGGAAGTCTCATCTCTTCACTCCTTAATCTAATCTCTTCTTTTTCACCTGGATCTTTATTCACTAATTTCTCACGTGCCCTGTTCAAGTTTAGTCCATACTTTCTATAAAATTCACCAACCTTTCTTCTATGAAGCTATTCCCAACTGAATGACTATGAAACTACTTTCTTCCTGAACCCTCTCCCTACTCACAATTCCCTAGCGTAACCCCACACTTCTATTTTCTTTAGAAAATATGTATTTTATTCTTGCGCCTAGCATCTTATTTGTGTATCAGCTGGCTATATAATTTATAATATGTTTTATCTTTTATCTATCCTATGTGTGAAAAAGTTGGAATGCTATCTCATCAAAGTACATCTCACTGTTTTTGAAATAGCCTGATAATCACTGCTATTTAGTCACAGAGCTAAGCTACAACGTAAATTTCTACTGTAATATAGTTTCTAAAATGGGTAAGACTAAACTAGATATGGTGTCTAGTCTCAGTTATACCAAATTCTATAATAAAGTCACTTGATCAGATTTGACCCCAGTTCATCCTTTAGTCACATTTCTAGCATCCCTCTCTCTCAGCAGTCCTACTACAGCAGTAACTGAAGAGTCCTACATTCTCAGGACTCTTCAATTACCACTCCCTGATGTCTGGAATGCCCCTTCCTTGCTCTCTCCCTCTCCCAGGCCAACTTTCTTTCATCCAGGATCAGCTCACTCCCATTCATCCACTAGGAATCAACCAGAACATCTCCCTTGACTGCTCAGCTCCAAGTCAGGATCTTCTCACGCATTCTCAGAATACACTTACTGATGTATTGCATTGTAATTATCAGTTTATTTTCCTACACTCTTACAGAACTGTAAAGGTAAACTCCTTGAGGTACAGACTGAACAATGTTAGATACCCAATAGACAATTAATGAATGAATGCTCATACCCACTCCATGACCTTGTGCAGGCTGTACACACAGTCTTGAGTTTCCTCATCTAAAGTACTTTCCTCCTGTAAAGTGTGGATAATGCTACACCTAGCTCATGAAGTTGTCACAGGATTAAAACAGGTATGAAGCTCTTAGTATAGTGTCTGACACATGGAACTACCATTTGAATGTCTGCTGTTTCATGCCTTAGTTACCCTCCTGAATCCTGGGAATTGTAATGTCACCAATATTTTCAGGCTGAAAGGCTTAGCAAGCATGCCTCCAGAAGTCACTGGTTACATTCTGATTATCAGCAGATATTTACTGTGTGCCTATTATGTGCAGAAGTCCTTACTATGTATCACTGAGCTGCCAGAAACAACAGGGGCAAAAAATAAGACAAAAACCTGTACCAGTATCCAAGAGAGGAAAGACTGTTAATTAGTTCTTCTGTACAAACAATACAGGTATTTTTTCAAACTACACTAACTTCTGTTTTATAATAGGGGTTAGCTTCAAGAACAAGTACTGATGGGCAAAATTCAAACTTAACTCCTATCATCAAGAGGACCAACAACAAGAGGCAGTTACAAAATTTCTTGTTGCTATTCCTAGGTTTCACTTTTGCTTATAAGTATCAATATTTCTCACAAAAGAAATTTAACCATGACCAGGACAGAGATAGATGAACTTTATTTGTCTCAATCAAATGGGAATTCCATAGTATTTCCTAATTGGTATGTAATTTTATAGCTCCAAAAAATGGCCTGTGTTTTCTCTATTTTTCTACCAAACAGAATGCTGACTGGCATTATTTTCCCTCACCACCTTCTCTCTTTAGGACAGGATAAAATGCACACTTCTTAGTCACAATGGCCCCTTAGCAAGAATGACAAAACTGCAAATCATGTCACCTAGTATTAGAAGGAGGCTGTGGACTTGAAACACTTTCCCCCTAACAAATCCAGAGGTGAGAGTCCCAGGGAAGTTTGTGCATTAAACTACACAGCTTTTGGTAGCTGCAGAGAGACCTCTAGCGCTGCCTGGATAAGCCGAGTTTGCAAATAGTACCTGCTAATGTCACCTTAATGAGACAATGGCAACATGCTGAGTAGCAACAGAGTGACCACGATGAATGTTTACAGTTTTGCAATCATTTGGAAATTCTACCAGTTTGGAGCAAGAAATATATACAAGGCCGTATGAACGTACGTATCCAATTTATTTCAGTAAAACGTGTCAAAGAAATGATCACCCTACGCACACCCCCACTACAAGAAAAGGCTCAGAAAACAGGTCCTGTGCGCGGAGGTCGGAACAATGTCTCTTCCAAAGCCTCCACACAATAGATGGTAAACTATTGTCCACCTTCAGCTTGGTCCAAATGCCAGCAGTAAGGAGAGTATGAGCTGGAAAAGCTCAGCAAGACTGCTCCAGAGAACCGCACCGGAATATTAGAAAACGGTCCTGGCGCATCCTACCCTCCCCCATCCACCACCCTCCGACAAGTCAGTTACCCGGCTGGTCCCCACCCCCCTCTGCGGGCCGCCACCGCCCGCCTGGGCCCGGCTCGCAAAAGGTAGGCGCGGGGACCGGCAGAGTCGAGGCTCCATGTGCGGCAGCGCGGGAGGCACTGAGGGGGCTGCGCCGGCCGGAAGGCTGCATGGGGAGCGGGCGTGAGCCGCGGCCGCCCCCTCGGTGGGGCGGTCGACAGATCCGGGCGGCAGCATCCCCGGCCCGCGAGGCCCCGGCCCGCGGACCCCGCCTCAGCTCCACACCTCTTCCTCGCCGACAGCAGGCCGCGCCCGCGTGACGGGGCCGAAAACCCCGGTATCTCCAGGTCTCTGCACCGGCAGCTCCGGGGAGCGGCTGCAGCCCGGCCCGCGTCCCGCCGCCCGCTCCGCCCAGCCCCTAGCCGCGATGACGAGAGGC
>NW_006793498.1:579041-579581 GCF_000442215.2 Lipotes vexillifer | reverse complement strand
GGAACCGCGGGCGCCTGGAGAGCCTTGAGTCACGTGACGCAGGCGGCCTCCGGCCTGGATGCTCGCCGGCTGGATGTGCCCGATGGTTCTCGGGATGACCCCCGCCAACCCCCGCCCCCCAGCAAGGACTCCCCACAACCCCTCGGAGTTGCAAGTCATGCGCCAGCAATGGAGCAAGACTTACCCGCTTTTACTGCCCCCGAGACGCGGAGCTGCGGCAGGAAACTACAGTTCCCAGCATGCCATTCTTCGGCGGGGATAATTCTCCCGGCCTTGACAGAACCAGGAGAATGTCGGGAACCCTAAGCGCGCGCCTTTCTGCGCGCCGCGCTTTGAGCGCCTGGGCGCGAGACTCCGCCCCAAGGCCGCCTCTGGGCGGGGTGGGGCGGGAGGAGCTTCCCCGGAGTTGGTACTTTGCGCCCCATTGACAGGGAGGGGGCGGGGCTTGCTGGGAGGCGCACCTCTCTCCCCGTAGCCTAGAAAATTAGAAACGAATCCATGGTTCGTGCTTTGTTCCCTTGCTTCTTTGGGTCGGGGTGG
>NW_006793498.1:548091-579031 GCF_000442215.2 Lipotes vexillifer | reverse complement strand
GTGGGGTGGGGGGAGTCTCCTGAAATAGCAGCCACCCTCATTCGCTGTTCCCTTGCTCTGCTTTTGTTTTATAATTAGCATTTATTTCCACCTGACATGTACATATGTATGTATGTGATTTATGTGTGTGTGTTACCTGGCTTACTGCATCGGAATTAGCTCAGTTAAAGTAGGGACATTGGTAGGTCTACTGCTGAAACCCTCTGTTAATACAGTGCCTGGCACGTCGTGAATAATCAATAAATACCTGAACAGATTGGCGCTCTAGGGTCTTTCTTCATCATCCTCCCAAGCCCCGTTCTGCAGCCTCCACTCTGGCAGTTCCTGCATTTATGTACCCTCAATACCTCCGTTCTGCCACCACACATAATCTTCTCAGCCTTCAGGAAGTAGTCAAGCCCTGATCCGCAGACTCTCCAGTCTAGCATCACCTTTTAGGGTCATCGTAGGAATGATCACAGGAAATTTGGATCCATAACGCTAATAGTTGCTTTCTGGAGCAGGTGGGCTTCTCTGAATGTATGTGAAATAATTTAGTTTCAGAATCTCTGGCAGATACAAGTGACGTTATAGTACAGTTCAAATGACACTGCAGTCATTCAAAGGTTGGGAGAAATATAACCACGAAGAGATTGAAGAAGTTATTCTTTCAAAGCAAAGGGGACTTAGAGAGCCCGAGGTCCAGGGGTCATGAATTAAGAGGCCTTTGCTGGCCTGGCTATGTCTGGGCCACTTTTGTGAGTGGTGGGTGGTGGCTTGTTGATAAACACAGGCTCATTTGAAGGCTTCAGACCATTGTTGCCATATTGGACTGTGGGCTGGTCTTGACAAAGGTCCCATTTTTCAAGGGAAACCAAAAAGCTGGGTTCTTTTTTCTTCATTTTTAAATGTCGATTTATATTTTTTACTGGACTTTAGGGAATCAGTCACTTAAGAACTCCAGGCCCTCACATTGTGTGATCCTGGTCCAAACACTCAGTTGTTGGAGAGAAAAAAACACCTAAAGCTTAGAATGAATAAATAGATTACTTCAACTCTAGTTCTTAAGGCGATAGAAGTTGCATGTTTGCCACTCCTCCTGATTGACTGAAGAGAAACTTCCAGACTGTTGCTCAATCTCCATTACAATTTAACAAGAACTTCTCTTTTCAGATTTTACCCCTTTGTACCTCTTCTCTTCACCCACTTGCTATCACCAATCATGTAAGTTACCATTTTAGAATTTTAGACATATTTAGTGAGCACTTACCATGGGCTAGTCGTTGTACTAACACTGGGATATATTTGTAAACAAGGCAGCCTGTTATCCTGCCTCCACACAACTTCATATCTATCAGAGTAGACAGACAATAAAACAAGTTATCACCCCAAACGTGTTATGGGTGTCAAGGCTCACAGCATGAAGATCCTTATAACCTGCTGATTCCTAATGTGTGAGGGCAAGATCCCAAATAGAGGTCTACATGTCACATATCTAAAATTTTAAAGTTATAAATCAAGCATACAAACTCAAAATATATTCTAACCTTTGACATTGACAAATGCGCTTCCTTTACAACCTGGAAGTTTGGGTGTGAATTTAAATTTCTTGACTTCTTGGATTTCTGCTTCAGAATGTGACTGTGCAAAGATGGAAGCCAGCTCCCAGCCCACTTTTTGTTCCCCTTCTCTTCCCTGTCCTGGCTCCACCCCACTCACCCCCAAAGCTCTATTCACATCCCCCTACCCTCAAGAGATGCCCTTTGGCCATTGCTCAGGCCTAAAGTGTGCAAAACTGTGGCATCATGTGCCCCCAGGAAAACAGACCCAGAAAAGAAGCCTGGGAAGAAGCCCTGGAAGCAGGCTTGGCCATTTGAACAGGAATCCCAGAGCCCTGGTACCCAGAGCTGGGTCTAGGAGCACAGGTTCCAGTGAGCATGACCTCTTGGCTCCACGGACTTCCCATGGGGAGAAGTGCAGCAGAAGAAAGCCAGAGTCAGGTCCTCTAAAGGGCAGGGTCGTGAATTCCTTGGCGGTCCAGTGGTTAGGACTCCGAGCTTTCATTGCCAAGGGCCTGCGTTCAATCCCTGGTTGGGGAACTAAGATCCCAAAAGCTGTGCAGCACAGGAAAAGAAAAAAGGGGGGCAGGGTCCAGAGCAGGGTCCCTTCTTGCCCAAGTCTAACTTAGTCAACTTTACTCTTTGCCATTATTCCTGGTGACTTCAACATCCACACATTTAGTACCTGGCCCCAGAGTCCCTCCACATTCTTAACTAGACCAGGTTTCTACCACTTGAAACCCCACCAGGCCTTCCAAAGTCCTTCATCTCTTGGAAATGACTGTCTCCAGTGACTCAAATTTGGGGCTTGTCACCGTTAGCCACCATCTCCTCTTTTCCCTCACTCTAGTCTTTGCCTTTGTCCCAAAACTTCTGACAACTCTTCTTTCAAATGGATTTCTTTTCCAAACATACTTTGAGTGTCCACCATCTACCAAACATTGTATTCATCAGGCACTTACATTAAAGAGCAGTGGGGTGGGGAGCAGAGCGGAGACAGGAAGGAAGGCCCCTCTGCCTGGGTAGTCAGTCAAACTTTTCTTCTTCCTCTGACTCACTACCCACCTTCCCAGTGGACAGTCAGGTGACAATTCACAGAAGGAAACACAAACACAACAGATCCAAGAAGGAGATCATGATTCTCCCCCTAGGGCAACACCTTCTGCAAATCCACCAACTCTGCTCATGGCATAAACATTCTTTCAGGGACTCCACTCAAAGCTAACCGTCTTTACTCCCTGCCTTTTTCAACTCCCTAACCTAGTCACCATGTCAGTTCACCATTCAATACTTCTTGAATCCAGCTTTTCCTCCCCCAATACCTCCTAACAGTTTCCCCTGCCTCCCCCATCCTCTCCACAACAGTCTGACTCACTTCCCAGATCTTCCTGATTTTACCTCTTCTCCCAGTATTCAGTACACTCCTCTCCCTCTGTGACTGTCAAATCATTTCTCAACTCCTCAGTCTAGTGGTTAAGACCACGTGTGATGCAGTCATACTGCAGTATACTTTTCTCTCTTCTGACTCCCCTACACATAGCTTATGCTTCAGCTAACATGTTCTACTCACCCTTTCCCAAGTATGCCTTAATCTTTCAAGCTTTCACATCTTTGCTTTTTCACTTACCTAGAAGGCCCTGGTCTATCTCTGCCTGTCAAATTTGGTCCCTCTTTAAAGTCTCAGCCTAAGAGGTCACTTCTCCCTGAAGCTTTCCCAGCATGGTACAATGGAGAGAACTTCAGAATCTGAAAACTCAGACCGTAGGGCAGACTACCTACCAGAGCAAGCCAGGCAAGTCACTTTACCTTCCCTGAATCATCTTCTCATCTACAAATGAGGATTCTGAATCGTCAGTTTTCGTGAGAAGTTCTAAAATGCATGCAGAAGTGCTTTGAAATTTCTATGTTCATCCTAGTTATTTCTCTTTCCAACCAGGACCCATATCTTTCTCTGATCCTCAGAAGAACTTACCTACTGTTCCATATTGCTGCAACTTGTGTTGAGTCTTGTCTCTCACTCACCTGGAAACCCTTAAAATGGCTTGTACATATTTGTGTTCCCCGGATGAGAATAACTGGATCTCATGCATTTTCTGAATGAATAAATGAATTAACAAGTGAATGAATGGACTCCTTCCCCATGGTCAGATCAAAAAAGTCAAGTAACTCTTTCATGGTCACGAGGAAACAGGGTCTAGGAAATTTGATTCCAGGGCCCACATTGGTAATTTGTTTTTCTGAGTGTAGAGGCACAGAGAGATGGGGATAGGAGTAGTTCCACAGCCTGGAGCTGGGGCATCTGCAGGGTCTGGCCAGCTTACCCGTCTCCTGCAGGACCCTTGCCTCTGAGAGCCATGTGCCTTGTTCTGGCCCACAACACATGGAGACACTGCCTTCATCGAGTATAAATGAAAGGGTTTCCACAGGACACTGAAGTTATAGTCAATTGTTAGAAGAAAAAAAAAGTCTAGGTAGACTGGTTACCAAGGAAAGAATGAAAGAAGTGTGAAAAGTTAGTCTCTAGTGAAAAGAGATTTTACAATCAAGTCAGCAGAGCTGGAACCTATCCAGACAAACCATAAATCCAGAGGTCAGACAAAAAAGGGGCTATCATGTAGACTTCTGTTAAGTAGGCACCTATGTTTCGTTTGCATATCACCCTTCGTAGGAGACCTAGTCTGTTTATTAATATTGAGCAGTAAAGGCTCCAGTTTGTAAATATTCAGCTCTAAACCATTCACGGAAAATAGGATAACTGGAGGCAGGAGATGCCTGAAAATAGAAATCAAAAAAGCTTGGTTAATTAGTTTGATTGTAAACACACTCCTCTGTCCTTACTACTTGGGTTATTCGTGATTTCCTAGATTGGAAAACGCCTAGAGAACTGAATCTTGCAGTAAGACTA
Organism: Lipotes vexillifer; assembly: GCF_000442215.2. Lineage (NCBI taxonomy): Eukaryota > Metazoa > Chordata > Mammalia > Artiodactyla > Lipotidae > Lipotes > Lipotes vexillifer. The sequence continues at coordinate 574,588 of NW_006793498.1, read as the reverse complement.
CAGTTCTAGGTACAACTTTTTTCCTGTTTTCAAGTTGCTATGTCCCTTATAATCAACATTGTCAATATATTAATAATCCCTAAGTAAAATATACAATAGAAGCTTGCCAAAAGAAGTTTTCCCTACCTAAATTTTGTGAGCCTTTTGAGGTCTACCTTCCTTTAAAATCTGTAATTTAAATGACTGTGATTCAGATGAAAGGTTATCTTTTTCTCCAACTACTTGTTCACATTTGCTCTCTTCGATATCCAGATCTACTATGCATGAAATCACGGTAGCCTGAGTGTTTATAGACCAGGCAATGTGATGTCCTACAGCTGTGCAACCACTAGCCACATACGGCTATTAAATTTAATTAAAATTAAATAAAATTTAAAACTGATTTCCTCAGTCACACAAGTGTCATTTCAAGTGTTCATTAGCCACCAATACTGCGTCTTCCATATTGGACCACAGAGATACAGAACACTATCACAGAAAGTTCCATGAGACAGCACTGCCTTAGAAAGAACACAGATTTAGCAACTGACAGTCTTGTGTTTAACTCCCATCTTTTACTAGATTTGTGACCACAGGAAGTTATTAAACTTTCAAAGCTTCAGTTATTTACATTATAGAGTACAGCTAGAAATAGCTACACCTGTAAAGTAGTCAGTTAATGCCCACCACATTTTAATTGCTTAATAAAGCTATTTATTATTAATTCTTAGGGATCAAAAATTCAAGCTTTTGAGACTCAAATATTCGACACCAATATTTTCTTCATACCATAAGTACTCAATAAATCTTGCTGGCCACTCAAAAAGATTTAAAAAATTTAAAACATCATAGCATACTTTTGTTTATTTGTCTGTTTTTTTTTTAATTTTTGGCCGTGCTACACGGCATGCCAGATCTTAGTTCCCAGACCAGGGATGGAACCTGCGGTGTCCCCTACAGTGGAAGCGTGGAGTCTTAACCACTGGACTGCCATGGAAGTCTCCGGATACACATATGTTTGTTTCTTCATTTATGACATCAAACTTCTATAGGAAAACAACAAGTTGAATTGCCCTGGAGAAACCTAAGGTGTGGGTAGCTGTTTAAACCCATAAATTGACCCAGGAGATTTCTGATTCCCAAACCATCCCTAAAATTTAATTCAGGAACATGTCCAGGAACATGCAGCAAATGTCTGCATTTGAACAGGAAGTCTGTTGGTGATCTAAGTCTGGCTTGAAGAGCAGTGAGGCAAAATTCACACTCCCCCCTCCCCACCACCCTTTAGCTTGGAGATAAAACCCATACTAGTTGCACACTCCAGGACTTATTTCGTGTGTGTGTGATACGCGGGCCTCTCACTGTTGTGGCCTCTCCCGTTGCGGAGCACAGGCTCCGGACGCGCAGGCTCAGCGGCCATGACTCACGGGCCCAGCCGCTCCGCGGCATGTGAGATCTTTCCGGACCGGGGCATGAACCCGTGTTCCCTGCATCGGCAGGCAGACTCTCAACCACTGCGCCACCAGGGAAGCCCCACTTCAGGACTTTTGAAAGTACTTCAACTTATCTAAGCATCTCTCCAGCCCCTCCCACTCTCCCCACTTTCAGATCAATCTGGAGCCTTGTATAACAGCATCCCCAACTGAAAGAGTGAGCTGTGGATAATGTGCCCACAGAGCTTAATCCCTGCCACTCTCACAGAGGGACACATTACAGCTAGGAATGCGATCAGCCAGAGCCAAGATAATTCCAGACTCATAGGACAATTGTTCAATCAATCACAAAACAATCCAAACAAAAATAACCAAGAGAAGCTGTGGGTAACTTACATCTCATCATGATATGAACTGCTAACGTCACACTCATTTGGAAATTTTGGTTTTTCTAAGCTTCTCAAAGAAAAATAAAATGGAGAAGCAAGATTATGCAATGAGGTGATAAAAAGATAGAGGACAATACTCTGTCCTTACTATTCAAAGCTGGATTGCAAATATTCTAATTAAAGAAAACTTTAGTTTTTTTCTCCTTAGAATTTAGTTGAGCTTTGCTCAGGTTTTCTTTCATATCAAAGAAGCCCAATGAAGGGAGTCATCTCTCTCAGAAGATTATAGCCCAGTGACTGATGGGAACATGGCTGGGACAAATGAATACACTGAAAATACACAAAAAAATACCATGTTTTCTGACCCACAGTATGAGCAAATACAGTTCCAGTCACTAACTGCCAAAGCAAAACCTGAACCAAACCAAGCCCTGCCATTTGAAATAGCCATAATTCTGAAAACCTATCTTCATTAGTAGCCATTTGTTTACTGTAGAAATGAGAATAATTAATTGAGTACTTAACATGTTCTAAGCACTGTTCTAAGTGATTCACACTTATTAACAACAACCCTACAAGGTAGGTAGATAATACCATTTCCTATTTTACAGATGGATCCACTGAAGCACAGAGTAGTTAAAATGACTTGCCCTAGGTCACACAGTTAATCAGTGTGAGAGCCAGGATCTAAGCTTGGGTGATCTGGATTTATTTTACACTCTTGCCTCTGTGGGCAGCTGGAACAATAATGAACTTAAACAAAGAACAATTCCTTATTACTCACAAACCTATGATCATACATCAAGACTGATATCTTGGGGCTTCCTTGATGGCACAGTGGTTGAGAGTCCGCCTGCCGATGCAGGGGACACGGGTTCGTGCCCCGGTCCGGGAAGATCCCACATGCCGCGGAGCGGCTAGGCCTGTGAGCCATGGCCGCTGAGCCTGTGCTCCGCAACGGGAGAGGCCACAACAGTGAGAGGCCCGCGTACCGCAAAAAAAAAAAAAAAAGACTGATATCTTATAGCTATGGATGTTTGCAGAAACCAATTAAAAAGAAGAACCCAAAACATTTTTTTTTTTTTGGCTGCGTTGGGTCTTTGTTGCTGCACGTGGGCTTCCTCTAGTTGCGGCGAGCAGGGGTTACTCTTCGTTGCGGCGTGTGGGCTTCTCATTGCAGTGGCTTCTCGTTGCAGAGCACGGGCCCTAGAGCACACGGGCTTCAGTAGTTGTGGCACGTGGGCTCAGTAGTTGTGGCTTGCGGGCTCTAGAGCACAGGCTCGGTAGTTGTGGTGCACTGGGCTTAGTTATTCCACAGCATGTGGGATCTTCCCAGATCAGGGCTCGAACATGTGTCCCCTGCATTGGCAGGCAGATGCTTAACCAAAGCCCCAAACCCCAAACACTTGATTGTAGTCTATTCACCAAACGCAATTCTCCTTGGTTTTCAAAATCCTCAGTAGGAAGAGTATCTCAGCTGGCAGTAATTTTTAAAAGTCAAGAGGTGAATCCTGGTCACATTGTTTTGGCTCTAAATCAAACTGCACCTGAAGTTGGAATAGTTCATGAAATTTTCTCTCTCTCTCTCTTTTAAGTTATATAACTGAATAAACTTTCATTTCAAAAAACCTGGTTGAGTTTCAACAGAAAGACCCATAACTGGGAACTCCCTGGTGGTCCAGTGGTTAGGACACCATGCTCTCACTGCTGAGGGCCCAGGTTCAATCCCTGGTCGGGAAACTAAGATCCCACAAGCCTTGCAATGCGGCCAAAAGAAGAAAAAAAGAAAGACCCAATAACCAATACATATCCTCTTCTGCAGCCACTGCCATCTCCCCCCAGCCATAGGGGTTGTCTCAGTGGTGGGCTAGACCTCAGCCCAGATCCAGTCTATTCAGAGTGGATCTCAGGCTTTTGTGGGCAGGACCAGAAGAGAAGCTCAGTAGAAAACTGAACTTGAACCTTGAAAGACATGAACCTGGAGATGCTGTACCCAAGGTCACTGGAATCCACTGTTCTGAGTCCAGGGCACCAACCCAACCAAGGGAAGGTAGAGTCAAGAGATGGAGAGAAACAACAAGGACATCATTTGAGTCCTCAATCATTTTCAATGCCTTTAGCCAATAGATTCCATTTCTTGCTTGAGTTCTATGATTAGTGATTGAAAGAGTTCAAATACACCCTTTTAATATTTCTCAAATTTATCTTCTCTCTTTCTATCCACCTGGGATTAAGCTGGCATCACTTCTTTACAGGACGCTCCAGTTATCTATTTTTGCCTTACAAGGATCCTAAAATGCAGTGGCTGAAAACAATGATTTATTGTTTTTCCTGCTTCTGTGTGTTGGCAATAGGTGATTCTCCAGATTTATTAGCTTTAGCAAACTAACAAATGACTCCCTGACTCCCAGTGGCTTGCAACAACCAGTGCTCCTTATTCTGCTATCATGTCTGCCACCATATTGGTGAAGGCTGTGCTTCTGCTCCATGTGTTTTCACATTCTGGGGCCAAAGCTGCAGGAGTAGCTCTTATTTGAGACATGCAATTCCTGTGCCAGAACAGCAAAGAGCAAGAAAATAGGTGGAAACATACACAATAGCCTTTAAAGCCTCAGTTCAAATGGTGTCTGTGCTATGTCCTTTCACACCCCATTGACCAAAGCAAGTGCCTTGCTTTGAAGGCTCTTCATAGACGTCAGGATAAATTAGGTTGACACCCAAGGTCCTTCTGAGAGGTTAAGTAAGGTAATGAGATACATACTTGCACATATACAAGCACAGAGAGGAGGAAATTTTATATGTATACATACCCACACACACATACACACATAGTATTATACCACTCTTTCTTTTTTATTATTTTTAGTTTTTTGGCCTCATCACGCAGCACGCGGGAACTTAGCTCCTCGACCAGCAATGGAACCCACATCCCCTACAGTGGAAGCACGGAATCTTAAAGTATTATACCACTCTTGAAGCAACTTGACTTCTACATGGCAGGTTGAGGGTAAGCCTCAACTTGAGCTCTGGAACCAGTAATTTTCTTTATTTTTTTTTGAATTTTTGAATTTTATTTATTTTTTATACATCAGGTTCTTATTAGTTATCTATTTTATACATATCAGTGTATATATGTCAATCCCAATCTCCCAATTCATCACACCACCACCACCCCGCCCCGCCACCTTCCCCCCTTGGTGTCCATACGTTTGTTCTCTACATCTGTGTCTCTATTTCTGCCCTGCAAACTGGTTCATCTATACCATTTTTCTAGGTTCCACATATATGTGTTAATATATGATATTTGTTTTTCTCTTTCTGACTTACTTCACACTCTATGACAGTCTCTAGATCCATCCACATCTCTACAAATGACCCAATTTCCTTCCTTTTTATGGCTGAGTAATACTCCACTGTATATGTGTACCACATCTTTATCCATTCATCTGTTGATGGGCATTTAGGTTGCTTCCATGACGTGGCTATTGTAAATAGTGCTGCAATGAACATTGGGGTGCATGTGCCTTTCTGAATTATGGTTTTCTCTGGGTATGTGCCCAATAGTGGGATTGCTGGGTCATACGGTAATTCTATTTTTAGTTTTTTAAGGAACCACCATACTGTTCTCCATAGTGGCTGTATCAATTGACATTCCCACCAACAGTGCAAGAGGGTTCCCTTTTCTCCACACCCTGTGCAGCATTTGTTATTTGTAGATTTTCTGATGATGCCCATTCTAACCAGTGTGAGGTGATACCTCATTGTAGTTTTGATTTGCATATTTCTAATAATTAGTGATGTTGAGCAGCTTTTCATGTGCTTCCTGGCCATCTGTATGTCTTCTTTGGAGAAATGTCTATGTCTTCTACCCATTTTTGGATTGGGTTGTTTGTTTTTTTAATATTGAGTTGCATGAGTTGTTTATATATTTTGGAGATTAATCCTTTGTCCACTGATTCGTCTGCAAATATCTTCTCCCATTTGAGGGTTGTCTTTTCATCTTGTTTGTAGTTTCCTTTGCTGTGCAAAAGCTTTTAATTTTCATTAGGTCCCATTTGTTTATTTTTGTTTTTATTTGCATTACTCTAGGAGGTGGATCAAAAAAGATCTTGCTGTGATTTATGTCAAAGAGTGTTCTTCCTATGTTTTCCTCTAAGAGTTTTATAGTGTCCAGTCTTACATTTAGGTCTCTAATCCTTCTTGAGTTTATTTTTGTGTGTGGCGTTACAGAGTCTTCTAACTTCATCCTTTTACATGTAGCTGTCCAGTTTTCCTTCAATAAGTGGTGACTTATTGAAGAGTCTGTCTTTTCTCCATTGTATATCCCTGCCTCCTTTGTCATAGATTAACTGACCATAGGTGTGTGGGTTTATCTCTGGGCTTTCTATCCTGTTCCATTGATCTATATTTCTGCTTTTGTGCCAGTACCATACTATCTTGATTACTGTAGCTTTGTAGCATAATCTGAAGTCAGGGAGTCTGATTCCTCCAGCTCCTTTTTTTTCCCTCAGGACTGCTTTGGCTATTCGGAGTCTTTTGTGTCTCCACACAAATTGTAAGATTTTTTTGTTCTAGTTCTGTAAAAAATGCCACTGGTAATTTGATAGGGATTGCACTGAATCTGTAGATTGCTTTGGGTAGTATAGTCATTTTCACAATATTGATTCTTCCAATCCACGAACACTGTATATCTCTCCATCTGTTTTTGTCATCTTTGATTTCTTTCATCAGTGTCTTATAGTTTTTTGAATACAGGTCTTTTACCTCCTTAGGTAGGTTTACTGCTAGGTATTTTATTCTTTTTGTTGCAATGGTGAATGGGTTTGTTTCCTTAATTTCTCTTTCTGACCTTTCGTTGTTAGTGTATAGGAATGCAAGAGATTTCTGTGCATTAATTTTGTATCCTGAAACTTTACCACATTCATTGATTAGCTCTAGTAGTTTTCCGGTGATACCTTTAGGATTCTCTGTGTATAGTACCATGTCATCTGCAAACAGTGACAGTTTTACTTCTTCTTTTCCTATTTGTATTCCTTTTATTTCTTTTTCTTCTCTGATTGCGGTGGCCAGGACTTCCAATACTATGTTGAATAATAGCGGCGAGACTGGACATCCTTGTCTTGTTCCTGATCTTAGAGGAAATGCTTTCAGCTTTTCACCATTGAGAATGATGTTTGCTGTGGGTTTGTCATATATGGCCTTTATTGTGTTGAGGTAGGTTCCCTCTATGCCCACTTTCTGGAGAGTTTTTATCCTAAATGGGTGTTGAATTTTGTCAAAAGCTTTTTCTGCATCTATTGAGATGATCATATGGTTTTTATTCTTCAGTTTGTTAATATGGTGTATCACATTGATTGATTTGCTTATACTGAAGAATCCTTAGATCCCTGGGATAAAACCCACTTGATCATGGTGTATGATCCTTTTAATGTGTTGTTGGATTCTGTTTGATAGTATTTTGTTGAGAATTTTTGCATCTATATTCATCAGTGATACTGGTCTATAATTTTCTATTTTTGTAGTATCTTTGTCTGGTTTTGGTATCAGGGTGATGGTGGCCTCATAGAATGAGTTTGGGAGTGCTCCTTCCTCTGCAATTTTTTGGAAGAGTTTGAGAAGGATAGGTGTTAGCTCTTCTTTAAATGTTTGATAGAATTCACCTGTGAAGCCATCTGGTCCTGGACTTTTGTTTGTTGGAAGAATTTTAATCACCGTTTCGATTTCATTACTTGTGATTGGTCTGTTCATATTTTCTATTTCTTCCTGGTTCAGTCTTGGAAGGTTATACCTTTCTAAGAATTTGTCCATTTCTCCCAGGTTGTCCATTTTATTGGCATAGAGTTGCTTGTAGTAGTCTCTAATGATGCTTTGTATTTCTGTGGTGTCCGTTGTAACTTCTCCTTTTTCATTTCTAATTTTATTAATTTGAATCCTCTCCCTCTTTTTCCTGATGAGTCTGGCTAATGGTCTATCAATTTTGTTCATCTTCTCAAAGAACTAGCTTTTAGTTTTATTGATCTTTGCTACTGTTTTCTTTGTTTCTATTTCATTTTTTTCTGCTCTGATCTTTATGACTTCTTTCCTTCTACTAACTTTGGGTTTTGTTTGTTCTTCTTTCTCTGGTTCTTTTAGGTGTAAGTTTAGATTGTTTATTTCAAATTTTTCTTGTTTCTTGAGGTAGGCTTGTATTGCTATAAACTCCCTCTTAGAGCTGCTTTTGCTGCATCCCATAGCTTTTGGATCATCATGTTTTCATTGTAATTTGTCTCTAGGTATTTTTTTATTTCCTCTTTGATTTCTTCAGTGATCTCTTGGTTATTTAGTAACATTGTTTAGCATCCATGTGTTTGTGTTTTTTACATTTTTTTCCCTGTAATTGATTTGTAATCTCACAGCATTGTGGTCAGAAAAGATCCTTGATACGCTTTCAATGTTCTTAAATTTACTGAGGCTTGATTTGTGACCCAAGATGTGATCTATCCTGGAGAATGTTCCATGTGCACTTGAGAGGAAAGTGTAATCTGCTGTTTTTGGATGGAATGTCCTATAAATATCCATTAAATCTATCTGGTCTGTGGTGTCATTTAAAGCTTGTGTTTCCTTATTAATTTTCTGTCTGGATGATCTGTCCGTTGGTGTAAGTGAGGTGTTAAAGTCCCCCACTATTATTGTGTTACTGTCGATTTCCTCTTTTACAATTGTTAGCAGTTGCCTTATGTATTGAGGTGCTCCTATGTTGGGTGCATATATATTTATAATTGTTATATCTTCTTCTTGGACTGATCCCTTGATTATTATGTAGTGTCCTTCCTTGTCTCTTATAACATTCTTTATTTTAAGGTCTATTTTATGTGATATGAGTACTGCTACTCCAGCTTTCTTTTGATTTCTATTTGCATGGAATATCTCTTTCCATCCCCTCACTTTCAGTCTGTATGTGTCCCTAGGTCTGAAGTGGGTCTCTTGTAGATAGCATATAGATGGGTCTTGTTTTTGTATCCATTCAGTGAGCCTGTGTCTTTTGGTTGGAGCATTTAATCCATTCACGTTTAAGGTAATTATTGATATGCATGTTCCTATTACCATTTTCTTAATTGTTATGGGTTTGTTTTTGTAGGCCCTTTTCTTCTTTTGTGTTTCTCACTTAGAGAAGTTCCTTTAGCATTTGTTGTAGAACTGGTTTGGTGGTGCTGAACTCTGTTAGCTTTTCCTTGTCTGTAAAGCTTTTGATTTCTCCGTCAAATCTGAATGAGATCCTCGCCAGGTAGAGTAATCTTGGTTGTAGGTTCTTCCCTTTCATCACTTTAAATATATCATGCCACTCCCTTCTGGCTTGTAGAGTCTCTGCTGAGAAGTCAGCTGTTAACCTTATGGGAGTTCCCTTGTATGTTATTTGTCTTTTTTCCCTTGCTTCTTTCAATAATTTTTCTTTGTCTTTAACTTTTGTCAACTTGATTACCATTTGTCTTGGCGTGTTTCTCCTTGGGTTTATCCTGCCTGGGACTCTCTGCACTTCCTGGACTTGGGTGGCTATTTCCTTTCCCATGTTAGGGAAATTTTCGACTATAATCTCTTCAAATATTTTCTTCGGGCCTTTCTCTCTCTCTCTTCTCCTTCTGGGACCCCTATAATGTGAATGTTGGTGTGTTTAATGTTGTCCCAGAGGTCTCTTAGGCTGTCTTCATTTCTTTTCATTCTTTTTTTAAAATTCTGTTCCATGGCAGTGAATTCCACCATTCTGTCTTCCAGGTCACTTATCCATTCTTCTGCCTCAGTTATTCTGCTATTGATTCCTTCTAGTGTATTTTTTATTTCAGTTATTGTATTGTTCATCTCTGTTTGTTCTTTTATTCTTCTAGGTCTCTGTGAAACACTTCTTGCATCTTCTCGATCTTTGCCTCCATTCTTTTTCTGAGGTCCTAGATCATCTTCACTATCATTATTCTGGATTCTTTTTCTGGAAGGTTGCCTATCTCCACTTCATTTCGTTGTTTTTTCTGGGATTTTATCTTGTTCCTTCATCTGGCACAAAGTTCTCTGCCTTTTCATTTTGTATATCTTTTTCTGAATGTGGTTTTCCTTCCACAGGTTGCAGAATTGTAGTTCTTCTTGCTTATGCTGTCTGCCCTCTGGTGGATGAGGCTATCTCCAGTAATTTTCTAATCAGGGGAAATTCAGGAAGCCTCTGTCCAAACAATTCTCAGGCTTCTGTTGAGCCTGTTCTGACTGTAGGCCTTAGTTCTAGTAACTGGGATCCTCCCTATTTTTTAAACTGTAGTAAGAAACACATAACATGAAATTTATCATCTTAACCATTTTTAAGTTTACAGTACAGCAGTGTTATATGCCCTTGCTGTGAACAGGTCTCCCAAACTTCTTCATCTTGCATAACTGAAACTTTATACCCTTTGAGCAATAACTCCCCATTTCCCTCTCCCTCCAGCCTCTGGATCCAGCCTTTTGCCCCATCTGTAGGGTCACAGTAGCTCTGCTGGATTTCCCTGCCCACCTGCCAGGGCTCCTGCCAGCAATGCTTGGCTCCTTTTTGTCTTCATACAGCCTTTGTCACAGAGCTTCTTCTCAAAGCCTACTACTGGGTCTGCCCCCAAGTACAGCCCCACCCATGAGCATCTAATTTCTGCCTCCTTTCTGGATGCAAATCAGGAGCTGAGATAATAATACTGGTGGGAATTCCCTGGTGGTCCAGTGGTTAGGACTCCCACTTTCACTGTCGAGGGCCTGGGTTCAATCCCTGGTCAGGGAACTAAGATCCCACAAGCCGCAAGGCGAGACCAAAAAAAAAAATACTGGTAATATAAGTTAATAATAGCATCTATAACATTGCATATGTCCTAAATTCTAGGCTTCAGTCTAGATGTCTGACAGATAGGCTCTCTAATCCTTATATAACCTAGAAGTATTGCTATTTCCAGGTGTGTCTCTGTTTTCATCAGGCAAATTTTTTTTTTTTTTTTTTTTGGCAGTCCGGGGGCCTCTCACTGTTGTGGCCTCTCCCGTTGCGGAGCACAGGCTCCGGACGCACAGGCTCAGCGGCCATGGCTCACGGGCCCAGCCGCTCCGCGGCATGTGGGATCTTCCCGGACCGGGGCACGAACCCGTGTCCCCTGCATCGGCAGGCGGACTCTCAACAACTGCGCCACCAGGGAAGCCCCAAGCACCATTCTTGATGTAGATATCAACCCTTCTTCAAGTCCCTCATACAATCCATTAGCACCAAAAGTATTTGCAAGCAATGTGAAATTTACTGATGCATCCCTAAAGGAGTGGAACAGAGTTCTACACTGCACATCCAATAGAAATCAAAATCCTCAACAGAATTGCCTTTTCTCTGACCACCTCTTCTGCTGTGCTACAAGCAGGTCTCCTCCTTTTTCTCCCACTTCTAAGGCTCAGCCACCTCAATTTTATGCTGAATGTATAATAAAGTAACAGGTAACAGAATATGTAACATAAATATAGCTTAAATATCACTTAAACAATAAGGTTTATTATTGCTGGAGGTATCATTCCCAGGTTTGGTTAATTCAGAGGCACAACAATGTCATCAACCACCCAACCCAGGTGCTTTCTGCCTTTTCCCTTTGCCATCCTCAGCAGGTAGATTTTTAATCCTCAGAGTTGTCCCTCATGGTCACAAGATGGCTGCCATAGCTCCAGGAATTATATCTGCAGATAACTACATCTAAAGATAGAAAGAGGAGCATTTCTCTTCGTGTCCCCTACCTCCCACCCTAAACCAGAAAGGAAAATGTTTCCCAGAAATATCTCAGAAGATTTATCTTTAAACTCATCCACCAGGGTTGGGTTACAGGCTTGTAGTAACTAATTGGTGTTTTTAGCCTCTAGAGTTGGAAAGTGGGTTCTGGCAACAAGGACAAAGTGTGGGGAGAAAATGGTTGTTGAGAAGTGATCTACTAGTCTTGGCCATACAAAGCAGCTTGGTATCCTGCTCACTTCTGTGCTCTGCAAAGTAAAATGCCTGACTGTTAACAGGCCATGCTCCCTGGAAGTCTAGCTCATAGCCATCTAGTATTACTCAGGGAGGATCTTTAGAGAACCACCCCTGCCCTTAACCCTAGTGGGATTATCAAAACAGAGGATGTTAAAATGCCTCCCCAAGAGGACTTCTGGAAATACCTTTACTACCATCTCCATATACACAGCAATTCTGCAGACTGTTATTACCCTGTCGTACAGATTTAGAAACTGAGCAGCAGAGTCTTGAAGTGACTTGCCCAGAGTCAAACAACTACCACATTGTAGATCCATGTTTGAATCCAGGGCTGCCTGGCTTCAATGACCTTACTGCCAGTGAAAGAAGAACAAAGAACGAAAAAAGAATGGGTTTAAAATTTACCAGAAGGATAAATAACTTCTTGGCCCTGAAATAATTAAAAACCATTACAAGATTCTAAGGAGGAATGTAATTTCTGTCTTTGTCTATCTTTAAAAGATAAAATAGAGCAGTGCTTTTAGCACTTTGCTGAGAACATGGAGGCGTTTTAAAGTGTCTGAATGAATGAACACAAGCCGTGCTTCTGAGTTCCTGACACCCAACCCTTTAAGTGGAGACTGGGGAGATCTTCATTCAATAGCATTTACTGAGGACCTGGCCTCTGCCCCAAGAAAGGGGGTCTGAGGCCAAAAAACTGGGTGAACATAATTTTGGCCTCTGTGTGGTAAGAGCTATTGTGGAAGCATGAACAGAGGGCTGAGGGAGTGCTATTCGGGCAAGGGGCAGGAGAGTGGATGTTAGAAAGACCAAGATCATCATCACCCTGACTGAGGTCATGCCTGTGTTCCAGGACAGTGCAGTCACTCATGTCCACAACAAGGACCCTGAGTCATAAGGAAAGAGCTAAATTAGATTCAGAATACACTGTACACAAGGTAAGGGGTGAGAAATGTTTTGGAAAGATTTCCTTCCAAAATCGTTTACAAGAAAACATTTTAGCAATTCTAAATGTAAATTTCAGGGTTTTGTTTGTTTTGAAGCTCAGTTTATGGAACACTTCATGTGGCTTATGTACTTACTTCATGTAATGTAGTAAGTAATTTGAGTACATTATCTTGTTTTAAAGCTTACAGTAATCCTGAGGTAGATAGTCTTATTTTCCCACTTAAAAAAATGTTCTTTTTAATTTTTAATTCCCCTCCTCACTTATTCTTTTAGGTGCAGAAACTAAGGATCAGAGAGGTTAAGCAATTTGTCCAAAGTCTCTCAGTTCCTAATTGGCAGAGCCAGATTCTGACCTTTCCTGTCACACGACCAAGAAGCCATCTAGGAAATTCATTCTCAAAAAACACATTATTTCGTGGGAAAGTTAGTTTTAGGTTAGTAAACTGTATCCAAATAGAGAATAGGTATCCTGTGCTTACACTTCAGTAGAAAATCAACAAAAGTGACGATCAAGGTTGAATGATCCATCAGTAGAAAGGGGAGGAGAACCATTTTTAAAAAAATGGATACTGCATGATGCTCTATTCTCACATGTATTTCTGTAGCAAAGTATTTATTAAGGAATTCAGTTTTTTTTAAATTTTACTTATTTATTTATTTATTTTTGGCTGCGCTGGGTCTTCGTTGCTGCGCGGGGCTTTCTCTAGTTGTGGCGAGTGGGGGCTACTCTTCGTTGTGGTGCGTGGGCTTCTCACTGTGGTGGCTTCTCTTGTTGTGGCACACAGGCTCTAGGTACACAGGCATCAGTAGTTGTGGCACACAGCTCAGCAGTTGTGGTGCACGGGCTTAGTTGCTCCGTGGACATGTGGGATCTTCCCGGACCAGGGATTGAACCAGTGTCCCCTGCATTGGGAGGCTGATTCTTAACCACTGCGCCACCAGGGAAGTCCCAGGAATTTAGTTTTAAGGAGAACAATTTTGCCACCTTGATCATCTGTTTGGGTTGTATTTTCTAAATCTTGGGCAAGATGTGCTGCAAAATATGAATGGGAAAAACACTGAATCAAGACCTTTGCCACTCAGAGCTGTCCATCCCCTGACTGCTTTTCAGAAATGTAGATTCTCAGGTCCCTCTCCAGACCTACTGAATCAGAATCTGCATTTTCACAGGATGGCCAGTTATTTCGTGTGCATATGAAGCTTGAGGAGTGTGCTGCTCCAGATAGATCCCTTTCCCTGGCATCCTCCCTCCCATCTTGGATGATGTTTTATGAGTGTATGAAAATCAAACACACAGTAGGTCATATCATGGGCTCTAAAAGACAAAGTTTATGTCAAAACAACATTTACTATCTCCTTAACTGGATTTGTTTTTACTTTAACTTTATCTAGTAACTCCTCTCAAACAGATTTTTAGGGAGATCTATGGTCATACAAGAAAAAGGGGAAAATAATGGGGAAAAAGAAGCCAGTGGGAAGGAAAAGAAGGGTGCTGTGGTTTCCCAATGGCACAGACCCATCATGCAAAACCCTTGATGTATTACTGAATTTCTGCACCGGTCAGGCACAAAGCCCATTACCTGACGTGCCCACTGGGTTGTCTGGATTTTGAACAATGGCCGCTCCCATCTGGAACCCTTTGCTATTTTGCAACTATTTCAGTGACTCTGCTGAAAGCAGTGAAACAACAGCTGGTGAATAATCTCATTTTATATTAATAGAGCAGTGTTGACCCATCTAGGTCCCTCAGTACTTTACAAAACAGAACATCCTTTCTTTCCCAGGTCAAGGAACAGAGGTCTCAGCCATACTGCATTACAGCACAAGTAGGGGCCATTGCAGAAGCAGCGGCAGAAAGAGCCCTTTTCCTGCAGACAGAACCTACTGGACTCTTTCACATGAAATTTAAGTTAGGTTGAGAAGGATGGGAGAAAATATCTGCATTAAATCACCAGACTTTATCTATGATAAGAAATAGCCACAAAGTAAGATGATTCTTCTCCCAAACCTGCCTCAGTTTTCTTTATGTGAAGCTCTTTCTGTGGAAGCATGGTAGAGATGTCAAAGTTGGGTGATAATCCTGGAAGATAAACCTGGGCTATTATTATTACCAGGGCTAGCTGGTGGTTTAACATGAGTGGAGTCAAATAAAACAGAACGTGACGACACCACCCGTTAATCGGTGTTCCTGCCTGTGCCAGTAGCATTTTCAACACTGTAGAGAATTGCAAAGGAATAAAAAATAATCTGGGGCTTCCCTGGTGGCGCAGTGGTTGAGGGTCCACCTGCCGATGCAGGGGACGCGGGTTCATGCCCCGGTCCGGGAAGATCCCGCATGCCACGGAGCGGCTGGGCCCGTGAGCCATGGCCGCTGAGCCTGCGGGTCCAGAGCCTGTGCTCGGCAACGTGAGAGGCCACAACAGTGAGAGGCCCGCGTACCGCAAAAAAAAAAATAAAAATAAATAATAATAATCTGTGATTTTGAGGTACTTCATTTTGCTGGAGGATTTATTCAAAAAATGACTAACTAGGGCTTCCCTGGTGGCGCAGTGCTTGAGAGTCCGCCTGCCGATGCAGGAGACGCGGGTTCGTGCCCCGTTTCGGGAAGATCCCACATGCCGTGGAGCGGCTGGGCCCGTGAGCCATGGCCACTGAGCCTACGCATCCGGAGCCTGTACTCCGCAAATGGGAGAGGCCACAACAGTGAGAGGCCCGCATAACGCAAGAAAAAAAAAAAAAAAATGACTAACTAGAAGCAGGGATGTAAGATATAAGCATTAAAGATATATACCGTAGCCATTGACATACTATCATTGACATATACAGGGTGGGAAAGCTAAAGTGTTTTCCTTAAGCAACATTTCTGGAGGTTTTGCCAAAACTTTTTTTTTTTCCAGGAAAAAAGTAATGTTTTCTTTTCTTTTTTAAATTTTATTTCTTGGCTGGGCCACATGGCATGTGGGATCTTTTTTCCCCATCCAGGGATGGAACCTGTGCCCCCTGCAGTGGAAGCACGGAGGCTTAACCACTGGACTGCCAGGGAAATCCCAAGTAATGCTTTCTTTAACATTATTTAACATTTTCTAAAGCTTAATTGGGAATTCCTGAGCCAATTCTTTCAATGTGGAATAGGAGGAAGCCGCTAGAAGGGAATTGTTAGGTGGATTTTCTACATGCTGCCAAAATAAATAACCTATTCTAGGGCTAGGCACAGAACCTGGGGTGAGCACTGAAGCCTGACCAGAGGGAAGGAAGGAGAATGGTGGAAATTTCTTAGAACCGTAGTTCCTGACCTCTATCCTTTGCTTGGTTCAAGGACCCTGTGATGGTTAATTTTATGCCTAAACTTGGCTGGGTCATAGCGCCCAGATATGTGGTCAAATACTATTCTGGATGTTTCTATGAAGGTGTTTTTGGATGAGATTAATATTTAAATAAGTGAACTTTGAGTAAAGCAGATTGCCTCTGTAATGTGGGTGGGTCTCATCCAATCAGCTGAAGGCCTGAATAGAACAAGTGACCTCCCCTGAGCATGAAGGAATTCTCCAGCCCAATAGCCTTTGGACTTGAACTATGGTATCAACTCTTCCTGGGTCTCTAGCCTGCCAGCTCACCCTGAAGGTTCTGGACTTGTGTAAGCCAGTTCCTTAAAATAAATTTCTATATCTATACATCCTAATGGTTCTGTTTCTCTGGAGAACACTGAGTAATACAGAGCCCTCTTTGAGTTTTTAGAAGGAATATTTAACGAAGGCCTTCTATGTGCCAAACTATGGTCCTTTCCCCCAACCCCCCCAAAAAACCCTGCAAACACAGGCTTTACTTATGGTCTCCAGGGAATCACCAAATCTTTGAAGCACATCATGGATTCCCTCTCTCAAATTAAAACCTCCTGGGCCTCCAGCTAGTAAAAGGGATATAACTGAATAATTCCTCTTCCAAATTTTCCTGTCCTGATAGCAATTACCACCTGGCAAGTGGCTTAAGGAATGTAGCTACATGAAGTTTTAAAAGCATCAGGAAGGTGTCCCACCAGAAGTCTCCCTCTCCCTCACCTCTCTGAGGGGCCAGGGACTATACAGTATTCTGTAGTACAGGCTTCTTAATTTAACTGCAGTAAGGCATTGCTACCTCACATAGTGTGGCTGAGACTAGCTGGTTATTCCCAAACATCAGCACTGCCTCCTTGGCACTCTGCTCCTCAACTTGTTCTCGCTGATGGAATGTGAGTGAAGGTTGTATGTGTGGCCTCCTGTCAGAGGACATTCAGATGGAGAAGCCTTTTCATGCTCTTTCTTCCCTTGCAGCAGACCCAGTGAAGGACTTTTTGGAGATGAGGACAGAGGCCCTGGCTGGATGGAGCTTGAAAGAGCAAGAGGCCAGATCCCCTTTCTCTCCTACCACTATACTGGACTGTGATAGAAGCAAGAAATAAACCTTAACTTTGTTAAATTACTGAGATCTGAGAGTTGTTTGTCAGCTTATCCTGATGAATACACATGGGGATTTTGTCACTGGAAAAAAGATCTTCGTAGAAATACCAGAGAAATACCAATTTTAAAGAGCTAATATGATTTACGCCATTATTACCCATTGACCTTAGCAGAGACTAAAGGAAGGGTCCTGAGGAAATAGCCCTAGTTACGACTAAGGAGTCTAAACTCAGAGATGACATGAGGTGACCAGGCTCCTCCTGCCAGAAGCTGCCATGCTGCAGAAGTGCAGAGGGCATCATTTACACAGGCTCTGTAGTTCCCTGGAGTTGTGCAGTGCACAGCCTACCCAGCCTTACAAAGTAGCCCTGCTCCTGGGAGTGGCAGAGCAGTACAAAAGCAGCAGGAAGAATTGAGAGGGGCAGTAGGAGGGTAGTGCAGAGCACTCCATGCCTCTTTCCTGGTTTCATCCTCCAGCCAAGCGTTGGCTCTGTTATTGCTGAGGTACCTGAAAATTCCACCCACACTGCAACTAATCACATTCCAAAACAAAAGGACTGACTTTTAAGCCCTTTCCTCCACAAAAGGAAGCGTATCTTCTCTGAAATAGTTCTTTAGGGTCTACTCTAAGTTACTGGTTACTAAAGGAGAAACTATACTGAAAAATGACTTATTTGTTGGCCCTGCAGTTAGAAAATAGGGATTATTATTCCCATTTGTCATGGAAAATCTTTCTTTATGACTCCTCTGTACATGGTCCCCCACCCCGCCCCCTTTCAATATACTTTATATTATGGAACATTTCAAACAGTACAAAACAGAGAAAATAGTGTAATGGACAACTGCCAAGCTTCAACAATTATTAACATGTGGAAATCCTATTTCCCTCCACCTAACTGGATTATTTTGAAATTAGTCCCAGATTTCATATCATTTCATCCATACATATTTTAGTATTGTGTCTCTAAAAGATAAGGACTCAAAAAAAAACATAACCATGTCATTATCATACCTTAAAAAGTCTTAATATTATCAAATAGTGTTCAAACATTCCAAATTTCTCATTATTTATTAAGTTTTTAAAAATTAGTATTTTATGGTCCATACATTGCAGTTAATATATCTTCTTCATCTTTTTTAACTTACAGGGTCCCCTGCCTTTTTTTCTTTTTCCTTTTATTTGTTGGAGAAACTGGATTATCTGTTCTGCAGTTTCCCACATTCTGCATTTTCCTGACTGCATCCCTGTGGCATCATTCAACATGTTTCCCCAAGCCCTGTATTTTCTAAAAGGTATTGGTTAGATCTTGATTAGTTCAGGTTCCATTTTTTGACAAGGATACTCCATAGCTGGTGCTGTGAACCTCCTACTGCATCACATCAGCATCACATGATGTCTGATTGTCTCCTCTTCTGTGATGCTAGGATTGATTAGTGAATTCAGGCATTTCCAGCCTGATCCATTCATTTAAAAGTACCCCATAAGCTTTTCCCCTGATAGTTTTTAATGGCCATTGATGGGACTTCCCTAGTGGCGCAGTGGTTAGGACTCTGTGCTCCCAACGCAGGGGGCCTGGGTTCGATCCCTCGTCAGGGAACTAGATCCCACATGCATGCCACAACTAAGGAGCATGTCTGCTACAACTAAGACCTGGTGCAACTAACTAAATAAATAAATAAATCTACATTTTAAAAAATAGCTATTGATGATCATTGTTTAGATCTATTATTTCATTAGGGATTAGAAAAGTATGGTATTCTAATTCTGCAATTCTTCCTTCATCTGCAAGCTGGAAAGCTTCTGAAACAAGAACTTTTCCTTAACAACAATTCAGCTATCCTGAGATACAGTTCATATAGAAAAGACAAGACAAATGCTCATTTCTTTCCCTTTTTAAACCAGTTTTTAGAGTGATGAGTTGGTTCCCTAGCAACCTGTAAAGGTGACCTATGAGGAGGTTTTTTTTTCTGGTATAATTATAAACTCATGGATTTTAATATATTTGATGAATTTCAATCCATTGGAGATGCTCAAATTATTCCATCTTTGAACACTGAGAGTCTCTTTACATTGGCTCCTGACTTGAGTCTTTGGTACATAACACAGTCATCTCTGAAAGCTTCCTTGCTTTCTAGTATGACAAAATGCTCATTTCTTGCCCTAGCTCTGGAATCAGTGATTATCCACAGAAGCCCTGGTTCCCTTTAGTGACCACAACTGAATTGAGGGACCACATTCTGGGTGCCAGGGGTATTTCTTGCTCCTGGCATTGCCATGTGAGTAGGCCTTTTCAGTGGCCAGAGCCAGACTGGCCCCGCTTCTGCTTCATCTCCTCCTACTGCCCTCATTGACTTCACTCTGAGCACACTCTCGTCCTTGCTCACTGTGCCAGTGAAAGGAACAGAGCAGGCAACTCCTGTTGAGGGTCACGTCATTGCCCTTGCTGTTCCCCATGCCTGTCACGCACTCCTCCAAACACCGCTGCTCACTCCTTGTGTCCTTCAGGCCTTTATTCAAATGTTGCCTGCTCAGTGAGACCATCCTGAACACCTCATCCAACATAGAACACAGATCCCCTGCCCTCTCCAATATTCTTCACCCCTCTCCCCTGCTTGAGCTTTCTCCCAGCACAATACTATGTAACTTACTTGTTGCTATTTTGTCTACCATCCATTTACTCACTAGAATGTACAGTCCACAAGGGCAGAGACTTTTGTCTGTTTTGTTCAGAGCTGTATCCCTGGCATCTAGAACAGGGTCTGGCACAGAGTAGCTGCTTATTAAATAGCTGCTGAAGAAATGAATTGCAGGACTTCCCTGGTGGCACAGTGGATAAAGAATCTGCCTGCCAATGCAGAGGGCACGGGTTCAAGCCCTGGTCTGGGAAGATCCCACATGCCACGGAGCAACTAAGCCCTGGTCTGGGAAGATCCCACATGCCACGGAGCAACTAAGTGCCACAACTAAGACCCAGTGTAACCAAATTAATTAATTAATTAATTTGAAAAAGAAAGAAAGAAATGAATTGCAGGACATCCCTGGTGGCGCAGTGGTTAAAAATTCACCTACCAATTTAGGGGACAGGAGTTCTATCCTTGGTCCGGGAAGATCCCACATGCCAAGGAGCAACTAAGCCCTAGTGCCACAACTACTAAGCCTGTGCTTTAGAGCCTGCGAGCCACAACAACTGAGCCCACGTGCCACAACTACTGAAGCCTGCGTGCCTAGAGCCTGTGCTCGACAACAAGAGAAGCCACTACTTGCCACAACTAGAGAAAGCCTGCGCGCAGCAATGAAGACCCAACGCAGCCAAAATAAATAAATAATAAATAAATTGCTTAAAAAATAATTAAAAAAAAGAAATTAATTGCAAGGAAATAAGGCTATTGTGACTGATCTTAGCCCATCCAGTCTTTCATTTATTAGACACTTTTGGCAAACATTTGTAGCCTCCAAAAATGAGAGGTCTGTGGGGAATGTAAGCTCACCCTGCCCCATTATTTCACCAAGTCTGGAAACGGGACTAAATTCAGTCACACCCACAATTGTTAGCCTCATGGGCCACTGTAAGGACTGTGGTTTTTAAGCTGAGTAAGACAGGAGGTGTGAAAGACAGGAGTCAAGGACAACTCTCCAGGGTTGTGTTATTTTGTTTTTATTTGTCTGGGGGGTTTTGGGCCAAAACCAAAACTTTTAGAGTGGTGTTGCCATTTACCAAAATGGGGAAGAAAACGAGAGAAGCAGGTTTTGAGGGACAAATCCTGTTGGTTTTGACAGACCAGTGAGATATTGGAGCTGTCAATTGGGCAATTAGAAGGGTTTCCAGTTCAGAGGCGAGGTCCTGCCTGGGTAGATAAATTTGGGAGTCATCAGTGCAGAGATGGCACTTAAACCCTTGAGACAACAAGAAGAGAGGAGATAGAATGGAGACAAAGTTTCAGGATTGACCCTTGGGTACTTTAAGGTCCGGGGGAAGAGGAGGAACCAGCAAAGGAGGCTGAGAAAGATTGTCCTGGAAGGCGGCCAGAAACTGTGGAGAACATATTGTTCTGAAACTGTTCCAAGGAGGACGGAGTGAGCAACTGCCTTAAATGCTGCTGATGGGTCAAATAAAATGACCACTGGATTAAAGATAGTAACTGGGGCTTCCCTGGTGGCGCAGTGGTTAAGAATCCACCTGCCAACGTAGGGGACACGGGTTCGATCCCTGGTCCGGGAAGATCCCACATGCTGTGGAGCAACTAAGCCCGTGCATCACAACTACTGAGCCTGCACTCCAGAGCCCACGAGCCACAACTACTGAAGCCAGCGCACTTAGAGCCCATGCTCTGCAACACTAGAAGCCACAATGAGAAGACCGTGCACCGCAACGAAGAGTAGCCCCTGCTCACTGCAACTAGAGAAAGCCCGCGCACAGCAACGAAGACCCAACACAGCCAAAAAATAAAAAAATAAAGATAGTAACTAACCATCCCTAGGGGATAAATCAAAACCAGCACACAAATACATACCCCACTCCCCATGCTGATTTATCTTAAAGTAAATCATAAACAATATGACAAGGTTTTTCCAGGTACATTTTACTGGATGGAGGGCAACGATATGGCCCAATCTTACCTGGACCGGAGTGGGGAGCATGCAGCCTGGTGTTTCTGATCTTCAGGGTAACACTCAGGCCATCTCAGACATTGGAACACCAGAGCATCCCCTTAGGCAGGGTTAGAGAAGTATCTTTCGTTCCTGGGAAACACCACTCCAAGGGAGATGCCCCCCTCACCTGGGTGTTAAGGGGAGGTAGGGCAGCTTCAGAGTGGACAGGTGAGGTCGAATGGGCTGCCTTAAAAGTGGAGGTGTGGCAGTACCTGCGGGGGGTGGGGGTGGGGGTGGGGGGCCTAGCCACCCTACCTGGAATCTGCCTGCACCTAATATCCGCTTCTCCCCACTTTCCCATCCTATTTCATGTCAGAACTAGCAGCCTTCCTACCAGCCTTTACCAGGGAGCCCTCCGGCTCACATCTTCATTCCACCCCCCTTTTCCCCAACCTTTGACTGCCTCAGCCTCTCCACAGGGAACACAAAGGTCAATAGCTTAAAGGAAATTCATGATAATTGAAAACAGTGATGGGGACTTCCCTGGTGGTCCAGTGGTTAAGACGTTGAGCTTCCACAGCAGGAGGCGCGGGTTTAACCCCTGATGGCGGGGGAGGGGACTAAGGTCCCACACTCCCTGCACAGCCAAAATAATAAAAAATAAAAATAAATAAAATTGAAAACCATGATCACTTTGATACAGGTAAGATTGACACAAATCTCTCCTTTAGTGGAACACATTTAACTCCCCACCTGGCCCTTTCCCTTGGGCATAAGTACCTATAGCCTCCAAAACTATAAGGAGGTAGGTAGGGAAGGGGGATGAGGGGACCCTGACACTTAGCCTAATGTTTCATGTCAGATACAAGGAGAGCATATTCCTTCACCAGAGCTATCTCCTTGAGCCTCTTATAATCAAAAAATTGATTATATGGTTTCTAATCAAACATTTTTGCCCTTAAGGTATCACCCACAAATCTACTGCAAGACAGTGCAATATATGAAGTCAGGTTTGGGAAGAGTCCCTGACCTCAGTTTCCTAGTCTGAAACCAAGTAGGACCCTGTTGGGCTCCCAGGTACAAATCCTATCTGTGCCTGAGTTCCAAAGGGCAGGTTCAAACAGTTGGTAATCAGGGAAGGGAGGGGATGCAGAAACAAGGGAGGAACAGTCAAGAAACAATAGCAGCCTTGGGGCAGAGTCCTGGTTCCTCCTCAAGGAACTTACATAACAATATCTTTGAGTTCACCTGCAGGAACTAAGGCCCTATCCTGGTGGAGAATGGTAACTTGGTGCTGAGCACAATTCCTGGAGCACAGCCCTGTTGCCTCACCACTAGCCAATCATTAGAAAATCATACAGGGACTTCCCTCGTGGTCCAGTGTTTAAGAATCCACCTTCCAATGCAGGGAATGCGGGTTTGATTCCTGGTTGGGGAACTAAGATCCCACATGCTGCGGGGCAACTAAGCCCGCGTGCTCTAGAGTCTGTGTTCAGCAACTACTGAGCCCATCCGCTCTAGAGCCTGTGTACCACAACTAGAGAGAAATCCATATGCTGCAATGAAGATCCATCCCATGTGCCACAACTAAGACCCAATGCAGCCAAATAAATAAATGCCAAAAAAAAGAAGAAGAAAGTCATACACCCTGCAGCTCTCACCCCAAACTCTGCCTATAAAAACTTTTCCCCAAAAACCATCAGGAGGTTCTGGGTTTTTGAGCATGAGCCACCTGTTCTCCTTGCTTGGCCCTGAAATAAACCTTTCTCTGCTCCAAACTCAGATGTTTTGGTTTATTTGGCCTCACTGTGACGAAAGAAACGGAAGAACAGCTTCAGGGCTAACAGCACATTTTGGCTTCTGTAAGAAACTTGCTTGCTTGCTTGGGGTGGGAAGAACCGGTTCCTGACTGGCTGATTCAAAATTAAACAGCTCCCTCCCGCCTTGGGGACTTCCCGCCCTGTGAAGGGTATAATGGCCTCGCCCGACTGTTAGTCGGGGTCTCACTCACTTCTCTCCAAGTGGGACCCTGTCCAGACAGTTTGTGTAAGCTTCTGTACTTGTATAAATCCTTTGCTAATCTTTCTGCTTGGTGTTGGTGATTCTCGGGTGTCCTTGGTTGGGACACGGGTCGCATTTACCGGGGAACTCGACTCCAGGCGTGTGGCTCCCGGACCGCAACAAAACTTTGTTTGGTAACAAGTCGATCCATAAAATGCAATGATTTCCAGCCACAAAAACCTTTAGACAAATCTACCTGAATGGATGTGGAGCCATCCCCTAGTCATATTAGGTGAAAAACAGTATTTATTATGTTACCATTTGTGTAAAAGAAACAAAGAAAAAAAAAAGGGCACAGAACTTTTCTGAATCTGAGACAGATTGGTATAGAGAGAGAAAGGAGACTTGTATTTCACTATATACCTTTTTGTTGTTTTGCAATTATTAGAATGTACATAAATCATCTATTCAAAAACTAATTAAAAAAAAACTAAAGAAAGCACTTAGGAAATCAATACTATTCATGTGATTGATTGATCTTGGCCTTCCAAGGCGGACTTGTAGTTAAGAATTGAAGAAGGGAGTGCTTTTAGAAGGATACATTGATCTCCTAGGGAAAGGTTTTAAAGCTGGGGGCAGGCTTGGGATAAGGAGAGTGGAAAAGGTGTCAACACACACCCAGAGACAACTGCACTTGAAAGAACTTGTGAAGTATTTAAGCTCTCGGACACTTAGGAAACTACACCCTAGCTGTGATACCATTATAGAGGTGAGAATGAGCTGATTTAGAAAGCCTAGGGCAGTTACCTCCAGTTCTGAAGATTGTCCAAGGAGTCTCCTCTGCAGTCTTGAAGGGTTGTGTCAACTTCATGCACATCTTCAACAAAGGCTGTTTGTCTTTTCCTGAAGGGGAATGGGGAGAATGCACAGAGGTTCAGAGCCCAAGCAAAGAGAGGAGGAGTTGGAGGCTTTGGATCCCCAAGTCTGTGACATCTCATCTCCAGTACTTGCCATCTTGGTGAGGAGTGGGAAATAGAGAGGAACTTGGTTTATTCTTCAGGAAATATCCTGGGGCTGACCCACAGCGTCAGGTCAGTCTGAATTTGGGATTTAATCCAAATAACATCTTATTCTGGGAAGCAATCTCAATCTAGTTGTTACTTTCTGGTTGTTCGTTCTAGAATTGCTTTAATCATGTTAAAACCAAGCTGTCCATTAGCTTTTTTTTTTTTTGCGGTACGCGGGCCTCTCACTGTTGTGGCCTCTCCCATTGCAGAGCACAGGCTCCAGATGCGCAGGCTCAGCGGCTACGGCTCACGGGCCCAGCCGCTCCGCGGCATGTGGGATCCTCCCAGACCGGGGCACGAACCCGTGTCCCCTGCATCGGCAGGCGGACTCTCAACCACTGCGCCACGAGGGAAGCCCTCCCTGTCCATTAGCTTTGAGTGGAGAAAGAGAGGTAAAGAGAAAAGGAGGGAAAGATATTAGTTAAAATCAAATCACTGATGGTTTATGGATTGCCCTTCAATTAACCCCTCCTATCAATAGCATTTCTAGTGACCTGGATGGAGTTACTGAGTGGGAAAGACCGAGGTTAGCATCCCAACTCTATTATTAGTCCAACAACCCTGGGCAAATTGAACCAGTGTCCTCCTTGGTAAAGGGAGACACTAATGGCTACATCAGTGTTATAATCAGATGAGAGCCTTTGTGCAACTTTTTTTTTAAATATACATTTATTTATTTATTTATTTATTTATTTATTTATGGCTGCGTTGGGTCTTTGTTGCTGCGTGCGGGCTTTCTCTAGTTGTGGTGAGCGAGGGCTACTCTTCGTTGCGGTGCACGGGCTTCTCATTGCAGTGGCTTCTTGTGTTGGGGAGCACAGGTTCTAGGCTCACGGGCTCAGTAGTTGTGGCACACGGGCTCCAGAGCACAGGCTCAGTAGTTGTGGCACCTGGGCTTAGTTGCTCCGCGGCATGTGGAATCTTCCTGGACCAGGGCTCGAACCCGTGACCCCTGCATTGGCAGGCGGATTTTTAACCACTGCGCCACCAGGGAAGCCCCCTTTGTGCAACTTAATCAGCATCTTTTTTTAGCAACTATCATGTGATGGGAAGAGGGATAAAGCAGTCCTTTTGCTAAAGTATAGGCAGATAGGTTAGGGGGGCTCCCCAGAAAAAGAGAAGCTTTTCTTGACATAAGAGAGCCCATTTTGGCCTAAGCCATTTTGTGATCTAAGCCTGGCCACAATGCTTGCCCTTGAACAGGTCTCAGTAATTAATGATCTTAAGGGAGGGGATGAACAAACAAGAAAACAATAGTGCAGCCTTGGGGCAGGGTCCTGGTTCTTCAAGGAATATACATAACAATATATCTTTAAGTTCTGAAAGATTAAGGCCCCCACCCAGGTGGAGGATGGAATGATGTTGACCCTTCCGAATCAGTCAACTAAAGCTTGGACTCTGTCAACCTTTGCCCCAATTCTATGCTGAATTCTCCTCTGCTCAAGCTCCCTCGTGAATATGCATGTACCCTTAGCTTAAAACTTCTGCAATTTTGCGGTTGGGGAAGCAGTGTTGGGAAAGTGTTCTCCTTCCTAGCTGCAAGTAATAAATCCTTCCCTGTCCTGCTCTTTGGCTTGGTTGTGTCTATTGGCTCAACACCCACCAAGAGGTAAACCCAGTTTTCCGATAACAAAAGGGCCTCAGTGACAATCTGAGAGGTAAGTGCTAAGCTGTGGATTGATC
>NW_006793498.1:536629-548081 GCF_000442215.2 Lipotes vexillifer | reverse complement strand
GGTGTAAATTTGCAAAAAAAAAAAAAAAAGGTCTGTTACAGCAGTTAAAGCAGATTTCCCCCACCCCTGGAACTCTCCACCACATTGCTCTACTTTATCTTCTCAGCATTTGTCAGTGTTTTGTTTCCATGGTACAGCCAATCCCCCTCTCTAGAGTGCGACCTGCTACAGAACCCGACCTCTGCCTTGTTTCCTACTATGTCTCCCGCGCCTAGAAGTCTTCTCTTCTTTCCTGCTTCTTTTTTTCAGGGGTGGGGGGGGTTAGTATATTGATTGGATTTTAAGATTATGGTAACCTCATACATGTTTTAGAGATGTTTAGGTTTTTTTATTCCCTATGGCCTGAAATAAGGATACCTGATCCCTGGGAATCTTCGGGAGAATTGGTTCCAGGACCCACCATGGTTACTGAAATCCGTGGTTGCTCAAGTCCCACGTCAGTCGTTTGAAATCCGCGGTTCCGCAGCCGCAGATTCAAGCAACCTTGAATCATGTAATACAGTATGAATCTATTTTTAAAAATCCACCTATAACTGCACCCCACACTTAGTTGCAGTTCAAACCTGTGTTGTTCAAGGGTTAACTGTAGTTTGAACAACACATCAATTATGTTTTTGTTAAAGCAGTGCTACTCAAAACGTTATCTGCAGGCACGAAAATGCAAATCAACTTTGTCACTAAATGTACAGTTTATAGTTCAGCCTATTTTTTTGTGTGCCAGACAAAATGATATTATTTATGAAGCCACTGCAACAGTTCTAGAAGAGTTAATGAGGAGGGGGGTACTGGAATGGTCATAATGGATGTTCTCCACTATGCTATTTACAGTATATAAAAGTTTAAGGGACTTCCCTGGTGGTCCAGTGGTTAAGACTGTGCTTCCACTGCACGGGGCACAGATTCGATCACTGGTTGCAGGGAAGTAGATCCCGCATGCCAAGCTGTGTGTTCCAAAACAAAATAAAATAAAATAACCAAGACATTCAAATTATTGACATGGAACTGATTTTTAAATTATGATACATCCAAACAATAGAATATAATTCAATTATTATAAATAATGTATATCTATAATTGATATGGGAGGTCTTTCACATTTTTAAGTGAAAAAAGCAGATTGCAAAATAGTTTGTGTAGTATTTAATTTGGGGGAGAATAACCCTGCCTCATGTACATTTACATGTGAAAATTTTCTCAAAGTATATATCCCAAAATACTAATAGTGCTTAATTCTGAGTGGCTAGATGAGAGTTGTTCTTAAAAACTACCTTTACCCCCCAACCTATAACAAGATTAATACAAAGTACAAAACTGCTGTATACACCAATCTCATCAGCTTAGAATGTAACAAGGCCTTAACACATTTAATATTCAAATGAATATGCCTATATTCATTTGAAAATATATATCCCAAAATACGAAACGTTCATTTTGCTCCAGAGGTTCTCTTCTCTGATATTTCCTGGGACCCCCAGGTTGACTTACTCAATTCAAAGGGGTCATTTCAGGACACCATTAATAAAATCAGTTGTTTGTTTTTAGCAAGACTTTCTTGACGAGTAGTATGTTGATGTATGTTCTGGCATAAGCTCCTTATCTCTTTGCAGGACAGTAACAGTTTCATCACTGGCTACTTGCAGTAACACTGCATCAAACGGTAGATAGAACCCAGATCTACTGGCCCATTGCTTTTTCAAAGGTTAGATTGAAATCACTCCTCTAATCTCTTCCACAAGTTTTGATTGGTGTAGATTTTCTTACTTTTTTGGGGATCAATTTTGGTAAGTTATATTTTACTAGGAAGCCATTGATTTTTCTCTATATTTTCAAATATATTGCTGGAGTGTTACACAGATTTTCTTATAGTTCTCTATATCTCTTCCATATCACTTTTGATTCCTAATTGAGCAGATGGAAGAGCAGGCAGTAAAAGAGATTGAGAAGAAAGGGTCAAAAAGATTAGAGAGCTGTCAGCTCTCCCCTGTCTTTCTCCTACTGACTCAAATTTGCCCCATGGGGAGTCAATAACCCCACACTTCTGGGGTGTCACCTGGCCTCTTTAGCAGTCACTGGGGAAGCTAGATCCCAGCTTTGTGGGTTGGTACTTTATCAAAGCCTGGAAATGATGGGAGAAACCATAACTCTAGTTACGTAGCAGGTGGTAGACTTGTGTGGGCCATGTATGGCAGCTGAGGCAAAACAAGAGGCTGAAGAGACAAGTGAGGCTGGGAGATGCATCTGATATACACAAACAGTATGAGATGGAGAGATGATCTCAATCCAGACACTTTGACTCTAGGACTAGAGCACCAGAGATCAGTATGCTACAGATCTCTGAGAGGACTTAAGTGTATTCATTTTTATGTTCAGGTATATATAGGTCGAATGCTTGTCCTCTCAGTGTTCAAGTCTTAGATGACAATATCCCCTCCCTTTTTTTTTTTTTTTTTTTGGCTGCACCATGCAGCAGGGACCAGGGATTGAACCCATGCCCCCTGCAGTGGAAGCACGAAGTCTTAACCACTGGACCTGCCAGGGAAGTCTCTCCTCTCTCTTATCTTTCAAGCAAAATCATATGCATTTCTCAAATCCTATTTGGGTAACAATTTTTCTCCTTCTGATTCAATCACTCCCTCCTCTAAATTGTTTTGTGCCTTGTATATATTTCTATTATTGCATATTTGGTATTTATTGGTACATACCTGCCTCATACCAGGCTGTGTGTTTACTGAGGGCAGGATGTTTTCAGATCCTATAGCTCAGGTCTGCCTAGACAGGGCATTCAATAAATGCCTGCAGAAATAACTGATACACAGTTTTACACTTGAGCAGCCCTTATATTTAATTTTTAAAATTTTGAACTGTTTCAGATTTACAGAAATATTCTAAAGATAGTACAAAGAGCTCCCACATGACCTGTGTCTAGTGCCCTTTATTATTAATATCTAACACTAATATGGTACTTTTGGGGCTTCCCTGGTGGTGCAGTGGTTAAGAATCCACCTGCCAATGCAGGGGACATGGGTTCGAGCCCTGGTCCGAAGATTCCACATGGCATGGAGCAACTTAGCCTACATGCCACAACTACTGAGCCCGCATGCCACAACTACTGAGCCTGTGCTCTAGAGCCTGCAAGCCACACCTACTAAGCCCATGTGCCATAACTACTGAAGCCTGTGTGCCTAGAGGCTGTGCTCCGCAACAAGAGAAGCCATTGCCATGAGAAGCCCGTGTACCGCAACGAAGAGTAGCCCTCGCTCGCTACAACTAGAGAAAGCCCACGCACAGCAACGAAGACCCAACGCAGCCAAAAATAAATAAACAAAATAAAATTTTTAACAAATGGTGATTTTGTCACAATTAATGAACAAATATTGATACATTATCATTAACTGAGGTCCATACTGCATTCTGATTTTTCTTTGATTTTACCTAATGTCCTTTTTTCTGTTCCAAGATCTGACATTACATGTAGCTGTCATCTCTCTAAGCTTCTCGTCTGTGACGGTTTCTCATACTTTGTTTGTACTGAATGACCTTGACTGTAAAGGAGTGCTGGTCAGCTGTTTTGTAGGATGACCCTCAATTGTGATTTGCCTGATGTTTTTCTTCTGATTAGACAGGAGTTACGGGTTTCGGGGAAGAAGACTGAGAGATAAAGTGCCATTCTCATCACACCATATCAAGGGTATAGACTATCATTGTGATTTATCACTGTTGATGTTGACCTTAATCACCTGGCTAAGGTGGTGTTTGTCAGGTTTCTCCACTCTAAAGGTACTCATCCCCCCACCCCGCTGCCTTCTCACGCTGTACTCCTTGGAAGAAAGTCAGATGTGCAGCTCTCTTTGAAGGAGTGGGAATTGTGCTCCACCTCCTGGAGGGCTGGGTGTCTACATAAATTGTTTGGAATTCTTTTGCATGGGAGATGTGTCTATCCACTCCCATGTAATTATTTATTCAATCATCTATAAGTACGGACTCTTGGATATTTATTTTATACTTTGGGTTATAATCCAGTACTACTTTATTTTGTTGATCGAGTGTTCCAAATTTGGCCATTGGGAGCTCTTTTATTTGACTCCTTTGTCCCTTTCACATACCTCCATCATTATGCAATTTGTTTTATTTTGTTGTGTTTAACATGTTACTTTCTAGCCCTATAAGATGCTCCAGGCTCATCTTATATGTCTCTTGTCCTAGTCCTAGAATTGGCCATTTCTCTGAGGACCCCTTGTTCCTTTTATTGAAGAATGGTACTGTAAACCAAGATCTGGGCACTAGATGTGCTCACTGCTACTGCAGTGTTGTTGCTTCCAGGCCCCCTCAGTTGACAGAGCAAGGAAACATGGGGATATCCTAACTGGGAATATTGTTTTAATCTTAAAAAGCACGTTTTAGAAAATCAGAACAGTTTAGACTTCTGGCTGGCTCTTCACTCTCAGTCTCTTTTGATGTCTATCCCCTGCCAGTTCTTTTGTGCCAGTCCAAGCCAGTTTGTCCTCCCTCCCTTCCTTGCCTGCCCCTGCTCTACTCCCTGCTGCAGTGAGCTAATCTCTGAAGGCTGCATTTCCTAGGCTCCCACATCCGCTGGCTTCTGCCAGAAGCGGGCGGAGGGCAGCACCTCCACCAGTAAAGGTATCTCCTCTATGGCTCCAGCTCCTTCTGGACAGGCCCACTGTGGTGCGTCTGTCTTCTAGGCCCTGCTGACATCACCTCTGTCCTTTGTCCCTCCTACCTAGAGGTGTCAGTGACTTCAGGCTGTGGTCTGTATCCCCACCCTGCACTGGTGGGCATCTCAACTTCTCTTATCACACATGCAATCATTTCTCTGAATAAATCTTTCTGTTTAAAATACACAGTGCTGGGACTTCTCTGGCAGTCCAGTGGTTAAGACTTCCACTGCAGGGGGGCATGGGTTTGATCCCTGGTCAGGGAACTAAGATCTCACATGCTATGTGGCATCGCCAAAATAAAAATAAAATAAAATACACAGTGCTTTCTAATTCACTAGTTGGACCCTGAGACAGATATGTGTGTAGTTTTTTTATAAAGTGGCTCCAAGGAATGGGAGTGGGGTTTGGGAGGGAGAATGAGTCCAAAGCTGTACTACGAAGCCAGTCACTGCTGTGGGCAGCTGGGACTTGAATACACTGGGGATGCTGAGTTGCTAGGGAAAATGGACTTCAGAATTGTAAGGCTGCCTCCAACTGCTCAAAGGTTGCCTAAAGGTGGGTAACTCCTAGTACCTCCAAGTTTTCACACATATCTGAATGGCTCAGTGGGTCCCCACAGGCATGGGTGGTGGCACAGAAGTCCCCACCTCCAC
Source organism: Lipotes vexillifer (assembly GCF_000442215.2). Lineage (NCBI taxonomy): Eukaryota > Metazoa > Chordata > Mammalia > Artiodactyla > Lipotidae > Lipotes > Lipotes vexillifer. The sequence goes on along the minus strand of NW_006793498.1, from coordinate 542,752 downwards.
CCCAACAAATCTAGAGATTCCATAGACAGCTGAGGGGAGGGGCTGGTGGGATATATGTGCCTGTTTGCTGCAGGAATGACTAAACTTTAAAAAAAAAAGGGTGGGCCAGGAGGATGTGAGGCAGGCACAGAGGCATCTGATACACTGATAATTTTTTTTTTAACATCTTCATTGGAGTATAATTGCTTTACAGTGTTGTGTTAGTTTCTGCTGTATAACAAAGTGAATCAGCTATTTGCATACGTATATCCCTATAACCCCTCCCTCTTGCGTCTTCCTCCCACCTTGCCTATCCCACCCATCTAGGTGGTCACAAAGCACTGAGATTATCTCCCTGTGCTATGCAGCTGCTTCCCACTAGCTATCTATTTTACATCTGGTAGTGTATATATGTCATTGCTACTCTCTTACTTTGTTCCAGCTTACCCTTCCCCCTCCCCCTGTCCTCAAGTCCATTCTCTAAGTCTGGATCTTTTTTTTTGGTTGTTTTTTGTTTAATGTAAAACTTTATTTTTATTTATTTTTTATTTAGCATCTTTACTGGAGTATAATTACTTTACAGTGTTGTGTTAGTTTCTGCTGTATAACAAAGAGAATCAACTATATGTATACATATATCACCATATCTCCGCCCTCTTGCATCTCCCTCCCACCCTCTCAATCCCACCCTTCTAGGTGGTCACAAAGCACCGAGATTATCTCCCTGTGCTATGCAGCTGCTTCCCACTAGCTATTTTACATTTGGTAGTGTATATATGTCACTTTGTCCCAGCTTTCCCTTCCCCCTCCCCACATCCTCAAGTCCATTCTCTACATCTGGATCTTTATTCCTGTCCTGCCCCTAGGTTCATCAGAACCATTTTTGTTTAGATTTCATATATATGAGTTAGCATATAGTATTTGTTTTTGTCTTTCTGACTTCCTTCACTCTGTATGACAGACTCTAGGTCCATCCACCTCACTACAAACAACTCAATTTTGTTTCTTTTTATGGCTGAGTTATATTCCATTGTATATATGTGCCACATTTTCTTTATCCATTTATCTGTCGATGGACACTTAGGTTGCTTCCGTGTCCTGGCTATTGTAAATAGTGCTGCAGTGAACATTGTGGTACATGACTCATTTTGAATTATGGTTTTCTCAGGGTATATGCCCAGGAGTGGGATTGCTGGGTTGTATGGTAGTTCTACATTTTAACAGCCAATGCTCCTCATGATCTGCTCTAGGCCCTCTTTTCCTCTAATTCTTCACTCTTCCTGAACAATCTCACACAAACTATCTACACAGATGTAGAAGGATCAGAGTTTGATTTGTGCTTTAAAAATAATCTATTAGAACCACTGACTTTACTTTTACCACTGCAAAATTCCCTTTGCAGATAAGAAAGATACTTTCAGATACTTCCCCTGTCTAATTAAGAAAATGGACAGTTTTCTGTTGAACTTACACTGGTTGAATTAATTGTAACTAGATCAGTAAGGACTATTCGCAGGTATTTATGATGAAGCTGGTGAGAAAATTCAACTTTCTGAAAAAAACCACAGGGGTGATAATTTTAAGTAACCAAGCACATTCTTTACCACAAGCATTTTAACAAGTGCAATTTTCTCTAACAAATATGCACAGTTTCAAGATTACAAGTCAACAGTCCTTGGAGGAGAACTATTAAAATTAAACTCTGACTATGACATGAATGCTATTTTAAATAATCAGAAACCCAACTACATCATGGTTAGCTACAGAATGAATATATATTTAACTTAAATATTATGATACGTAGCACTTGAATATTCACTAATGTTCTCCCTGTCACTCTGAACAAGGTAATCACTTTGCATTCTCTAAGCAAGTGTGTTCATTTTTTTTTTTTTCACTCATAGATTCTTATTAAGGGTCAGTGAAACTTGTGGCATAAGATTCAAAATTGGGGAGAAGATTCTGGGAAGATGGTGGAGTAGGAATCACCAGGAATCTGTCTCCCCTCTTAGACAACAATTGCACTGGCAGAATCCATGTGATGTAACTCTGGAATCTATTGAAGGTTTGCAACTTCCAAGGGAAGGCTTGGACAGTAATTGTCATCAATTGCAATTAATTTTGGTCAATTTAAGCTCTTAGCACAGTAGCAGCTACCCATCTCCCACTGCTCAGCACCTTTGAAGGCAGCTGTGCACATGTTCTTGGAGCAACTTATACACAGCTTGTGGGAGCCAAGGTGGGCAAAAAGCACCCTGATCTCCAAATACTGGGGATCTGTGCTCTGATCACTGATTGCTGCTTCTCATCACAGAGGTGCAGGTGAAGAGATGGGCTGTCACTGTTGCTGACCTCTCCCCACTGTTGTAAGCTCCCCCTACCCAGCTGAAGTGATTTCTGGGGAGTTAAAGGACTGGCACCATTTCTCACCCACCTTCAGTTTTCTTTTTCCCTTTTGGGAGACAGACATTAAAGACTAGGACATTGAAAAGCAACTGCATATACAGGGAAAATTAGAAAGTGACGCCACATGCTCAGGGAAAGGTGCAGGCTCACCAAAGACCTAAAAATACCTCAAGTTTATACCTCAAGCTGATTCTTGGCACTGAGACACCCTACAACAATAAAAAATAAGCAAAAATAGTAACACAAAACAGCTAACCCTAAGGAAATGTAAAAATATTATTTCCAGAGTTACGACATTAGTAGATTCAAATGTCTAGTTTACGGAAGAAAAAAAAAAAGCACAAGGTATACAAAGAAATAGGAAAGTATAACCCTTAAAACAACAACAACAACAACAACAGAAATGGTTCCTGAAAAAACTTTATGGCACTGATGGGCAGATCTCCTAGACAAAGACTTTAAACAGCTGTATTTAAGATGCTCAAGGAACTAAAGGAAGATGTGGAGAAAGTTAGAAGATGATTTGTGAACAAAATGGAAATATTAGTAAAGATAAAACCTATAAAACAGAAATTATGGAGCTGAAAAGTACAATAACTGAAATGGGAAATTCACTAGAGGGATACAAAGATAGATTTGAGCAGGTGGAAGAAAGAATCAGTAAACCTGAAAATAAAACAAGGGAAATTATTGAGATGAAGAACAGAAAGAAAAATGATAGAAGAAAAGTGAACAGAGCCTAAAGAACCTGTGGCTTACCATGAAGCAGACCAACATACACATCCTGGAAGTCCCGGAAAGAGAAGAGACAGAAAAAGGGGCAAAGAGGATATTTGAAGAAATAATGGCTGAAAACTTCCCAAATTTGATGAATGATATGAATATAAGCATGGAAGAAGCTCAATGAACTCAAATTAAGATGAATTCAAAGAAACCCACACCAACACACATGATATTCAAACTTTCAAAAGACAGAGATAAAAATTTGAAAACAGTGAGAGGAGCAACTTGTCACGTACAGAGATCTTCATTAAGATTATAGGCAGATTTCTCATCAGAAAATTTGGAGGCTAGAACAGTGGGCCAACATATTCAAAGTGCTAAAATGGGGAAAAAAAGAAAAGAACACCCAAAACCTGTCAACCAACCAGGAATCCTATATCCAGCAAAACTATCCTTCAAAATAAGGGAGAAATTAAGACATTCCCAGATAAACAAAAAGCTGAGAGACTTTGTTACCAACAGATTTGCCCTACAAGAAATGCTCAAAGGGGTCCTCCAGGGTGAAATGAAAGGGCACTAGACAGTAACGTGAAGTCATATGAAGAAATAAAGACCTCAATACAGGTAAATACCTGGACAGTTACACAAGCTAGTATTATTGTAATGACAGTTTGTAACTCTACTATTTGTATTCTATGTGATTTAAGAGACTAATTAATTTTTAAAATTTTATTTATTCATTTATATATTTTTAAATTTTGGCTGTGTTGGGTCTTCATTGCTGTGTGCAGACTTTCTCTAGTTGTGGCAAGTGGGGACTACTCTTTGTTGTGGTGCATGGGCTGCTCATTGCGGTGGCTTCTCTTGTTGCAGAGCACAGGCTCTAGGTGCACAGGCTTCAGTAGTTGTGGCATGCAGCTCAGTAGTTGTGGCTTGCAGGTTCTAGAGCACAGGCTCAGTAGTTGTGGTGCACGGGCTTAGTTGCTCCACGGCACGTGGGATCTTCCTGGACCAGGGCTCGAAACCATGTCCTCTGCATTGGCAGGAGGATTCTTAACCATTGCACCACCAGGGACCCTGAGACTGATGCATTTTAATGAAACAATTGTTAGTCTAAAAGCTAGTATTATTTTAACTTTGGTTCGTAACTCTACACTTTGTTTTCTATATAATTTAAAAGACTAAATCATTTCAAAGAAATATTAGTTTATGTTTTGGGGCACACAGTATATAAAGATGTAATTTTGTGACATCCACAACCAAAAGGGTTTGAGATGAAACTGTAAAGGAGCAGAGTATTTTTTTAATGTTATTGAAGTTAAGCTGGCATAAATTCAAATTAGAGTGTTATGACTTTAGGATGTTAAATGTAATCTCCATGGTAACTACAAAGAATATTGCTGAAGAATATACACAAAAGAAACGAGAAAGGAATTTAAATGTTTCAGTAAAAAAACCAAAAACACCTAAATACAAAAGAAGACAGTAATGCAGGAAATGAGGGATAAAAAGCTATAATGCATATAGAAAACAAATAGCAAATAACAGAAGTCAGTCCTCTTTTATCAGTAATTACTGTAAATGTAAATGTATTAAACTCTCAAATCAAAAGATTCGATTTGCAGATTTGCAAAATGGATAAAAAAGCATGATCCGGGGCTTCCCTGGTGGTGCAGTGGTTAAGAATCCACCTGCCAATGCAGGGGACACGGGTTTGAGCCCTGGTCCGGGAAGATCCCACATGCCACGGAGCAACTAAGCCCGTGCGCCACAACTACTGAGCCTGTGCTCTAGAGCCTGCAAGCCACACCTACTGAGCCCACATGTCACAACCACTGAAGCCCGCACACCTAGAGCCCGTGCTCCGCAACAAAAGAAGCCACCTCAATGAGAAGCCTGTGCACCGCAATGAAGAGTAGACCCCGCTTGCCGCAACTAGAGAAAGCCCGCGTGCAGCAACAAAGACCCAACCCAGCCAAAACTGAATAAATTAATTAAAAAAAAAAAAAAAGCAGGACTTCCCTGGTGGCGCAGTGGTTGAGAGTCTGCCTGCTGATGCAGGGGACGTGGGTTCATGCCCCAGTCCAGGAGGATCCCACATGCTGCAGAGCGGCTGGGCCCATGAGCTGTGGCCGCTGAGCCTGCGCATCCAGAGCCTGTGCTCCACAACGGGAGAGGCCACAACAGTGAGAGGCCCAAGTACCGCAAAAAAAAAAAAAAAAGCATGATCCAACTATATGTTTATCTACAAGAGACTCACTTTAGATCCAAAGACAGAAATACATTGAAGGTGACAAGATGGAAAAAGATATTCCATGCAAATAACCAAAAGAAAGCAGGGGTGGCTATACTAATATCAGAAAAGATATACTTTAAATTTAAAAAGGTTAAAAGAGACAAAGAAGGACATTGCATATTAATAAAGCTTTCAATATATCAAGATAAAATAATATAAACATTTACATACTAATGACTGGCCATCAAAATATATGAAGCAAAAACTGATAGAAGTGAAGGGAGAAACAGACAGGTTCTATGACAATAGTTGAAGACTTCAGTACCTCACTCTCAATAATGGATAGAACAACTAGACAGAAGATAATTGAGGATATAGAAGAGTTAAAAAACAATAAGTGAAGTAGACCTAACAGACATACAATTCATCCAACAACAACAGAATACATATTCCTCTCAAGGGCACGTGGGACATTTTTCAGAATAGATCATATGTTAGACACCCACACATAGATTTTAAAAGACAAATATTATACAAAGTGTCTTCTATGATCAGAATGGAGTACAGTTAAAAATCAATAGCAGGGCTTCCCTGGTGGCGCAGTGGTTGAGAGTCTGCCTGCTGATGCAGGGGACACGGGTTCGTGCCCCGGTCCGGGAAGATCCCACATGCCGTGGAGCGGCTGGGCCCGTAAGTCATGGCCGCTGAGCCTGCGCACCCGGAGCCTGTGCTCCACAACGGGAGAGGCCACAGCAGTGAGAGGCCCGCATACCACAAAA
>NW_006793498.1:520855-536182 GCF_000442215.2 Lipotes vexillifer | reverse complement strand
CAAAAAAAAAAAAAAAAAAAAAAAAAAAAAAAATCAATAGCAGAGAAGGAAAATTGGAAAATTCACAAATTTGTTGAAATTAAACAACATATTTTTAAACACTAATGGATCAATAAGAAATCACAAGGAAAATTATACTTAGAGACAAATGTAAACTAAACCACAATGTACCAAAACTTATGGGACACAGCACCAGCAGTGATATGGGGGAAATTTATAATTTTAAGAGCTTACATTAAAAACAAGAAGGCTCTCAAACCAACAACCTAACTTTAAAACTTAAGGGCCTAGAAAAAGAACAAACTAAACTTAATCATATCTTTAATAAGGGAGTAATATCCAGAGTATACAGAGAACTGAAATTCAACAATAACAACAAAAACCTGATTTTAAAATGGGCAAAGGACATGAATAGACATTTCTCTATAGAAGGCATACAAATGGCCAAGAAGTACATGAACAGATGCTCAACATCACTAGTCATTAGGGAAATGCAAATCAAAACTACAACAAGGTACCACTTCACACCCATTAGGATGGCTATAGTCAAGAAAAAATTGCTGGAGATGTGGAGTAATTGAAACACGTGTGCAACATTGATAGGAATTTAAAATGGTACTGCTGCTGTGGAAAACAGTTTGGAGTATCCTCACAAAATTAAAAATAAATCCCTATGATCCAGCAATTTAATTTCTGAGTATATCCAAAAGTACTGAAAGCAGGGTCTAATAGAGGTATTTGTACCCTCATGTTCATAGCAGCATTATTGACAGTAGCTAACACACAGAAGCAACCCCAGAGTTCATTGATGAATCAGTGTATAAGAAAAATGTGGTACATACATACAATGGAATATTATTCAGTCTTAAAAAGGAAGGAAATTCTGTAAAATGCCACAACATGCGTGAACCTTGAGGACACTATGCTAAGTGAAATAACAAATCAGAAAAATGCACACTGTAGGATTCCACTTACATGTACTACTTAGAGTTGTCAAAATCATAGAGACAGAAAGTAGAATGGTGGTTGCCAGGGGTTGGGGGGAGAGAGGAATGAGGAATTGTTTAATGGGTAAGAGTTTCAGTTTTACAAGATATAAAGAGTTCTGGAGATGGCTGGTGGTGATGGCTGCACAACAATGTGAATGTACTTACCACTGAAATGTACACTTTAAAATGGTTAAGATGGTACATTTATGTTACATGTGATTTTGCCACAATAAAAAAATTGGAAAAAAAATGAAAAGGAGAGAACAGGGGAAAAAAGAAAAAGAATTAACAGTGGTACTAACCCCAATTGAGTCAAAGCATTCGAAAAAGGTTGTTTTAGCCTTTTAAAGATTCCGTATCCAGCCTTGTCCCGCAATTCCAAATGCTGTCATTGAAGGACTGCCCCCACTGGAGACTGAGGAGGGAAAAGAGTGATGCCTCACAGAACGGCATGAAGGTGCCAGCTCTCAGCCCAGGATCCCGACGGGCATAAACAGTGTTTGTTTGTTTGTAATCCTAGTTAATGGCCTACATTTATAAGTCAGGAGTTTTGCAAGCAAAATCAAATTTCTGGTTTCTTTAGATAACTGGAAACTCTTTCAACCCTGGGCCTGCAATCTCATGTGACAATGGCAGAAGCTGGCCAGTGGTGGCCCCTTAAACTGAACACATGCTCTCATCTTGAACACAGCCCATCTGTGGATGCCTGGTCATTCATGTTCCGCTGGCTCCAGTAGTCACTGGAGATAAGGAGATGAGAGGGCATGTCCAAACACAGGGGCGGCCCCAAGAACAGACCAAAGGACACAAGCACTCTGCACTCTCTCTCATACACACACCCTTGCATCCTAAACTCCAGCCATAATGAAATCCTTTAGCTCCTTTCACTTCTTCTCCTCCCAGCCTTTGCTCAAATTGTTTTCTTGCCTGAAATGCCCTTCCTCACCCTCTCCCATTCACTTGGCCAATTCCTATGCATGCTTCATGATGTCAGTTCCTTTAGGGAGCCTCCTGGGTCTCCAGTAACTGGGTTCAATTAGTAGACATACAGGTTCAGATGGATGCCAGCGAGGCCCCTAATAACTGTGATTTTTAAAAGGCAGATGTTTATTCTCTTTTCTGGGAGGGTCCTGTCTGGCGTGGCCCTCCCCAGTACCCTGGCTCTTCTCTCTAACTGCTCCACCATCCAGGGCTGACTTACCCATTGGGTGGCGCAGCAGGCAGTGCCCAAGTCCTGTGATATTTTTAGGGGTCCATGAAAATGTTTAATTTTAATTTGGTTTAGAATCAGAAGAAAAACATGAGTATTATAATAATGAATATATAAAAATGAATCCAGCCTGGATTACATGTGCCATTATATCGATGCAGTTGTAAAATATAACTTCTAATACTTTTTTATGGAGGAAGAGGTCCACAAAGGCAAAGATGTTTAAGGCTCCCCAAATTCATACAGTGGCCCAGCCGCCATCCTGGGGGCAGTTATGATTGTCTGTATGTCTACTCTGTCTCAGCAGTGTGCTGAAGGGAGAGAAGGAAGGAGGGGATGTGACACTTCTCTTTAAAGGGCATAACCTGGGTGTTGCACATATTATTTTTGCAACCACTGTCCAAATCTCAATCCCATGGCCACACCCAGCCATATAGGAGGCTGAAGATGCAGTCTTTATTTTGGGCTGCCCGGTGCCTAGATAAAAAGTCTCTTGTGAGACAGGAGACATGCTAGTGGGAGAACCAGCTCCCTCTGCTGCAGTGACCTTTCTAGGTGTTTCCCTGGTCCTCATGCAGCACATGCTGCCCACTGCCACAGCTCCCCCCTCGTAGCCACCTCACTTGTGTACATACCTTACCAGGCCATTGGCATTGAGTTTCCTACCTCTGGGCTAAAGAGATTACAGTGTGTCCAAGGGCAGACAAGAAGGTTGGGATGAGCTCTCTGTTACAACTCCAGTACTCAGCATAGAGTCTGACTCACAGGTGACTGAAAAAGAGTTCGGATCGATGCTTCTTTCCTAACATTTAATTTTAAAACTTGGTAGCCATGCACATTTATAGCACTCATTCAGCCTCTGATGGCTCAAGAAGCAACAGCCTAAGTTTTCTGCCCTTCCTTTGCACCATATTTCCTCTTAGCCTGATTTCTTTGGTTTCGATTCTAATTTTTGCTTTATGAGACCAGACATGAAGTCTTCTAATATTCAACATTAAAGTTTAAGTTATACCATACTAGACAGGTAATTTTCCACTTGGTTCGCAATATTACAATACTGACTCGTTTAAAAAAAACTTTTTATCAGGAAATCTTCAAACATATCCAAAAATTTAAAAATTTTAAAGAGAGAATAGAGTAGTGAATTCCCCTACACATCTATCATCTAGCTTCAACCATTATTAACTGACAGCCAATCTTCTTCAAACATACCTCCACCAACTTTTCCCTACCATCAGATTTCTTTTAAGTCAATCCAAGACAATATATCATTTTATCCATAAATATTTCAGTATGTTTGCCTGTATCAGTTATTCATCACCGTTATAACAAGCCACCCCAAAACATAGTGGCCTATAACAACGATTTATTTGCTCACACTTCTGCAATTCAGGCTGGGCTCAGCTGGGTGATCCTTCTAATGGTCTCCCCTGGGTGATTCATGCAGCTGTGGTCATCTAGTGGCTTGAGTGGGGTGGGTAGGTCTACGATGGCCTCCCTCACTGCCAGGGGTCTTGGTGCTGGCTTGTCAGTGGTGGCTCTCTCTCCATGTCATCTCTCATCATTCAAAAGTCTGGCTTCGTTCTGTGGCAGTGGCAGCATTTTTTTTTTTTCTGCGGTACGCGGGCCTTTCACTGTTGTGGCCTCTCCTGTTGCGGAGCATAGGCTCCAGATGCGCAGGCTCAGCGGCCATGGCTCACGAGCCCAGCTGCTCCGCGGCATGTGGGATCTTCCCAGACCAGGGCATGAACCCGTGTCCCCTGCATTGGCAGGCGGCCTCTCAACCACTGCACCACCAGGGAAGCCCAATGGCAGCATTTTAAGAGTATGAGAAACTATGAGACCACTGGAGGTCTGGGCTTCCAAACCCACATGGCATCACTTCCACTTCATTCCATCAGTCTAAACAAATCAAAACGTCAGCCCAGACACACGCGGTGGGAAAGTGGATGTCTTCCCTTGATGGGAGGAACTGCACCGTGGCCAGGTTTTTCAATCTACCACAGTGTCTCCAAGACAAAGCCTCTGGTTTTGTAACAACCACGATTACACTGTCAAATCTAAAAAATTTTAACAATATAGTATAATCATTTATTATTGATTTGTAACTTCAGAATTATGAAACAAAAATGGTGTTAATACAAATATAATGGTGTTCTGGGATACTGTTTTTTTTTTTTTCTTGGTAGATATTATTAATGTGGATTTGAACCTGAAGAGAGAAACAGTGATGTAAATCTCCAAGATTTAAATTTTAATGTGTCTAACTGGCTCCTTGAAAAAGCAATGTAAAAAACAGTAAATGTTTCATGATTAGAAGAATAGGGAGCCTCTTCTGAGAAATTACGTATTTAGTTCACTGCAATTTGATTTCTAATTTGCTGAAAAATAATGCAAATGGACTATGTTTATTCATGTTGTAATTTCTGAGAGTTTAGAGAGACAAAGAGAAACTAACTGGGGCGGAATCCCCAGCCTCCTCAACAATAATGCTAAATGTGCCTTTGTGATAAGCCACGGCAGCTGTGGACCACAATGACTGCCAGGCTATAAGTGGCCCACAAATCCAGAATGCCAGGAAGTTGGCCAGGTGCAGGCTCTGTCCAGCAAACAGGGCTTCCTCCAGTGTCATTTTTAATTGTAGAGTCACTCTATTAACAGTCGAGGCCATAATTACATAATTGGTCTTATCAACAGCAAAAAGGATTCAAAACTAATTTACAAAAAAAATAGAGAATTTACCACCACCACAGCCCCCAAAAAAAGGTCTCAGGCGACTATGAGCTCTTCAGAGGGCAAGAATTCTCAAGGAACTTGAAAGGCAGCACTGAACAGCAGGAGTCATGAGGTTTAAGAGCCCTGGCTTTTATAGTCAGAGGCGGCTTGGCTCCCTGTTACTGTATGTCCTTAAACAAGTTACTTAACCTCTCTGAACTTCAATTTCCTCATAGTATTGCTTTGAGAGTTATATGAGACGATGTGTATAAAGTACTTAATGGCAAGCCTGGCACATTTAATCATGAGATACATAATGGCTATTATTGGGAAACATGTATCACTCATCTTTACATTCCTAAGATCCTGTCAAAGTGCTCAGGGCAATGTAGATGGTCAGTTAATGCTTGCTCAATTAACACTAATGAACTGACTGAATGTCGTTGTGCTAAAGATGCACATTATTTCCTGACTGGCACCATTTCTTTCTTGGAAAATTTGCCCCTGCTCCTCCCTTAACCCATCGGGTCTCACTGCAGCTATCTGGCCAAAATTGATTTGCCAACAGTGGACAGCAGCCTCAGACGTAGCCCATTAGATGGTACTGGGCCCTGGAGCTGTGATGTCCTGAAGACCCAGAGGTAGGCAATCCACGACTGTAGAGTCAAATACAGCCCACTGCCTGACTTTGTAAATAAAATTTTATTAGCACACGGCCACACCCATTCACTTAGGTATTGTCCATGGCTGCTTGTGCACTACAAAGGCAGAGTCAAGCTGAAGAGTTGCAACAGAAAACACAGGACCAGCAAAGCCTAATTATTTACTACCTGGCCCTTTATAGAAAAAAGTTGGCCCCATGATGTAGACCAACAACGATGTTTTGCCATTTGTATGTTAAAAGGTAAGCAGAGGGGCTTCCCTGGTGGTGCAGTGGTTGAGAGTCCGCCTGCCGATGCCGGGGACGTGGGTTCGTGCCCCGGTCCGGGAGGATCCCACATGCCGCGCAGCAGCTGGGCCCGTGAGCCATGGTCGCAGAGCCTGCGCTGATGTAGACCAACAACGATGTTTTGCCATTTGTATGTTAAAAGGTAAGCAGAGGGGCTTCCCTGGTGGTGCAGTGGTTGAGAGTCCGCCTGCCGATGCAGGGGACGTGGGTTCGTGCCCCGGTCCGGGAGGATCCCACATGCCGCGCAGCAGCTGGGCCCGTGAGCCATGGTCGCTGAGCCTGCGCGTCCGGAGCCTGTGCTCCGCAACGGGAGAGGCCACAACAGTGAGAGGCCCGTGTACCACACACAAAAAAAGATAAGCAGAAAAGGTCATCTGCAGAGAGAAGTGGGAGAATGGTACGGACAACAGAGCATTTGGCCACAGAAAGCAAGAGAGCAGAGAAAGGAGTGGCAGAGACAAGAGAGGCTTGAGGAGGACTGGAGGGTCCACTTCCATGGGGGCTGCTCTCAAGGTTGGCAAGTAGTGGATGGGAGGCCTTGGTTCCTCCCCAAGTGGACCTCTCCTGGGAACTCCTGAGTGTCCTTGGGAGATAGCAGCTGGCTTCCCCTGGGGCAAGTGACCTAAGACAGTGTCTTTTATGATCCAACTTCAGAAGCCACACACACACTGTTGTTTCCACAATCCTGTTGGTTACTCACAGGTCAGGCCTGTTCAGTGTAGGGGGCCTGTGCACCAGGGCAGGAATACAGGGAGGGGAGAATGAATCACTGGAGGCCATCTGCTGACCTTCCATCTGCTGAGGCCCCTCTGAACTCCCCACTGGGATTCAGTGAGACTCTGCTTATCTTATAAGAACTGTCTCCCTCTTTTTCACTTGACATGACAAGTACATTTCTATATCCTTGCAATAAGTGAACCCTAAGAAAGCGATGAAGAATGAAAAAGACATATTATTTGTCCCATCACCTCTTATCAAATGAAGGGGTCTCTGAGGTCTTGGCCTTCCAGGGCCCTTCTTGGTAAGCTCTGTCTCTTCCTGGTATGCGGCACTCCAGCCTAGACCTTATTTATGCAACAAGAGTGACTGTCAGGCCCTGGGGAGATGGCCACAGACAAAACAGAAAAAGACCCTGCTCCCTGGAGCTTACATTCCAGTGTGGGGAGACCAACACTAAAGAAATAGAGAACATACCAGGTGGAGATAAGGGTTATAAAAATAATTGAAGAGTGTGTGTGTGTGTGTGTGTGTGTGTGTGTGTGTGTGTGTGTGTGTGTGATTTTATAAAGGGTGGTCAGAGAAGGCCTCTCCACTGAAGCGACGTTTGAGCAAAGACCTAAAGAGAGGGAGTGAGCCATGAGAATACTGGAGGAAAGGGGACCCGAGAAGCCAGAAAGTGGGCAGTAGGAGTGGGATGTGGGATCAGGGAAGAGTCTTTTAAGCTGGAACTAGAACATGTCCAGTAGCCAAGGAGCATCTCATGATTCAGGGATGGAGGAGAGAGAGGGAGGAAATCCGGAGGCTAATGAAGGGCAACGGCCTCCAGCAGAGCTGGGACCCTTCTCTCATTGTAACGGGGGTGAAGATGGGATGTGGAAGCAGGTTGAAGATGTGATGGGAAGATGAATTCAGTATGACTGCTTCTGGGATTCTCAATGAAGTGTGAGGCTGAGTGATGGGCCACAGGGATTCAGAAGGTTTGAGGAGAAAGAGAAAGATGATGAATGAATTTCTGGTGATCCAGAAAGCAAACCACTAGGACGGCGCTTCTGAACATTTAATGCGGAAATTAATTACCTGGGGACTTTGTTAAAATGCAGATTCTGATTCAGTAGGTCTGGGTGGGGCCTGAGCTTCTGCATGTGCAAAAACTCCCTGGTGATGTCTGTGCTGTTGGTCTAGGACCACCGCTTAAGTAGGAAGGGAAATATATAGGATTTGTGGGCAGTATGTAGGGACGTTTATGGTCTGTGACCATGAATTAAAGTGAGAACACTCACCCCAGCTGGTGTTCTTTTTTGGGTGATTGGGTATAGGAATAGAGTAGGGGACAGCTGAGAGTTAGTGGTATTTATAAGGAAGTGCTTTTAAAAATATGCCATTTAACCTAAGCTATGATGGGTGATGAAAAAATGATAAGGCCAATGAATCATGGGCATTGATGAGGTCAGAGAATTGCTGGGATGCGAGCGTTAGAACCAATAAGCCAGAAGGAGAGAAAGAGGTGGTCAGAAGTGAGGGGCTTCACAACCTAAGTGTCCATTGACAGATGAATGGATAAAAAAGATGTGGCACATATATACTATGGAATACTACTCAGCCATAAAAATAAATGAAATTGAGTTATTTGTAGTTATTTGTAGTGCGGTGCATGGACGTAGAGTCTGTCATACAGAGTGAAGGAAGTCAGAAAGAGACAAACAAATACCGTATGCTAACACAGATAAAAAATGGTTCTGATGAACCTAGGGGCAGGACAGGAATAAAGACCAGACATACAGAATGGACTTGAGGACACGGGGAGGGGGAAGGGTAAACTGGGACGAAGTGAGAGAGTGGCATGGACATATATACACTACCAAATGTAAAACAGATAGCTAGTGGGAAGCAGCCGCATAGCATAGGGAGATCAGCTCGGTGCTGTGTCCACGTAGAGGGGTGGGATAGGGAGGGTGGGAGGGAGGCTCAAGAGGGAGGGGATATGGGGATATATGTATACGTATAGCTGATTCACTTTGTTATACAGTAGAAACTAACACAACATTGTAAAGCAATTATACTCCAACAAAGATGTTAAAAAAAAAAGAAAAGAAATGAGGGGCTTCAAATTGGGACTTAGAAGTGACAACAAGGTCAAGCATATGACCCCCAGGATGGAAAGCTACAGATCACTCAAGGTGAGGTCAGGAACATAGAGGCCAAAGTGTTAGATCATTCCCCACATAGTGACAGAAGTAGTTGGTGAAAATGAAGATAGTGAGCTCAGTACTCCAGTCCTTAAGGAACAAGGAGGCTGTAGACGAAGGCAATTGGAGGGTGGCATGAACTTTGAAGGAGCTTTGTGCCAGCACAAAGGGATACAAGACAGACACAGTTGCCTTTCTAAGTGCAATGAGAAGCCATGAAGGGTTTTAGACAAGTACTATAGACCAAATGTTTGTGTCCCCCCTAGATTCATATGTGGAAATCCTAACACTTAATGTGACAGTATTGGGAGGTGGGGCCCTTGGAAGGTGATGAGGCTCATTAATGGGATTAGTGCCCTTATAAAAGAGCTCCCTCGCCCTTTCCACCATGTGAGGACAAGAGAAAACACAGCCATCTGTGAACAACGGAGTGGGCCCTACTAGACACAGAATCTGCTGCCACCTTGATTGTGAATTTCTCAGCTTTGAAAATTGTGAGAAATAAATTTCTTTTGCTTATACGCAACCCAGTCTATGGTATTTTGTTATAGTAGCCTGAACAGACTAAGACAGCAAGGAAGTGATATGATCCAACCGAGATTTTGCAAAGATCTCTTGGACTGCTATGCAGAGAAAGGACTGGAGGGAAGTTCAGTCACATCTGGAGGCTATTACAGTTATTTGGTTGTCAAAGTGTGGACTCCAGCAGCATCAGAAATGCTCATTCTCAGGCCCCATCCCAGACCCACTGAATCAGAAACTCTGGGGGAGGGGCCCTGCAATCTGAGTTTTAACAAAAGCTCTCCCAGGGATTAGACGCAAGTTGAAGTCAGACAAAAGAAAGTGGTTTGGATTAGAGCAGTGGAGAGAGAGAGAGCATGGAGCTATATTTCACTGGAGGAAGGACCAGGACAGAGTATGGGATGTGTGGGTGAGGGGCAGGTCTCTAGGAGAAAGAAAAGGACAGATGCAGTGCTGTGCACTGGAAAGGGGAGGATGGAGGAGAAGCCAACTTGCTGGGCAAGATCAAAAGTTCACTTCTGCCCATGGTATGGGGCAAATATGTTCTGGAGAAGTTGCTGGGAAATAAGTTGCTGGGAAGTAAAGCTGTGGGTAAAAACCACACTAGTTCCCAGCAGGAAGTTGGCGATGTGCTCCTGCAGGAAAGCTGCACTGGCCACTGTGGGACACAATGTGATGTGTCATCTGTGGCTCTCTAACAGTCTGGCCAAGTGTCAATATTTCACACTTGTAGTTGGGGGCATGGTGGAAAGAGCACTGAGTTTGGAATCCAGAGGAGTCAAGCCCCTGGGCTCAAGTCACTTCCTAGCAAGTCACATCACTTCTGTGAGCTCCAACCCCCACATCCCTGCAATGGACATACTATATCTGTCCTGTCTAAAGGGGCACTCTCAGAGTCAAATAAGAATACATTTTACAAATGTAAGGGAAGCAGTATTCTACTCTCATCATGATTACGAGATTCTAGTCTCAGAACAGGTCTCTGTTCAGTAGCTGCCCCCTTGCTGGGATACAATGACAATGGAAAGATGACCAATCCCTCCAAATACATTTTCCTTCCTGGTTATGACCTGCAATCTACTGTACAAGGTCATTCCTTTGCTTTGTGCCCTGGCAAAATACACTCTTTACAAAAAAGATTTACCACATACCACATGCTTGTGTTTAACACCCATCACTTCCTGTGCCCAGTAGGAATTCTGTGCACTGAACAGTACTATCCTCGTTTTACAGACAAGGACGCTGGGCCTGGAGACCAGGCAACTCACCCACATGGACAGAGCTTCTGATGGGCAGAACCAGCCCCTGCCTCTTGTGCTGCCTCCTTCTGGACACTTTGCTCTTCCTGCTCCTGCAGCTTTTGATGGATGGGTGAGGACGCTGGGCACCAGGCTGGGGAAGGGTGCTCGACCACGCACGGGGAGAAGGAAAGGGTGCTAAGGCCTGAAGATTTGATTCATCAGCACTACCCAAGGCACCGGAATTGTTCTGTAGACTTTCTGCTCTTCTATTATGACTTTCATCCACTAGCACCTTTCAAGTGTCTTTGTTCTCCATGACACCCAGTCACATTTACTTAGATATTGGTGATGGCCCATTTGAACAAGGGCTAGGGAGGGCCTCAGAGGCAGGCGGGCCTCCCTGAGGCCACTAACCTATAGAACAAATGCACAGCAAGGGGTGGGGGGCAGGAAGGCTGTCTCGGCCCTGGAGTCTTTTTTCCAGGGATCTCAATACAGTTCACCTTGCACACAGCATTATGCTTGTGAACTTTAGTGTGTGCAGGAGAGATGATAAAGTTGTTTCAAAGCTGTAGCAGTTGATGACACCAGCTTGCAACACTTCTTGTGGAGCACGGGCTCTAGGCACGCGGGCTTCAGTAGTTGTGGCAAACGGGCTCAGTTGTTGTGGCTCGCAGGCTCTAGAGTGCAGGTTCAGTAGTTGTGGCACATGGCCTTAGTTGCTCCGCGGCATGTGGGATCTTCCAGGACCTGGGTTCGAACCCGTGTCCCCTGCATTGGCAGGTGGATTCTTAACTACTGTGCCACCAGGGAAGTCTCAACACCAGCTTGTGACATGAGAGACCAGCAGAGTCAGAAAGGAGCCTGTGTTCCTTGTTTTACAAACACAGAAGCCAAGGGCCTTGTCCACAGGCTCAATCTGGGGTTGGTGAGTGCAATAGAGAGGACCAGAATTCCAGCCTCCAGCTGCTCCTGTAATCACTCCTATACTCTTTTTTTTTTTTTTTTTCTTTTTGGCGGTCCGCGGGCCTCTCACTGTTGCGGCCCCTCCCGTTGCGGAGCACAGGCTCCGGACGCGCAGGCTCAGCGGCCATGGCTCACGGGCCCAGCCGCCCCGCGGCACGTGGGACCCTCCCGGACCGGGGCACGAACCCGCGTCCCCCGCATCGTCAGGCGGACTCTCAACCACTGCGCCACCAGGGAAGCCCACTCCTATACTCTTAAAAAGAATTGCTACAAGACCAAACAACAAAACATCCAGAAAGAATTGGCATCTTTTTCATGAGTATGTCCTGCATTAAAGAGTGTTTTCTGAATATGCACTTGGTGCCAGTTCTTCCGTCAGCGCTGCCCTGCTGGATCACAACTGCAGATACCTAGCAAGGTACACTCCTCAATGGTTTGCATGTTGTGGGCCCTGAACTATTGGCAGGATGGATGGGTGGGTGGGTGGATGGATGACTGCAGGAAGGAGCTGGAGAATATCACCTGGACAGCCGCAGAGTACAAATTCAATGACACAAAACATCAAATTAACAGTAGTTATTTTCTCTGGCACAGGAGACCATGTCTTGGAGGAAAAACTCTGCCATTGGCCAGCAGTGTAGACATCAGCAGTCAATTACATGTAGTTACTACTGTTGTTTTTTAATGTGTCCTGACTCCTTCAATGGAGAGGCAATAAAAAAAAACACTTGCTCCTACACTGTCCTATATAATCCTTTGAAGTGACTGTGAAAATCAACCATCCTGAGGGATAGAGAACAGGAGAAAAGAAGGAAAAGGAATTAACCCTCAACACCTTCACCTTCAGAATTAGGACGGTAAAAAACAAATAAATAAATAATAATAAAAAAAATCACCAGTGGATGCAAAGAGAGACAGACACACCTAGGGCTGCAGAAGCAGCAGCAGGTTCTGAGGAGAAAAGGAAAGTATTAATAAAAGCTGTTTTGGCCCTCTTGCTCCTGGGGTCTTCTGCTGGGCCCATGACTAGGCCTGCAAGTCACTTGGCCCCCGCTGGAGAGCTGGACACTTGGGGCTTCTGGCCACAAAAGTGCTGTGCTGCTTTTGGAGTCAGGCAGAGCTGGGTTCTATTCCACTAGCTGTGTGCTCTTGGCCACTTACTTAACCTCTCTGAGCCTTAACTTACTCATTTGTGAGAAAAGAACAGGACTGTCCAGAGTAAGTGATGTAGCACACTGGGCATCAGGGCACGCTCAGCGAAGGCCTGGAAAGTGAGCGTTTCTGCTTTCCCGAGTTACTGCGAGCAAACTGCCATGGGGAAGAAGGGGGACAGCTGGAGGCGCGCCCTCTGCCGGGCCTCAGATCTGCTCTCCGCGTTCCTTCCGCCCGAGGGGCGAATCCAGGCCCGAGCTCTGAAGACAGCGCGCCTCCTAGAGGCCGTCCTCGGGAGCAAGGATTGCTTGCTACACAAAGCTTAGGGGCTCCCTAGGCCAAGGCACAGGGTGGAAAGGGGTTGCCCAGAGCCGGGAAAGCCTTCCACTGTTTTCTGAGGGCCTAGGGCGGATCCTGTCGGTAGCAGGCTGCATCCCCAGGCTGCCGAGCTGACCACAGTCGGGTAAGCTGAAAGAGCTACTTGGTTTATTCAAGCAGGACTCAGACTCAGCTAGCATTTACTGAGCACTTACTGCGTTCCACTGTGGGTGCTGGGTGCTCTTCATTTACCTTATCTCGTTTAAACTTCTCAGCAACCCTGCAAGGGAGGGTTTATCCTCTGTTTTCCTGATAAGGTAATTGAAGCACCCTAAGAGAAGTTATTTGCACAGTTGAAGCATGGCTACCTCGGAATTTGTATTATTTTGAGGGGGCTGCTATAATAAAGTACCCAAAACTGGGTGGCTTAAACAACATAAATTTATTGTCTCACAGTTCTGGAGGCTACAAGTCTGAAATAAGATGGTGTTGGTTCCTCTGAGAGGACTGTGAGGGAGGGATCTTTTCCAGGCCTTTCTCTTTGGCTTGTAGATGGCTGTCTTCACTTTCTGTATGCATGTCTGTCTCCAAATTTCCTCTTTTTTAAGGACACCAGTCATATTGGCCCACCCTAGTGAACTCGTTTCAACTTGATTACCGCTGTAAAGATACTATCTCCAGATAAAGTCATATTCTAGGGAACTGGGGGTTAGAATTTCAACATAGGAATTTTGGGGGACACAATTCAACCCATAATGGGATTTAACCCAGGACTCCTGATTCTAAACCTGGTGCCTGCCTGTATAGTCAAGCAGTAGTTCTCAAACATGGGTGTATATTGGGTTTACTTGGAGAATTTTTAAAATATTGATGCCTGGGTTCCAGCCCCACAGATTATCATTTAATTGACACTGTGTATGTCTGGACATTAGGATTTTAAAAAGCTCCTCAGGTGGTTCTAGGAGCAGCCAAAGTTAGAACCACTGGCTTAGAACACCTTTCCATCACCATCTCTAGGTTCCACCTCAGAGGAAGGCAGCACCTCTCTCCTTGCTTTGCTGCCAGGGAAAGAAGGCCAAATTTGTCTTTAATGTTCTAGCCTTGGTCCCACTTCTGTTCCCCCTTCTTAATTTTTGAAGTACATTTGCTCTTCACATCTGTCAGAATCCAGACCTAGCACAGTGCCTGACCTGCAGGAGGCCTTAATAGATGTCTGAAGAAGTAGGAGAGGGAAAAGAATCACAGAAGAAGAAATGTGAAGGGATGGAATTGGGAAATTCTTGAAAAAGTGGACAAAGGAGATTTCCTGATACTCACTGAAAGAGAATGTTAGCACAAATCTTGCCCCTTGATGGGTAACCTGCCAGGGACTGGCCTCCCAGTGATACGCAACAAATTAGATTCACAACTTTAGATTCAATAATTGTGCTTTGAATGAGGACTAATTCAATGAGGACTATTTTGGGTTTGTTTCCCCTTCCCCTCCAAACCCCCAGGGCTGGCAAATTACAGTCCAAGAGAGTCTCCTTCTAATGCTGAAGATCCCTGGAAGACAAAGAGTAAAGTCCTGACTTCAGTGTTTTGTGGTGGGGAATGAGTGACCCTGGTTTTCTTGTGCCCAGGCTTCTTTCCCCACCTTGGGCCTAATCCACCCCACCCTCTGGGCTAACTGGGGCTGCCTGGGAATGACCTAATCAGGACTGGCCTTCCTCTCTATGTATTACCAGACAGAGAAGCCTCTAACTCCAGGGGAAAATGAATTTACACATCCAAGTAACATGAGATTTGAGAAGCACAACTATTTGAAGTGAAAAATAATATATTAGATTACAGAATCCAAGTATACATATGAAAACAAATGACTCTAATTTAATTTTGGCCCAATAAACATACAAAGAGATAAAAGAATATATGGCAAGATAAACAAAAACAAGAAAACTGATAAGAAATCTTAGATGTGAAAAATATAATAGCTGAAAAGAACGCATCAGATGGATAAATAACAGAATGGATAGGGCTGCAGAACAAATTAGCAACTTGGGAGACCAGGTGAAGGAAATCTTTCAGAGGAAGGAGGAAAGGACAAAGACAAAAAATATTTTTTAAAAGCTAGGTTATTTGGAAGATAGAAGTAGGAGTACTACCATGTGGCTAATAAGAATCCTAGAAAGAGAGGAAAAATAAAAATGAAGAGGAAGAAATGTTGAGAAATTGAGATAATTTCTGTAATTATAAAAGATGAAAGATTGAAAGGGTTATAGAGGAGTAATAAAGAAAAAATCCATACCAGGAAATTTTATAGTAAAATTAAGAATTTCAAAGAAGCAGCGACAATTCTAAAATACTGTAAAGGGAAAGA
>NW_006793498.1:456459-520741 GCF_000442215.2 Lipotes vexillifer | reverse complement strand
AAAGAGAAGATCACAAAAAGAGGACAGAAGTCAGGTTGACATCAAATTTTTCAACAGCAACAAGTGATTCAAGAAGACAGTGGAGTGGTATTTTCAAAATATTGAGGGAACAGAAATCAGAAACAGCCTCTTTCCTATGTCCAGTCTGCCACTCAAAACCAAGGGCATGATTAAAAAATATTCTCAGGCATAGAAGTCTCCAGAAAATTTATCACACAAAGACTACATTGGAAACTGTTTTGGACCAAGGGCTTAAATAAGGGGAGAGAAAATCTAGCAGATATTGCAAGAGATATGTGAAGTAAAGTTGATCAAGTCCACTGGTAAAATTTGACTTAAAAGAATAGCTATGACTGAAGAAAAAAGAACACATATTCCCAATAAGCTGGCATTAAAGTGTAGGTAATAACATGATGTAGATTTGGGGAGTAGAGATGAAGAGATATGAGGGTACAATAAAGCTCCCATTCGGGGAATATATACCTATTAAAGAAATGGTTAACAGTAAGTATAGAAAAAGTGGGTCAGACTGAAATAAAATATTAAGATCACAGAAACAGGTCCAAATATATAAATAATTACAGCAAATATACATGAACTAAATTAATCAGTTTAAGAAAAAGATTGATAATTTGGATTTTTTTAAAAATCCAAGGATGGGGACTTCCCTGGTGGTGCAGTGGTTAAGGATCTGGATGCTAATGCAGGGGACATGGGTTTGAGCCCTTGTCCAGGAAGATCCCACATGCCATGGAGCAACTAAGCCCATGCACCACAACTACCCAGCCTGTGCTCTAGAGCCCGTGAGCCACAACTACTGTGCCCATGTGCCACAACTACTGAGCCTGTGCTCTAGACCCGTGCTCTGCAACAAGAGAAGCCACCGCAATGAGAAGCCCACGCACCCCAATGAAGAATAGCCCCCACTAGCTGCAACTAGAGAAAACCCACGCACAGCAATGAAGACGCCACGCAGCCAAAAATAAATAAAATAAAAAATAAATTTATTTTTTAAAAAATCCAAATATGTGCTGCTAACACGAGAGAAACCTAAAGCATAAGGAAAATGCAAAGGCTGTACATAAATGAATGCAAAATGATACATCAGGAAAATACTAATCAAAATAAAGTTGGTTTATCTACAGTAGTATTAGATAAAATGGATCTAAAGCCAACAGCAAAAAGATGCATAGCATCTATGTATGTAATAAACAAAGGGATGCCAAATTCATGAAACAAAAATGATGGAAGGACAGACAGAAATGGGTAAATTCACCACTGTAATGGGAGATTTCAACAATCTTCTCTTGATTATTGGTAGATTGAACAGACATCCCCCCAAAATATATTTTAAATTAATTGTAGAAAATTACAGATAGACACAGTTAAGATGTTGGTACAGGGAAAGATATTGTAAAGAAGACACAAGAAATATTGACCATAAAAGACTGATAAATATTACTATATAAAATTAAGAACTTTTGTTCATCAAAGTTACCTTAGAGAAAGTGAAAAGTTATATATATAAGATATTCAAAATACATAAAACTGGCAAAGGATTGGTATGAATATGCAAAGAACTCCTACAGATCAGTAAAAGAAAACAAAAAAAGCATAAGTAGCCCAACAGGAAAAAAAAAAGAAGAAATATAAGGGCAATAAATATATGGAGAAATGTTTACCATAATTATTAGTTTGGAAGTATAAACCCAGACTGCAATGACATACCATTTACACGCATTACGTTGATAAAAATTTAAATAGTCTGATAATACCAAGTTTTTTCAATGCTCGTGGGAGTGTACATTTTTTAACTACTTTGGGAAATGGTTTGGCATTTTCTTCTAAATTTGGACACTTATATACTGTTATAGGTTGAACTGCATCCCCCAAAAAGTATGTTGAAGTTCTGACTCCTGAAACCTTATTTGGACTTTGCAGATGTAATTCACTAAGATGACATCATACGTGAGTAGGGTGGACCTTAAATCCAAAATGACTGATGTCTTTATAAGAGAAGAGACAGAGAAACACACAGAGAAGGCCATGTGAAGACAGAGACAGAGATTGGACATACTTTTGTATTTCTATCATCCAGAACTAGAAAAGGATAAATTTCTGTTGTTCTAAGTGACATAATTTGTCAAGGTCTTAATTTTTGCTTTAGATTGTGAGTTCATGGGTGCTTATCTATATTTATATCTATACCAATATAATCATATCTACTGGAAGAGGCCACCTAAGGACCATTGAGGAAAGTATGTCATAAATAGGATTATGATTAATCCTAATCCATAACTGTATACCTGAGGCTATCTACTTCCCAAAATAGTTGGGCTTGTCCAGATTGGCTCATGTTTCTACAAACTGGTCCTTCTAACTCACTTTGATTTTCCCAAAGGTCTGGAAGTTGGAACACTTTTTCCAGGCTAACGATGACTAGCAGTATGGTTAATCAAACATGCAGGTCTGGCTTGCAGGTCTGGCTTGCTTAGTGTGCCAATTAAGTTAGAAAGCTCCATTGATTAAAATAAAGGAATCCAGGGACTGAAAGTTCATTGAGCTCAAGTGCAATCAACATAGTAGATGAGAAAAGGAAAAAAGGAAGGGCATAAGCTGATGGGACCCTCTTAGATATATAGATACCAAGTAGCTTTGGCAGGAAGTGGCAGCCAAAAACCACGAAACCACAACCTTGAGAAAATAAGTATTAATCAGAGGGTACAGCAGGGATAAGAACCAAAACCCAGGTGGAAAAGAACAGGAAAATGGAATCTTCACTGCCCATGGATCAGAATGTAATGTTTCAGGTATGTTCTTCTCAGCAAATATTCCTACCATTTGCTTTTGAAATGATGGAGCTGGTTTAAAAACAATATATGTCAGGCACCTCAAGAACCCTACATTCTGTAGGCAAAAGTGAAGACAGAGTTAACAGAGCACAAATCTGTTTCATATGACTGTATGAGTTTTACATTTCTCCTTTAAAGGCCTGGCTACTGTGTGGTTCAGAAGCAGTATGACACAGGGACCTGGGAGGCTTCAGGGATACCCACACCCAGAGAGAAGTCTGCCAGTCAAGGAGCACTGAATTGTCATGGTATAAATTTGCAAAACTTGACAGCTTTAGTGATAAGGCATTGGTCTTGAAATTCAGTGCACGGTAATTTTATTTTATGGTAAGGAAAAGGATATGAGAAAAGAGAAGGTAGTATAAGTATGTTTTTCAAATTTCTTCCCTCTTCTACCCTATAAATAAAAGGGCAAAGATATTACTGAGCAAATGTTCTTTACAAAAATTTGATGTATTCTCATGCTTAGAAATTTTGCTACAGGGAAAGTCACTGCTACTGTTTACATGAGACATTCCTACTCTGAAATCTAAACTCTGAAGTATTTACTATGCTTAGATAAATCACATATTTTTCCTTGTGAGTATAGCCTGTTCAGGTTTATACATACCACTGTGTAATTCCCCAATCACTGTTCCCAGTTTAAAGCCTGATGTTGGATGCATTTGTGGAAACTGATGTGAAAGGTATTTGCTCTTTAAAATACTTGCTAACTGGCCAGTTAAAAGCATGCCTTTGAATCTGAAACTGAATTGAAACTGAATTTGGCTTTGGTCAGTACAGGCTCCAGGAAAATTGATAAAATAGGAGAAAGAGAAATCAGCTTCTTTTTTAACTTTTTTTTTTGGCTGCGCCATGCAGCTTGTGGGATCCTAGTTCCCCCACCAGGGAGCGAACCTGTGCCCCCTGCAGTGGAAGCAGAGAGTCCCAACCACTGGACCGCCAGGGAATTCTCTCAGCTTCTTTTTCTAGAATGTGAATGGAGAGATCTAAGACTGAGGATGGGAATTTTGTCATAATGATGGCAAAATTTTAAAAAGAAGAGACACACATGAATGCAGCTGAGGAATCCAGAAACTTTCCTGGTTTCTGGCCCTCCTAAGGCTTTGATTCAAGAAATACCCCAATATCTTTCTGTAATCTTCTGCCATGCTCTAAAATATCTGCAAAATCTAAAAAGCCCATATTATTAGGAAAAAATTATTCAATTGTGAATAGAGCCCAGAAGATGGTAAAAAATATTTCTTTACTGTTCTCATCACATCATTGTTCATTCCTGACCCCCAAGCTATGCTCCATGACAAGGCCCAGAGCACATCTTCACTAAAGCATTGAGAATTGCATTCATGAGTGGAGCCCCTGCAAGCTCTCTCAAAGGGGAGCTCTGTAGTTGCTTTCCTTGGTAAGACAGGTAAAAGGTACTACCACTGATACGGTCTTTTCAATTCTAATGGGGATAATGGATCTCAGAGTGGCAGAGGTAGTGGCAGCACTTAATCACCAAAGACAAATTGGATGCATCTACTGTGAGGGGTAATCAAAATGCCTTGGCCTGCAGAGATCTTTGATGGTGGTTAATTTATCATGCTATTCCTAGGAATAAAATAGGTAGACAGTCTATTAGAGTATTGCTTGATCTATATGAGAGGGGAACACTTCAGGTCTGGTAGCCAAACACCTGACTTGAGTCACCACCGTGGACAGTCAGGGCATCTTATCCAGTTTCCAAATGTAAGTCAATTCACAGACCCAAAGTTCCTTGATTAAAGAGGAGGCAGGTGCCCCTTGGGGAAGAACCCTGCTTTCTCCAGAACATAACCGGAACACATGGTCCAGAATCAAGGGGTGAAAGTAGGAGTGGCTCTTCTTACTGTTATACCCAATAACTCACTCACAGGTAATTTTCGCTTCTCATCCTGATGAGAGCTCTGCTGGCTGGGAGGTCTTCGTTCCCAAAGAGAAAATCTTTCCACCAGTGGAAATAACAGTGGTTCTATTAGATTGGATGGTGAGGCTTCCACCTGGCCATTTTGGGCTCCTCATGCCATTGAATCAACAGGCAGAAAAAGGGTTACTCTAATGACTAAAGTGATTGACCTTAATTACTGAAGGGAAAGTGAGTTGCTGCTACACAATGGAGACAAGGAGGACTACATCTGGAACACGGGGGATTTTTTGGGGTGTCTTTAGGATTTCCATGACCAACGTTAAGGGTTAATGGAAACCATAGAAACAAACAAACAGAAAAACAAGATAATTGACTACTGGGTTCTTTTGGGAATGAAGGTTTGGGTTATTCAAGTAGAAACCCCACCAACCGAGCATCTGACTGAAGGAAATATAAAATGATTCTAGTCTACTTGTTACCATGACATATTTTCACTGTAATGTTAGAAAAAACAAGTTTATGGCAATTTCCTTCTGTTCCTGCTGGTGGATCATACATGTTATGGAGCCATAAGCATGGTCATGTGCTTCCTTCAAGGAGAGGACTGCCTTACTCATCTTTCCATCTAGCCCAGCCTTGTGCTTGGCACACAGTAGATGCTGAAAAATATTTGTTGAATGAATAAGTTCAGTCTTCCCAAAAGAATCAAAAAGAAAATTTACTGTATCATGTTGAGATTTCAAGAGCTTATTTGGGTTCTACCACCATTTCTGAGGAGAGTTATGGATAATATATAAGTTATGCCAGTAAGTATGCCGATCTTATTTTCCAAAATCCTTAACAAATAGGCAGGAACTGTTTTATAACTAGTGTGACAATTGCTTACAGGAAGATATATGTATGCTTCTAAAATGCGGGAACATTGTTCTTGTGATGAGTTTAAACATTTTCCCTGTAATTTAACTTCTATTATTATATTTGCTTTAAAGTATCCTTGAAAAAAAATTTTTTTTTTTTTGCCACGTCACGCTGCTTGCGGGATCTTCGTTCTGCGACCAGGGATTGAATCTGGGCCCCGGCAGTGAAAGCACCGGATTCTAACCACTGGACCACCAAGGAATTCCCCATTGTTTTAAAAAGATGGGCTTCATTGTTTGAATCTTCATAAAGTCTGAATCTGTAAAGTCCAGCAAATACTGAGCCTTTTCTAAAAATGAGTTTAATGGGAGGAACAAGGTCCAGGAAAAAATTCAGGAATGAAAACAGAAGACACGTTGTAGTAAAATTCATTCTTTTTTTTTTTTTTTTTAATTAACCGCACACGGCACACAGGGTCCTGTTTCCCCAACCAGGGATCGAACCCTCGCCCCCTGCAGTGGAAGCATGGAGTCCTAACCACTGGACTGCCAGGGAAGCCCCTTCTTTAAAGTATTGTAAATTTCTAAGCCTCAGTGTACATAGTCCAAACTAATTACAACAATGTAACATAAGGCCAAAAAACATGTTTTCTCATTGTCTTTGAGGTCACACCTCCATGTCTGCACATGACCCAGGAATGACAGTCAGTGAATCATTAACTGCTGTTTATTTATGCTAATGGGGAGCTGTCACACAGATAATCCCGAAAGGCAGATATTTATTTCATCATTTTTGGCACCTTTATAAGAACCAGCCACTGAATAAGGGTAATCAAATGTGAATCTATCTAATGGTCTATCCTGGCCTTTGTTCAGTCTTGGACAGTTGTATTAGTATGTGTTTTGTAGGACTGCTAAAGTATCTTTCATGTTCTCAGTGTTAAAGCAGATATACTCCTAAATTCCTAGCTTCTACCAAAAATCCTTTAGAAACCTTTCCTTTAGAAATTGTTAACGGATGTCTAATCACATGGCAGTGTAGAATGAACTTTATACAGTGCCTGAAGGAGTAAGTGCTTATATTTATTTAATGAATATTGAATTACCTGGATTTTACTGTATCACCTTGCCAAAGACACCTAACCTCTCTTGGGCCACTTACCCCATGGGGGGAGTGAGGATTTGGACAAATGGTCTCCAAGATGCCTTCTCATTTAACAATTCAGTTTCAAAACATCTCCCTATACCACCTCGCAATCCTGTTTCTTACACAGCATGAAGATAATATGGAGCTTTTTGCCTCTAAATATTCTTTTCCTTAAGTTTCAAGGGTTGCTGCCTTAATTTTTAGTGTTTTGGAACTTGACAGCAAGTCCAAGGTCACCGCACCCATCCACACTCACCACGATTTTATAGATTGGGGTAACACTCCTCCTCAGCTCTGACTTCCAGACTGAAAGGCTGCTGTGTCTCGTGTGCCTTCTCTGGGTCACTCGTGCTCTTCTTCCTTGAGCTTCTTCAACTCACCTTTTCACCAGAAACGCAATAAGTGAACCAAACATAGGTCAGGAAGGACAAGTTTTGTGTCTTGTTTCTTATCATGGTTGATAAGATTCTTTGCTTAATTTTCAAAACCCTGATAATAGCATTTTACATATGCTTTTTGTTTGTTTGTTTGTTTTTGCGGTACGCAGGCCTCTCACTGCTGTGGCCTCTCCCGCTGCGGAGCACAGGCTCCGGACGCGCAGGCCCAGCGGCCATGGCTCACGTGGCCCAGCCTCTCCGCGGCATGTGGGATCCTCCCAGACCGGGGCACAAACCCGCATCCCCTGCATCGGCAGGTGGACTCTCAACCACTGCGCCACCAGGGAAGCCCTACATATGCTTTTGATTGTGACCACACACTGGACTGGTACTTCAGAGATCTTTGTGTGACCTTAAATAAGACCTAGGAGACCATCATACAATTTATCCCCAAATATACAATCTCACAGTTTCTTGTTCATCACCGGTAAGTCACTTCTGTCTACTCATAAAACTGTGTGAAACCTTATTTACCGTGTTGAACTAGCACTACATTCCTCAATAAACTATAGTATCATCTCCCCTTTTCAGAATTAACACAAAAATTTATTTTGCAATATATCATTTTATATTTTATTTTATTTATTTTTCCTTGGTTCTTTGCTGTACTTTTTTTTTTTAACATCTTTATTGGAGTATAGTTGGTTTACAATGTTGTATTAGTTTCTGCTGTATAACAAAGTGAATCAGCTATATGTATACATATATCCCCATATCTCTTTCCTCTTGAGTCTCCCTCCCACCCTCCCTATCCCACCCCTCTAGGTGGTCACAAAGCACCGAGCTGATCTCCCTGTGCTAGGCGGCTGCTTCCCACTAGCTATCTATTTTACATTTGGCAGTGTATATATGTCCATGCCACTCTCTCACTTTGTCACAGCTTACCCTTCCCCCTCCCCACATCCTCAAGTCCATTCTCTAGTAGGTCTGTGCCTTTATTCCCAACTTGCCCTTCGGTTCTTCATGACCTTTCTTTTTTCTTTTTCTTAGATTCCATATATATGTGTTAGCATATGGTATTTCTTTTTCTCTTTCTGACTTACTTCACTCTGTATGACAGACTCTAGGTCCATCCACCTCACTACAAATAACTCAATTTCTTTTTACGGCTGGGTAATATTCCATTGTATATATGTGCCACATTTTCTTTATCCATTCATCTGTTGATGGACACCTAGGTTGCTTCCATGTCTTGGCTATTGTAAATAGTGCTGCAATGAACATTGTGGTACTTGACTCTTTGAATTATGGTTTTCTCAGGGAACGTGCCCAGTAGTGGGATTGCTGGGTCATATGATAGTTCTATTTTTAGTTTTTTAAGGACGCTCCATACTGTTCTCCATAGTGGCTGTATCAATTTACATTCCCACCAACAGTGCAAGAGGGTTCCCTTTTCTCCACACCCCCTCCAGCATTTATTGTTTGTAGATTTTTTGATGATGGTCATTCTGACTGGTGTGAGGTGATACCTCATTGTAGTTTTGATTTGCATTTCTCTAATGATTAGTGATGTTGAGCATCCTTTCATGTGTTTCTTGGCCATCTGTATGTCTCCTTCGGAGAAATGTCTATTTAGATCTTCGCCCACTTTTGGATTGGGCTGTTTTTTTGATACTGAGCTGCATGAGCTGCTTGTACATTTTGGAGATTAATCCTTTGTCAGTTGCTTCATTTGCAAATATTTTCTCCCATTCTGAGGGTTGTCTTTTCATCTTATGGTTTCCTTTGCTGTGCAAAAGCTTTTAAGTTTCATTAGGTCCCATTGGTTTATTTTTGTTTTTATTTCCATTTCTCTAGGAGGTGGATCAAAAAAGATCTTGCTGTGATTTATGTCAAAGAGTGTTCTTCCTATGTTTTCCTCTAAGAGTTTTATAGTGTCTGGCCTTATATTTAGGTCTTTAATCCATTTTGAGTTTATTTATGTGTATGGTGTTAGGGAGTGTTCTAATTTCATTCTTTTACATGTAGCTGTCCAGTTTTCCCAGCACCACTTATTGAAAAGGCTGTCTTTTCTCCATCAATACTCTTGCCTCCATCAAAGATAAGGTGACCATATGTGAGTGGGTTTATCTCTGGGCTTTCTTTTTTTAAAAAAAAATTTATTTTTGGCTGCGTTGGGTCTTCGTTGCTGCGCGGGCTTTCTCTAGTTGTGGCGAGCAGGGGCTACTCTTCATTGTGGTGCGCGGGCTTCTCATTGCAGCGGCTTCTCTTGTTGCAGAGCACGGGCTCTATCTAGGAGCATGGGCTTCAGTACCTGTGGCTCTTGGGCCCTAGAGTGCAGGTTCAGTAGTTGTGGTGCGCGGGCTTAGTTGCTCCACGGCACGTGGGATCTTCCTGGACCAGGGCTCGAACCCGTGTCTCCTGCATTGGCAGGAGGATTCTTAACCACTGCGCCACCAGGGAAGCCCTCTCTGGGCTTTCTATCCTGTTCCATTGTTAACACAAATTTTAATGTGACAAATCCTTGTATAAATCCCTGGAGATCCTGCATCTCCTATTTCCTTGTTTTCAATTTAACTTATTTGGAGACTCGGCAATAGTCTGAATGAATCGGAATCACAGAGTTTTAGAAAACATCTAGTTTGGTCTCTTACCCAGTGGGAACCATATTTATGAGATCTCTGGGATAGTCATCTAGCCTGTGTATTGATTATATTTTCTTATTTTCTGTATTCTTTTTTTTTTTGCAGTACATGGGCCTCTCACTGCTGTGGCCTCTAGCCGCTCCGTGGCATGTGGGATCTTCCCGGACCGGGGCATGAACCTGTGTCCCCTGCATCCGCAGGCGGACTCTCAAGCACTGCGCCACCAGGGAAGTCCTATTTTCTGTATTCTTGATGCTTTACTGAGGCCTTATTGTCAGAGGAGGGACTGCTTCACCCAGGGTTAGCTAATTCCTAAGGAAAGCAAACCACTCGCCCCAAGGAGCCTGCCTTTCATTTGCAAATCAACCAATCCAGAGCCCCCCACCTTCCTTACCTGACTCTTACTTTCCATGTCAATCAATATTTCCCTGTCCTACTCACCCCAGAGCCAGGTACCAGACAATTTGGGACAGCCCCTGTACCCCAGAGCCTGCTGAAACTATTCAAACTAGCCAATCCTGAGTATGCTTACCCTGCCTTGCACATGGAACCACAATAAGGGCTCACGCCCATGCCTTCCCCTTGCTCCTTCTGCCTCCTGACCAACCCTGATGCTTACCTGTGAGTCCCTGTGTGGCAAGGTGTGCCCTCTCCTCTTGGGAACTGTAACACTATCTTTTTCAACAGCAGTAGTTTCCTGCTCACCATACCTGAATAAGAACAAAACCTACATTTTAAAAACAACTGTTAAAACAATTCCAGGGACCAGAAGTTCATTTCTTTGCAAGGCAGCAATTTCAGTAGTGAACTAAGTAGGAAAGTTCTTTTCCATCTTAAACTAAAGTCTGCTTCCCTGTACCTTCTAATAATTCTTCCTCCAGGGCAATAGAGAATAAATCTACCCATTTTTTTTTCAAGTGATGAACCATCAGATATCTGAAACACATCTATGACTGTCTTTCCTGAAATACATTTGTGAGAATCACACACATGAATCTACAGATTTTTTTTTTTGGCTTTATTTCTAGTCAACTTCTTCAAATGATTAGCATTTCACAAGTCATACCAGCTTCAATAGCCCAGTGGGTTGAATACATTCTTCCAGCATTCCCAGTGTCAAGGACCAATTCATTCATTCATGCATGGATTAATTAAGCAGCTTCTCAGCAGCCTGGTAGCCTTTGCTGGTTTATCACTGCCCTTGATTTCAAGTGCAGTGTCTGCTGGAACTGGTCTACTCCACATGTGGCTTCATTAGCACTTACTTGCCTCGGTCTGGGGACCCAGTTTGTAGTGGTACCAGGCATGGCATAGACTAAAATTTCTGAATCCTTTAAGATGAATTGCCATGAAACACTTTTTATCCTGTACTTAAGTAATCATGTTGTGATTCTACTGCAGTCTTTTAGATTTCTAAATGTGAATGTAAAATTCCCCCATTCTCTAGTGTACAGGGCTTCCTCCAGAGTCATGTGCTTTCCTCTTGTTTAAAATTCTTTTCCCCAAAATAGTATGTTTATTGTAAAAAAATTATCAGATAAATTTGCAGTGAAAGAGCTAGATCCCTGTAATCTATTCCCAAGATATGGTATTTTTGATGTATATATTACATCATATTTTTTCTATACATAAGGCTCTAGTTTTCTGGGTTTTGTTTTTTTTTTTGGTTGTTCTATGCTTGCAGGACCAGGGATTGAACCCCAGCCCCGGCAGTGAAAGCACTGGGTCCTACCCACTGGACCCTGAATCAGATTATACACACAAATGTTTCGCAACTTTTTTTTCATTTATCAATATATCTTGGGTATTGTAGAGCCATACTTACGAATGAATTACTATTAATAGAGTTCCTTGAGGCCAGGGACTATTGTGTTTAAGTATTTATGAAACACAGCACATAAATGATTCAATTTTTGAATGACTACATTGTAATGATTCCTACGGAACTACAGATTACACATTTCAGCCAATACTGGGACAATTTTTCCTTTAAATTTCTATAGAAGTCTTGGGTGGTGTGTGATTCATTTATATTGCTAATTATATCTAACGTTGTGTTTATACTCATTATTTAAATAATTTTGTCTCAGTTTTTTTAAGAGCAAGTTGAAAGGGAGTCTCATATCCTATTGCACGAGTTTAATTGATTCTATTGTTTCCACTCATTCACTGCATGCAGTCTAGTTAGCTCCCAAAAGTATTTCCCTGCCAGGTTGCATAAACAATGCAAATTAATGTAAGTGGTAGTTGATTATATTCCATTTTTGAGTACTATGTACAGGGAAACTCCACAGTTTTGATTATAAATTTTCCACTCACAATATCTAGTGTTTTTACATTATGTAAAAGAAATTATTGATTTAATGTAATTTATCAAGATTAGTCTAAGATTTCACTTCCATTTCCAGCTATGCTTTTGCTGGTCCACATCTAGACTTACATTAAGAAGTAAACATACAGGGACTTCCCTCGCAGTCCAGTGGTTAAGATTCTTCACTTCCAATGCAAGGGGCATGGGTTCCATCCCTGGTCGGGGAACTAACATCCCACATGGCGTGGGGTGTGACCAAAAAAGTATTAAAAAAAAAAAAAAAAACTGTTTGGTTAAAAAAGAAAAAGTAAACATACAGTAAAAAAAAAGAGATGTGAGCAACACTGTCATACATGTGTCTGTTTTTGTTAACGATTTTAAAAAGCCTTAAATTATATTTTGTATCATTCTTAAATTATAATACTTTGTAACCCAAGTTGAAAATATATTCAAATAATCTTAACTGATGAGCCAAAAGCAGTTAAAAGCCAGATTCTCTTTTTCTGTTTTTTAATAATGTAAACTTATTATGTATGAGATTTTCATTGTTTCAAATATCTAACATTGCAAGTCCCTTGCAATGTTTAAATCACTAAAATAATAATATGGATAATAAATCACTGATTAATTTTCAATGTGAGTATAAAAAGCTACACCAGTGGGCTTCCCTGGTGGTGCAGTGGTTGAGAGTGCGCCTGCCAATGCAAGGGACACGGGTTCGTGCCCCGGTCTGGGAGGATCCCACACGTCGCGGAGTGGCTGGGCCCGTGAGCCATGGCCGCTGGGCCTGCGCGTCCCGAGCCTGTGCTCCGCAACGGGAGAGGCCACAACAGTGAGAGGCCCGCGTACCGCAAAAAAAAAAAAGAAAAAAAAAAGCTACACCAGTGTGAACAAATGGATTTTCGCAATAAACAGAATCAAGACAGTGGACAGTCTCTTCAGCCAGGAACAAATGCAGGTTCTTGTGTGTTAAAATACAAGAATGTTTTATGTCCCATCCATGTCTATATTTATTAGCTATCATTGAATACTTAGGCTATAGGTATATATCATACTAATGGTCTACTGGCTTCAAGAAAGGCTTTATTTTTAAATTTCTCCTAGCTCAGCATAGTTTCTTAAATAGACTTTATTTTTTTAGAATGGTTTAGATTTACAGAAAAATTGAGACAATAGTACAGAGTTCCTATATATCCCCTCTCCCAGTTCCTCCTGTTATTAACATCTTACATTATTATGGTTCATCTGCTATAATTAATAAACATATTGATACATTAACTAAAGTCCATGGTTTATTCAGATTTCCTTAGTTTTTACCTAATGTCCTTTTTCTGTTCCTGGTTCGCACATTACATTGACTTGTCATGTTCCCTTAGGCTCCCTGGGATGTGACAGTGTCTCTGACTTTCCTTGTTTTTGATGACCTTGACAGTTCGGAGTACTGCTCAAGTATTTTGTAGGACGCCCCCCTACTGGAATTTGTCTGATGATTTTCCTCAAGATTAGACTGAGGTTATAGGTAATTTTCCTAAGAGAAATTAGATACCTAGAAATTAAAAACACATCTAGACTTCATCAAACTGTTGCCATGGACATAACTCATGTACCATTTTTAGTATTGTACCTATTCTGTATGATTAGAGGAAGCAAAGATAGTCTTGAGAAAAGAATATGATGATTAAAAAAAAAAGTTTGGCTTTTAAAAAAATAAATAAGAGGTAGATAACATTATAAAGAGAGCAGTCATATTAATTCTCTTTCCAAAATAAGCATATTCTTTATGAATTAAAACTACTAGGCCAGAAAGTCAGATAAAAATGCATATAAAGTTAGTTCAATTCTATATATCTACAGAGGTAAATTTGGGATTTATGTAAATAGATGTTACTCAAGTATATCTATGTTTTCAAAACGTTGTCACATTTGTGTCTATCAAATGAACAATAAATAAATATTGTGCAGGATTCTTTTGTCTATGGGTCAAAAATAAGTCTTAAATCCTTAGAAAATTTAGAGTAGGCAATCATTCTCAAAGAATTCTCTCCTGAGCAGTGGTTCTCAATCTTTCGCATGGATCAGAATCACCTGAAGGGCTTGTTCAAACACAGATTCCTGGGTGCTATCCCCAGCAGTTTCTGATTCAGTGGGTCGAGGGTGGGGCCTGAATGTCCATTTTTAACAAGTTCTCAAGAGGCCGAGGCTGACGGTCTGAAGGCCACACTATGAAAACCACTGAGCAGAGTCAACAAAGAAGCTTTGTTCATTAATTGCCTACGATGACGAAGGTGTTTTACGTATGTAATATTATTTAACTAGTTACAGAATCTCATCAAGGGTATGATTATCCCTTTTATAAATGGGGAACCTGAGCTCAGAAAGACGGAGGAACTTGCCTGAAAAGATAATGGGATCAGGTGGCAAAACTACAATTCAGATCTCCTTCAATTCTAAAGCCCTCTTTTTCTAGTACAACATACTGCTCCACGTTGGTAAAGGAGTGAAACACATGCATCCTTTGCATGCCCATCTGGAAAGGAGACTGTACCAGATATAGAAAGTGATTTGTTCAGCTTAGTAGGGTGTTATCTAAAGGTCAGGGATTCTTCCTGAAAACTAGGCAAAGGCTCAGGGTCGTGGAGAGAATTCACTTAACTCCAAACTTCTGAAATAATCAAGGGTGAAGTGAATTACTGTATAATTAAAACTGGAAGAACATGTATTTAATATACTACTGAATAGTCCTTAATTACTAATATTTTATTATTCCTTACAGAAAAATGCACATTTAAATAAAAGTCCTTAAAAGAATAATCTCATTTCCACTTAAGTTGAAAGCATGATACTATTCTAAATGTCTGCTGTGTACACTACATCACCAATCAACCAATACTTACTTAGGTATTGAAGTAACACAGCATGATGGTCTTCAACAAAATACTCTGACAGCTACTACGACACTTATCTCCTTTCACAGAGAAAATCAAAAGCAATGACATACAAACAAAATAAGCAATTTAAATTTTAAGAAAAGTGGTATATTTTATAGAAATAAATCACCAAAAATGAAGTTGCCAATAACATAAACTTGTCACTTTGTTATACTCTATATAACAAAGACACTGAGACACAAAATTATTGGACTGCAGACTTAAAATAGTTAATGAGGTCTACACTTCAGAATGACAAAAACCTCCACCCAACTCTATCTCTATCAAAACAAATATTTTATGTTAAGATTCCCTTTTGAATATCTATATACGTATTTCCATTTAATACTGTTAATCAAACCCACAGTCATATTTATTTAAATAAGAATTAAATAAACTGCCCCAAATGCTGATTTCATTATCACAAAACCTAAGTATTTTAAATCACAACTTCAGGATGGTATATTGTATACGTTGTTTCCTTAGACAACATTAACGAGCATATTTTTAAGGATATATTGTCATCTGTAGGTCAGGTAAAGCTTTATTAAATGGTAAACACTTTTAACAGTGCAGAAATACAAGTTTCAAAAACAAATACATTCAGAAGATCTGCTGTTCAAATAATATCTTTTCAAAACCAGGTGGAGGAGTATGATAAAATTCACTGAACTGGCAATCCAAAATTGCACTGTCATCAACTAGAGATAGAAAAAAAAGAAAATAAATTAGAAGCAAACACCTTAATTTGAATGAATACATAAATCATAAACTGTTTTCATAATGCCATAATATTAATAGGCAGGAAGAATAAACGCATCTGCTATCCAGGTTACAAAACATGATCCTATTGGGTAAAAATAACCACAATGAAGAATAAAATCTATCAAGAACACTGAAAGGAAATACATCAAAATATTACTAATAATTATTTCTAGATGATGTAAACATTGGTAATTTGAGTTTTTCCTTCCTTACCTACCTGTATCTTCTCAATTTTACACATTAAGATAAATTACTTCTTAAAAAATATTTTATTAAAAAAATTATAGATTCACAAAGAGTAGCAAAAATAATACAGAAAGTCCTGTGTACCCTTCACTCAGCTTCCCCTAGTGGTAACATCTTACACAACTACAGTACAATATCCAAACCAGAAAACTAACACTGATACTAACACTGTTCATTAGACTACAGGCCTTATTTAGCTTCTACATATTTTTACCAGCATTTACTCAAGAGAAATGAATGCATATATCCACACAAAGCCTTGTACATGAATGTTCACAGCACCTTTATTTGTAATGGCCAAAAACTGGATACAACTAAATATCCATTAACAGGTGAAGGGAAAAAACAACTATGATATATCCACACAATGAACAATACTACTTGGTAATAAAAGTCAATGAATTGTTGATACATGCTACAACATGGATAAATCTTAAAATAATTATGCTGAGTAAAAGAAGCCAGACAAAAAAAGAATACAAATTGTATGATTCTATTTATATAATACTCTAAAAATGCAAGATAATCTGTAGTGAGAGAAAGCAGATAGTGGCTGCATGGGGTGGGTGGGGAGAGGTGAGTAGAAAGCATTAAAAGGGGGCAGGAGGAAACTTAGGGGTGATGAATATGTTCATTATCTTGACTATAGTAATGATATGGGTGTTCACTTTATAGCTACTTGTTAAACTGCACATATATGTTTAATACACATTAGTATTTTATACTTCATAATAAATGCAGAAAAAAAGTTAAGTACTGGATTTGACATTCATGAAGTCACTAGTGATTTTAACAAGGGTGGCTTCAGTGAAGTGGTGGTAAAGGCACCCACACCGGTTGAAGAACAGGTGAACGATACAATATAAACAGTGACGGAAGCTATTCTATAAGAAATGCAGCCATATAGAGAAGGGTAAACAGAGGACTGGTGAGGGTATGAGTTTAAGGGAGGGTATTTTGGAATGAGAATGATTCAGAATGTTCAACAGACATTGAAGAGAGGTTGATGACACGAGACAGAGATGAAATAATGACAGTAAAGTCCCAGAGTCGGGGAGTTTGAAATCTAGGCCAGAGACTGAGTTTTCTGAACATGAAGGGCACCACTTCCTCTAAGATGGGATGAGAAGAAGGCAAGACTGGAGTAGATCCAGAAAAGCTTCAGGAGGATGGGGAGGAAGTCTAGAGTTTACCACTGATGGTCTGTTTCTCTATAAACTGGAAGGGAAGGTCAATCTATGCAGAATGAATAGGGAATTCAAGAACTACAATGAAAGTCTGGAATGTGCAGAGATGTAACAACACTTTTCTTTAGTGTTATGTAGTGTTGTCTCTCCATAGGTTGAATGCAAGAACTGACAAAATGAATGACTGGATGGATCTAGGATTAGGGATGGGATAGAAGACAAAGGGTAAAGGAATTTGAATTTTATTTTTATCTTTGATAGTATCTGGCAAAAATATTTGATTTAATTGGACTGATTTATCAATTTCAATTTATAAAATACATTACTATATATAATTTATTACCTTTAACTTTATTACATTAAAAATAATGCCAAATCAAAGAAACAATTTAGAATAAAAATCTCATTTGCTATATTCATTTATAACTCAGTCATTCTACTGATATTTATTTCATTTCTCAGACTAAACTATTTTGAATATTAAGCTACATTCCCATGTATTTAAGTAAATACATTTCTTTTAGGCTTACCCAATATTGCAAATACACTAACCTATATCAAGCTTAAAAATACACCTTTACATGCAAAGACATGCAAAGATACAGAAGGCAAAAATCACTGAAAAGTAATAATTTAGGAAAAAAGAAGATAAATGAAAACCTTAAAATAAAGCACAGGCTATGACTGTTATTATCAAATTATTAAATATTTTTATTTGTTACTGTATAATTTTCTGCTATTCCGAACAAACACTGCTACTTTTCCAGTAAGTTACTACAAAAAAGTTAACAATTAGTTTTTATTATGGCTCAAATCCTTAGATTAATTGATTAAAGTAATTACATGAGAAAATGTTTTTAGAGCAACTAAAACCACAGGCAGAAAAATCATATACATGTTGATTTAAAGTTGGTAACATAAAAAAATGAATAGAGTGATAAAGGCACAGTGCTTATGTATATTTTTTATAAAGAGAGACACCTTATTTTTTAGAGATACAAATAAAATAGTTAAGAATAAAATGGTATAATGTCTGGCATTTGCTTCAAAATACTAAAAGGAGGGGGAGATGAAGAACAGGAGGACTGCAGGGAGGGGATGAAACGTGACTGGCTACTAGTTGATAATTGTTTGAAGCTGAGTGATGGGTACATGAAAGTTCATTATTCTATTCTCTTTACTTCTATACATGTTTGAAATTTTCTGTAATAAAATTAAAGTAACTAACTGGTACAGAGTCATCTCTAAGTAACCCAACACTTGTACAGAAACTATAGTACTTACACATACGTGGCTATCAAAAGCAAAACAATCAATATGAAACCATTCTAAGTCAATAATTCTCTCAGAAGAGTTTTAACATTTAGGTAATTTTATAAAGGTAACCAAAGCTCAATCTACTAAATTTAGGTAATTTTATAAAGGTAACCAATGCTCAATCTACATGGAATTCCCATCCCTATTTCCAAAATATTCTTTACAATTACATTTCCTGGCCATCTTACCCTCTCTAACAACTGGCAGAAATATCTTTTTGTAAATTCCATAAAGCTT
The DNA here is from genome assembly GCF_000442215.2 of Lipotes vexillifer. NCBI lineage: Eukaryota > Metazoa > Chordata > Mammalia > Artiodactyla > Lipotidae > Lipotes > Lipotes vexillifer. The sequence continues at coordinate 501,985 of NW_006793498.1, read as the reverse complement.
TTTGGAACTTTCTAGAATATAAGACTATATGATATAAAAGAGAATATGATTATTGCATATTTAAGTATAATCATTGTATTTAGCAAGTTTATTTTTTAAATATATGGGGAATAAAAACTTTCCATAGTCCTGTCAAGTGGGATTGTGATAACCTACTGAGTACACTACAGAGGTCCTTATTAACTTGTCCAGCCTTCTGAATGACAGTTATAAAGTTAATGAAAATGCCAAGCAAAAGTTAACATATATCTAATAATGTTTAGCAATATTTTAGCTTACCATAAACAACTGGATACACTGTCCCTCGTATACCTGATGCTGGACAATGCATGTTTTTTCCATTCAAATATACATTTAATTCTACATGGTCATATGTAATACCCTAGGAAGCAAAGTAAATATTAAAAAGGGTAAAAATATACATGTTCCATAAAAACCTGAACAGTCAGAAAGCACTGACTGGGGAGCATGGAAACACAAAAAACTAAGCAAAAGGTCACAATAGCTTGTATTAAGGTTTACAATTAGGTAGAATTCACTTGAACTGAGCTAAAAAAAATTAGTGGTGATTATGTGGGGGGAAAAAGGTAAAATCCCAAGAGTCCACATTAAAGGTAAAACTAAATCTTAGTATTATATTCAGATAATCTGGATTTTATATTTTGAATATTAAGATGATATAAGTACTATATACTGTAAACAAAGAGACCTTTTAAACTCATATAGAAAACACTGCTCTTTATATATAGAATTTGATCTCAAAGGGGGAAAACAGTGAAGTTTTCACCATTAGGGATTATTATCTGTCACTGCTTTCAATTGTGATGAATTGTCTTTATACAACTTATTTCCAAAAAGAAATGATATATTTCTGTATCTCTTTACCTTGGCTTCAAATATGTCAAGTGTATTACCAAGGTAAAGTGGGTATTTACAACTGCATATAATTGGTAATTAGTATCAAGTTGAAAAATAGAAAAACAACAGCTCAAAAGACTTTAAAAAGACAATAGAATAAAAATATATTACTTTGTACATTATTAATGGTACACAAATCACAATTAATAACAATTATTATTATTAAAATGCTGGAAAACAAATAATCTGTATTATGTACCAAACACTATTCTAGGCACTTCATATTTACTCATTTAATCCTCATAAGATAGGTATTTTTATTATCCCCATTTTACAGATGAGGTAGCTAAAGCACACAGAGGTCAAATAATTTACCTGAGTTTGCACAGTTAGGAAGTGGCAGAGCTGGGATTTAACCTCATGCAGTATGGCTTTGGAAAACTTATTCTTAATTGCCACGCAATTCAAAACTTCAAAACTTTTAAGAACTTTTATACTTTTAAATCTCTCTTTAAGACTTTGTACAATATTTACTAATTGATGACAAAAAGAGAGCTTTACTTTGAAGAATTAAGAATAGACAGTGGAGACCTTTCAATAGAAACCATCACAGACCAAGAAGCAACCACTTCAAGGATTTCTGACTGTGGATAAATTATATGAACCTACAAGCTTTTAAAGGTAGAAAAACATCTTACAGATGATCTAGTCTTAACTCCCTCACTTTCCAGTTAAGACAGCAAAGGCCCAGATGAGTCAATGTGTTAAGTGCTATAAAAGATTCTCAAATCTTAGCAAAGCCAGGGTTAGACTAAACACAGAAAGATAAACGCTGCTTTTCTTTCATTTGTTTACGTACTTAAATAATAAAGCTAAGTGATGGCTAGGATTAGCTTTTTTAATGAAGTCGTCTGTTTTCATTTAGAAAACATGATTACAAAAATAAATAAATAACATGATTCCATAAAAAACAGTGTGTTACTCCCTTTACAGGATTACCAGGAATCTAGCAGTTCAGATCAGCAGGCTGTAGTCTGGGCACCCTCCCCCACCTGGTGGCAGCATCACCTACCTCAAGCAAGCAAATTTTCAACCCCACCCTCCAGCACCAATACCCAGCACCCGAGAGAGAAGCAAGGAAGGATGTGAGAACCCCTGCCCTCCAGAAGCAGAGTTTAAGTTCAAGTATTTTCTAACTTAATCTGTCTTTTTTTTTTTTGGCTGTGCCACGTGCATGAGGGATTTTAGTTCCCCGACCAGGGATCGAACCCATGGCCCCTGCAGTGGAAGCGCTGAGTCCTAACCACTGGACCGCCAGGGAATTCCCTTAATCTGTCCTTTTATATGTTCTAGAAACTAGGTTTGATTCTCTCATAATGATACCGAGAAATGTGATGTGTTCTAAGGATTTATCAATAATATTTGCAGGTTTGGTGAAGCGACTCTGAAATTAGACTGCCTGAGATCACTCCAAATAAGTTATTACTTAACTTCTAATCTGTAAAATGGTAAAAATAGTACCACCTATTTCACAGGGTCATTAAGAGGATTAAACAATTTAATCCCTGCCAGGCACTTAAAGCCATTCTGGCCCATAACAGATGCTAGAGAAGTGTCTGCTATTATTATTATTGTTACACAGAATGTTTATGAAACTTCTCTGAAATTAAACTGAAAACTGAGGGCTTCCCTGGTGGCGCAGTGGTTGAGAGTCCGCCTGCCGATGCAGGGGACACGGGTTCGTGCCCCGGTCTGGGAAGAGCCCACATGCCGCGGAGCGGCTAGGCGCGTGAGCCATGGCAACTGAGCCTGCGCGTCCGGAGCCTGTGCTCCGCAGCAGGAGAGGCCACAACAGTGAGAGGCCCGCATACCGCAAAAAAAAAAAACAAACAAAAAAAACAAACAAAAAAAAACCCTGAAAACTGCAATTTTAAAATGTAATCTGCACTTTTCTAAACTATATATAAAAGGAAAAAATAAGCACAAGCTGTTTCAGGAACACCTCCCTGGTGCTGTAGTAGGCCCTGTTGGTACTATATGATTACTGTATAAATACAATCATTTGGTTAGATGTTGAAAGCTTGTTTTTCTTGATTCTCCTGAGAGAATCGTATATGACTGAAATTCTACACATGAGAATGTTTTTCCTGTCTTATAATTCATTCCTCTTTTCCTATGCTATTGTCAGTAATTTAGTGAAATTTGTTCTCAAATGTTTAAACTAGGAAGATAAAGTTAATAGAGTAGGATAATGTTTTACTTTTCAGGATTCTGCTTATATTTCATCTTTTTGAGTCCTCCTTTTATCAGAATGGGCATAAAAACTCAAAGTCTAATTTTTTTATTTATTTTAATTTTTGGCTGCATTTGGGTCTTCATTGTTCTGTGTGGGCTTTCTCTAGTTGTGGCGAGCGGGGGCTACTCTTCGTTGCAGTGTGTGGGCTTCTCACTGCAGTGGCTTCTCTTGTTGTGGAGCACGGGCTCTAGGCGCACAGGCTTCAGTAGCTGCAGCACGTGAGCTCAGCAGTTGTGGCTCGCGGGCTCTCGAGAGCAGGCTCAGTAGTTGTGGTGCACGGGCTCAGTTGCTCCACAGCATGCGGGATCTTCCTGGACCAGGGATTGAACCCACGTCCCCTGCATTGGCAGGCGGATTCTTAACCACTGCGCCATCAGGGAAGTCCCTCAAAGTCTAATTTAATAATGCTAACAGACTAAAAATGACATTCTTAAATCTGTCAATTTGAGGTATCAGTCACTTCAGGGAATGAGACAGGAAGGCAAGAATAACATACAGTAGAAGTTCAGTACATCAACAAAGAAAAACATTTGTTACTGATTAACCTATCTTATGTTTGAATTTCATTTTTTAGTATAAACAGGTTGACGGCACCAACCTGACTTCAAGATTCTCTTCCACGAAATAACCATTTGAATAAGGGTGTTCTACATTATGGGCATCTGGCAATGACCTACAAACACAGAACCAACTATTCGAAAGGAAAAGCAGATTTTAAAAATGGTTTATGCCTTTAGTTTCCTTTAGTTAATTTAGGAAAAACATACTTTCAATAATTTACCTATTTGAAGACTCTTCTTCACATTGTTTTTTTTTTTTTTGCGGTACACGGGCCTCTCACTGTTGTGGCCTCTCCCGCCGCGGAGCACAGGCTCCGGACGCACAGGCTCAGCGGCCACGGCTCACAGGCCCAGCCACTCCGCAGCATGTGGAATCTTCCTGGACCGGGGCACGAACCCGTGTCCCCTGCATCGGCAGGCGGACTCTCAACCACTGCGCCACCAGGGAAGCCCCACGTTTTTTAAATTGCATAAAAGATCAGACCATAATTAAATATCATTTCCACATCTTCCTTCACTCTCTTCAAAATATTGTATACTTCTTTAATACAGTAACCTGGATTTACCTTGTCTGTGTTATCTTATTATTAGAAACTCTCTCTGATTATTTACAGATTCCTTTCAACTTGGTATGAGAGCCAGGAACCGAAGGCTCTGTGTAAGGAGACCCAAGAACTCTGTTCTCAGTCAATAGCTAATGGCCTGAACTCAGTGTATAAGGTTCTTGGACAACACTGTTTGAGAGGAAGTATCTGGAAAAAGGCAGAAAGGGATCTTTGGATTACATTTTCAATAGGGTGGCTTTGGTAGAGACTTAAATATATCTAGTTGGGAATAAAAACAGAGAAGTCAATAATATGTAACTCCTTCTATCCCCTGCTTTCCAAAAAAAGTTTTCTATAATCAAGCCTTAGAACATTGAGTCAGTTTTTTGAAGAGTTCTGAAAGTGAAGGAAGTTTAGTAAGGTTATGTTTAACAAGGACCAATGCTCCTGATAAAATGCTGTACTTCTTTAACAGAAGTTCATAACAAATTAAGCAATAAATGTCAAATTTTTCTCTAAGAGATCTCCAGCTGCAAAAATACCTAATATTTTCTAATATAAGGGTTAGCAAACTTTTAAAATTGTGGGCCAAGGTTTCTTTTATGTGAGAGAAGCAGGAAATGATCAGCAGCCAACCTGTCATCAACTCTCCCTTAAATGGAAATAAGGGTTCACGCTTATTTTCCTGGCCAGTGGCAGCTCTAGAAAGGAGAAGGCAGTTAGGTAAGGCAGTAGCATCTACATCAAGTGCTCTCTTTGGAAAATGTACTACCTCATTAGATCCAATTCCGGTGCTTTGGAATTCAAACCACAAACTCAGAGGCAAAAGTAGAAATACTAAAAGCAGTCAAGTTTAATAATTTACAGTGGAAAACAACTCCACAAGAAAACTCACCACCACGTCTCCCTCCTGTGGAAGGCTGTTTGCTGGCAGCCTATTTTTCTCCTCGTTGTTGTGATATAGGGCTCCATCATTTCTCATCACCAGACTATGCACATCTCGGCCAAGAGGGATCTGATTCAAGTTAACTTTCTGAGTTGCAACGCCAATACCCCAGATTCCTAAAAATATAATAATTTAAATGCTCCCCAAATCTGCAGTATACAAATATGAAAGGAGTTGTTTTTAAAGAAAGTGGCATATTATCACTAAACTATTTTTTTGTTAATCTTTAAAAAAATTCTTTTAAAAGTAGTTTGCAAACTATACCATGTTCTCTTGCAGATGTAGTACAGCCTGGGAGATAAGCGAGTGGGCCCTGGAGTTGTACTGTCTAGGTTTAAATTCTGACTTTGCTATGTCATCTTGGGCAAGTTACTTAACCTCCCCCTGCTTCCTCACCTGTGAACTATGGATTCTAACAGTACTATCCTCTTAAAGTTATCAGAAGATACAGCAAGATCATCCAAGTGAAGCACTTGGAACAGTGTAAGTATTAAAAAAAAATGGGTAAGTAAAGCACAGAGGAAGTATTTTTAAAAGATACTAGCTATTGTCATTATTATTATTATTATTCTCTAAAAATATTATTAAAATGCTACACAATGAATTTAAATGGCCTGGGGTTCTATTTCAAGCACCACCTCTGAGAAGCAGGAATTTACTGTCTTTACTTTTTGCATCTATAATATGTGACAAATAATATATGACCTGGTCAGTATCATGGAGAGGAGAAAAATAATGATAAAGTGTAAAATCATTTTCTTATTCAATACCTTAAGTTCATGAGTTTAAAACCTTTTGGTCTAAATTGACTTTTTTTTTTTTTTTTTTTTTTTTTTTTTTTGTTCGGGGGTTCGCAGTACGCGGGCTTCTCACTGTTGTGGCCTCTCCCGTTGCGGAGCACAGGCTCCGGACGCGCAGGCCCAGCGGCCATGGCTCACGGGCCCAGCCGCTCCGCGGCACATGGGATCTTCCCAGACCGGGGCACAAACCCGTGTCCCCTGCATCGGCAGGCGGAGTCTCAACCACTGCGCCACCAGGGAAGCCCTAAATTGACTTTTAAAGCAAGCAGCTCTCTTCTTAATCTAAGAGAATACCTACAACTCCCGGTTACATCTCAAAGGGTTTCCTTCTCAGTTTTTATCAAAATCAGTTAGGAGAAATTCTATACATCAAAGAATGTTTGAAGACCATGCTGTCAATCAATCAGTTTTCCTGGATTGAGTGAGACCATCAGAAAGCTGCATGTCTGGACTTCACTGTCTTGGCCTCCTAAATAATTTGATTACATAATTTATCCTCCAAGGTGGGACAAGAGCGACAGCAGGTGATAATACTAATTTCATGGGACAACAGTTCTAGACAGGGTTACAGAGTCCCCTTACTCCTAAAGAACTGTGCACACTGTGATACACTTGGGCACAACTGCCTGAAGCTTTCATTGAGGGAACAATGCTACAAACTCCAATAATGCACTTATTCTAGAGATATTATTGAGGATAGCACCCTTTATAGAAAATTCACATAAAAATTTGTATTACATCTCAGGCTCAAGAACTATTCGCTTCTCTTGGGAAAAAGTATGTTATACTTGAGAAGATTACAGTAAGCAGAGACATTATGCAGCCAGTGAGTTAACTTACAAAAGAATGGAATGGAGGACAGATTCAAATTTATTTCACACACTTAAGAAAAATCAGTATTTAAAATGAATTTAAAAAACAAGCCCCAGAGGAATATTTTATGTCATTCAAGTAAGAGTAAGAGCAGAATTAATTTACTCCACTCTAGATTTCCAATTCTGTACATATATTACTCATGCCATGTTTCACTAGACATTTCTTTATAATAAAGCCTTAAAAAAATTTCCCCATATTCAACACTGCCACAAGTTAACTAATTAATAACTATCATAATACTCATGTAGAATTGCTATACAACTCAAGAAACTTCAAAACTAAAAAAAAATTTTTTTTAAATTTTAATTGAAGTATAGTTGATTTACAATATTGTGTTAGTTTCAGGTGTACAGATTCATAAATTTTTAAAGAGACTTTAGACTTCTATCAGAATTCTACATCTGCCAATTGCTTTAGAAGACACTGAATCAGGGAACCTTAACAAGAGTTAAGAGAAAACCTCAGGATCATAAGTTTAATTTTATCCTAAGATAAAACAGCAAGAGTCTACACCTTATATGCTTGACCAAATGAAATGGTTCATCTAGCTGCCACTAATAATTAACCATATTAATAATAATGCTTGTGCCTTAAACTGAACCAGTATGTCGTGTCTTTTAAACACTTTCATATATATAGCTCACGTGAGGCAGGAAGGGCAGCTCCTGTAATCCATTTTATAGATGAGAAAACTGAACCTAATATAACGAAATTGACTAATTAAACCAGGATCACACAATAAGATGTGGAAGAAAAAGGTCTTCTAAGTAAGAGTTTAGTGTTTTTTAAATTACCTCATTAATCTTTTTCATATATTGAAAATTACTCCTCATATTTAGAATAATTAGGACTTTTAATAGTCAAGTACCATTATACCAACCTGTGGATTGGATTTTGAATTCAAAGTAGCTTTTGTTTTGATGTAAAGGTGCACTGGCTAAACAACCTCCTGTTCCACATATTCTTCTTCCATTTTTTACAATGACAACATCCGTTCCTAAACAAAAGAATATAGACACTGTGTAAAGTTTTATATTCTCTTAACCAACAATCAAGGTTAATTTGTTTCACTTTTAACTCTTGGTCTCCAAAAAATAGGAAGACTATATATACTTTGAAATATAAAAATACTGATAAATTATTTAAAATATTTAATTTACTTTTTTCCTGGGAGAACATTAATATTAATTTGTGGCTAGAAATCTTGTTTAATTAGGCAGTTTCAAATAAATAGTAATTCTGAACTCTACTGAATATTTGAAACACTTTTAAGGTAGAAGTAGACTTTTTTTTTTGGCTGTGCCACGTGGCTTGCGGGATCTCAGTTCCCCAAACCCCGGACCACGGCAGTGAAAGCCCAGAATCCTAACCACTAGGCCACCAGTGAACTCCCAGAAGCAGACTTTCTTAAATTTTAGCCAATGAATCAATTTGATGATTTCATAAATATCTTGATTTAAATAAAAACATAAACACTTAAAAGAAACTGGCAAATTAGTACCATTTTCAGTTCAATCTAAACAAATCAATCTGCTAAAAACTGACTGAATGTCTACTAGGTACAAGGTCCTATGCTAGTGCTTTGGTCAAGTAAGAATTGAAGATGAATGGAACACGGAAAGGAACATACATCTATGTTCTTGAAATAGCTGACACGGGGCTTCCCTGGTGGCGCAGTGGTTGAGAATCTGCCTGGCAATGCAGGGGACACGAGTTCAATCCCTGGTCCAGGAAGATCCCACATGCCGCAGAGCAACTAAGCCTGTGCACCACAACTACAGAGGGTGCACTCTAGAGCCCAAAAGCCACAACTACTGAAGCCCGTGTGCCACAACTACTGAAGCCCACGCACCAAGAGTCCGTACTCCGCAACGAGAAGCCACCACAATGAGAAGCCCGCACACCACAACGAAGAGCAGCCCCCACTCACTGCAACTAGAGAAAGCCCGCACGCAGCAACAAAGTCCCAACGAAGCCAAAAGAGAAAAAAAATGGGGCTTCCCTGGTGGCGCAGTGGTTAAGAACCCGCCTGCCAATACATGGGACACAGGTTCGAGCCCTGGTCCGGGAAGATCCCACATGCTGCGGAGCGACTAAGCCCATGAGCCACAACTACTGAGCCTGCGCTCTAGAATCCGCGAGCCACAGCTACTGAGCCTGCGTGCCTAGAGCCCGCTCCACAACAAGAGAAGCCACTGCAATGAGAAGCCCGCGCACCACAACGAAGAGTAGCCCCCGCTCGCCACAACTAAAGAAAGCCCGGGCCCAGCAATGAAGACCCAACGCAGCCAAAAATAAATTTAAAAAAAAAAAAAGAAATAGCTGTCATGGAAAAATGCTAATTTTAGGATTTTAAAAATGTCTGTAAGATAGCTGCTGTCAATCATATTGCAAATATGTAAACAAGATTTTAACATCATTAAATGCATTGTATTTTCATGGAAAATTTTAGTTCAAGTAACATTTGATAGATGAGAGTGAGAAAAAGTCTCTTGATAATGTGACTCCAATACCAATTCTTTTCCAAATATTGATTTAGGAAAGCTTATCAGAGAACATGAAGAAAGTTAACAAAATTCTAATACATAAGAAATATCCCGTAACATCGAGGCATGTGATTCCCAAGATCTGTAAGCAGTATGACTTTTCTGGTAATAAGTGTACAAGCCAAGCAGATCTGGCTGTGAGAACTGTAGGGAACTCCTCCAGAGGGGGTTAAATAAAACTAGAACATAGTAACAAAAGGTATTAACAGGGAGGCAGGTCTCTCATTAACTCGCTGTTGAATTCATACTTAAAAAATTATTTGGGACAAATACATAAGAGAAATACCAAATTTTCAGATTTTATCACAATTCTAAACTGGTTGATTTAAGAAAGACACTCTCTTATTTAAGGTAAAACTAAGATCCTATTATATGATTATTAAAAACTTATTAGCATCCTTTTTTTTTCTAATTACAAATGTTAAACCGCAAATTCTGGGAAAGTGTCTTTATACATAATTTACATCTGGCTGCCCCATATACCTTGGCAGTTTCATTTGGAGAACATCCGGGGCCCAGCTCCTCCTTGATGGCAAAGACCATGGAGTGCTCGGCATCCAGCGGACGCTCGACAAATAACTGATACATAAATGAATGAATATGTTCTGCTAAGTACTGTGTAGTGGACATGTAGTATCTGTTTTCCCTTTCCCAACAGACTTTGCTCTGGAGATCAAAACAGTTCCAAGGAAGCTGACTCAATCTCTGGTTTCAGGGGTACAGCTTTGACCTAGGTTAAGTTAATCAGTGCATTCCACATTTCCTGGCCACAGTGACTGAGTGAAAAACGGTCATATGACCTAAGCCACTACCATCAGAGATAGTCTCAGGACTTTTGCAGAGAGAATGAAGGGATAAAGATTCTCTCATTCTTGCTGGATCTGAATGAGGAAGCCTACAGCCCAGGGAGAGGCTACAAGTTATCATGGATGCCAGCCTTCAGGAATAAGCAGCAGAAGACAGAGGAAAGAGATGAAAAGAAGCTCAGTCCTTAGCAGCACTGAGTCTTCCTGAAAATAGTGCTGCTTTTGTACTTTTTAAATTTACACGAACCAATAAATTTCCTTCATTGTTTCAACTGTTTTGAGTTGCAGGTTTTACAGCTTGTAACTGAAAGCATCCTAAGTGAAAAACATTTCAAAGAACTATGCAAATAAATGGTTTTTTTTTTTTTCATACCCAGCAATACTTTTTGGTTCTCATACATATCTCTGAGTTGGAACCACAGAACCAACTCTGAATATGCTATTATTCTCTTACTTCAATCTCATTTCTTATCTCCAAGGCATTCTGCTAGGTACTGAGATGTTTTATACAGAAAGATGGATATATTCACAGAACATTTTAGAGTGTTTGTGAATCACTGGGGAATTATCTTAAGCTTATTCCATTTCTCTTTTTTAAGTACAAAGATATCCTATATTTGGATATATGTGATTTGTACAGTTTCATTAATTATCAAGATTGCTTAGAAAGCCAAGGCAAATTTGAGTATAGCCAGAACACATATAAACATAGCCAAAGTGTATTTTTTAAAAAACATTAGACATTTCCAAATGAATGGCATCCCTTTCAAAGTAGCTACCTTGGAAGACATTCATTTCTAAAAAGTCAATTCACAATTAAATACGGAGGTTGTGGCAAAAATGAAGATATTTATTAAAACTACTCCACAGAAAATCCCAAAAGGAATTCCAAATCGTTTTAAGTGATGCAGCACCACCAAAATAAGTGACAACTTTGAAAGAATTCATTGGCATATGACATGTATAGACTATTTTCTTAACAAAAAATGGCAATCACATTCTTTAGGTGACCTAATACAGCCTTTCACATATCCAAATACATGCATACTCACTCAGTGTGCTTCTCATATTTCAACTTAAGATCAACTGATGCTTGAAACCTGTTCCTAACTTGATGAGCCTCTCCTCTTATATTATTTGCTTTCTAAAATCTTGCTTCTTCTGTGATTGAAGAATTTGAATTTACTGGAAGACAGGTTAAGAAAAGTTTCCACGCAGATGGTAATGGGGGATGACATTACTCTACTGAAAGATGCTGGGCAGCTCTGGAAAAAGGAGAACATAGTGGAATGAGTACAAGTGACCGGTTCTTTGTGGAAGAAGAGACCAGAGAAAAGGAATACTTTAAAGAGCAGATTGTAGTAATTCAGGAGTTTGGCAGTAGAGATAGAAAGAGCTAAAGCTGACCATACACTCCAGGAACTACGTGTGGTTTTCCTTTACTGTGTTCCTAGCATCTAAAACAATGCCTACCGTATAACATCAGTCAATAAATATCAGTTGGGTGAACGAATAAATGAAATGGAAACATTTTCTGAGGGAAATTATAGAATTTGAACATCTGTCTATAAATGATGAATAAGAAATAAAGAGATACACATACATATATATTTATGTATCAGGGTCTATATTACACTTGGGATATCTAAGAATTAAAATACCCACATACAAAGTGGTAAACAATTATCACATTTGTGATTTAGTACATGCTACAGACATATAATGAGCAGAGTATTTCCAGAATTATAAAGAATCTGGGCGGGAGAGGGTTTTGCTATAAATATTAAGAATTCCCTGTTATTTCAATGCACTGTCCTTTAGCCAAAGAGAGATGTGGGAAAAACTGAAAGTGCAGATGTATACTTTGAAGAGAATAATCCGCAAAAAAAACAGTACTCTGAAGTAATTATAGTGGGAAATCTCTCCTTCTAGAACCATATTCCAGAAGCATGGAACTACATGGGACAAGTCTAAGAACAGAAATAGTAAGGTGGTAAAAGAGGGTACAGAGGGGAGGAGAAGGACGTTAGGAGAGAAGCTGTAAGCTCATTTGACAGTGGAAGGAAAAAACATAGATGCGAAGAAGCAAAGCGCTGTTTTATTTCTGCAATAGCCTGACCTGCTGGGAAGAGGCTGGTCAGGAGAAATTACAACACCTCTAAGCGTGATAACAGGGGTCGGACAGTGGGAGGTTTTCGTTGAAATGCCAGGTTCTGACCTGAGCGGTGGCTTCAGGCTTCTGCAACTTGCCTTGTTTTGACTTCAGGAGATGAGAGGAAAATCATTTCCAATAAAACAACCGATAAATGAAGGGCTAAGAGAAAGCTGTCAGGAGCCGAGGACAGCTAAAGCTTTCTGAAAATGTGTGGGACTGGACTGGAGCTCGGCAGTGGAGCACTGTAGGAGGAGCACAGAGTCCTCCCCACTCCCGTCGAAGGTGACGTCTTACACGAGTCCCACGAGGCGGCAGCCGGGAGGACACTGCTGTGGAAACGGGTAGGTCCACACACCCATCTTCGCAAGACAGGAGCTGACAGGGCTGCGCAGCTCTGAACGCAGAGCCGGGCCGAGATGGGGTCGACCGGAGTCTGGAGGAGACCCGTGAGGCCAAACCGGGTCCAGGGCAGCGTCACAGGGTGAGGGACAGGGCGCGGAGCCCGGGGGGGCCCGGCAGCGTGCGGTCCTCGTGACTCCAGGCTGACCCCGACCAGCCGCGCCCGACCCGGGGTGGGCCGTTGGGTCTGGGGAAGGGAGAGCCCTTACCCATGTGCTGCGTGTCCAGCTGCACGGCCGGCATCTCCTTCAGAGGGATGTGGCCCGTCCCGCCATCTCTGCAGCACCTCAGGCAGCAGAACACCGAGGCGGCCATATCTCAGGGACCTCCGACGCCGCCACCACCGCCTCCCTCGCCTAGACCGCGGCGACACCACCCCCCACCCTCTGCTCCGCCTCCCGCCCCCTCCCGAGCGCCAGAGGGCGTCTGGGTGGAGCGCGGAGGCCGGTGCTGCGACGCCGCAGGCCGGGAGGGCGCAGCGCAAGGTAAGGCGAAGCCAGCCAGGGCGGAAGATACGGAGGACCGGCTGGAGGGGCGGGGCCGAGCTGGGGGGCGGGGCTAGTGGCGAGGCGAGGCGGAGCGCGTGCCGGATGGGCGGGGGACGGCGTGCGCCTGCGCGCGGGAGACTTTTGCTTTCCGGCCGCCCAGTCTGTGTGCCGATATTGACGGCCGCGCGAACTTGTCTGGGTTCTACAGAAGCTCAGGGGTCTTCGGGTGCTGTATTCTTAAAACTGTGTCCCCCACTTCGACGTTATCTTTAGGGATGAGTTGACAGAGGCAAATCTGGCTGGAGGAGTGGGAGCTGATTTAGAAGAGCCCCACGGTTTCCCCCGCGCGCCCAGGAGTGAGAGAAATTTGCCTCCTGGGAGAGCCTCCGCCACACACCCCCATCACGCCCCCCCTACCGTGGCGGGTTTCTGAAGAGTTTTCTCAAGTCCTAAACAGACGCACAGGGCCCGGAAATAATGGCTGTTAGTGACTGCACCGTGGATATGCACCCGGCGCTCTAAATTGTCGGTCCTGCTGCATTTTAGGTGCAGAGATGGGCGTTCCGTGACCTTCGGTGCCGCGCGGCCGCGGGAGCCCAGGAAGCCACCCCGGGAGGGGACCCCTGGGGCGGGGCGGGAGGGCGATTCTTGACCGGCCTCTAATAGGCTCACCCTGTTTGTGGACAGAGGATTCGGATTCTCATGAGTGTGATGGGAACTCGGAGGCAGCGGGAAGGCTGCGGGGTCTCCAAGGGAAGTACTCAGTTCCTACCGCGTGTTCTTTCTTGCGTCCACGCAAGAAAGGATCCTCCCTTGGCGAGCGCCTGTCATCTCCGTGCTTACTTAGATCATCCGCCCCTGATCCATTTTTGCATCTTATGATATCATTTGGCGTCTGGAGATGGTCTGGGACAACCTCTAGAATTAACCTGGCTCAAACCTCTGTTCCCAAATAAGGTTTACATCCTGAAGTCTTCCCCAGGGTTCAAGTCTTGTGAAACTGGATGCGAAATGCCCCCTTAGTATGTAATGGGTTCCTCTACACAACTTTTTAGTGACCTGAGTACAAATATCCTTTATGGAGAATTTTTCTCCTCAGAATAGGAGAATTTTTTCAGGGTCCTGTGTCTCTGATCTTTATACAAATGGTGTTTTCATTACAATACTTATGAAAACCTCCAAGTTTTGTACTTTGAGATTTAGTTATCATAGGATTGGTAACCAAGGTGATTACTGAACCCCTCACTGCCTATAAAGTACTTTCTTGGTAATCATTTTACACATGAAATTTTATTTTACTGAAAACCTTGACCAATATTCTGAGAAGTGTTAACGTTCTAGTTTTTTCCATTGGGAAGGAGTGGGGAGTTGAATAGAATGCTGCAGAAACAAAAAATTTTCTGCCTGTGTGTGAGGTAGGCACTCTTTCACATCCGTATCTAATTGAATTCTTGAAAGGTTTGAGAGTGAATATTGTCTCTACTTACAGATGAAGAAATAGGCTTGGAGGGATTAAATAATTTGTGTAGCCTCAGATGACTAGGAAATAAACAAGGTAGGATTCAAAACCCATCAATCTGACTCCTAAGTCTGTATTTGCTCCACCAGATCATGCTGCCTCAAACTCTGAAGTTCTAACTCTTGCAATTAATGCTACAATCCTCTTAAATGTGCTCTCAGTTCAAAATGCAGATGTGCGCTTTATTTTTGTATGTTTCATTAATCTCTAAACTGGCCATAAACTTCCATAACTCATGTGTTTAGACAATAAAATAAAATCAGTTGTTATAAGGTAAAATATTCAGAAATATTATTAAAAGTAGTTAGTACATGTATTAAATATATAATAAACATTCAGGCCATTCAAGTTAGTCACATCTTCAATGAAAAGCCAGAGTCTTAGGCTTCCCTGGTGGCGCAGTGGTTGAGAGCCCTCCTGCCAATGCAGGGGACACGGGTTCGTGCCTCGGTCCGGGAAGATCCCACGTGCCGCGGAGTGGCTGGGCCTGTGAGCCATGGCCGCTGAGTCTGCGCATCCGGAGTCTGTGCTCCGCAACGGGAGAGGCCACAACAGTGAGAGGCCCGCGTACCGCAAAAAAAAAAAAAAAAAAGCTAGAGTCTTAGATAGCTGTGAATTGGCCATTACTGTAGAGGCAGAATTGACCTCGTCTTTCCTGGCTAGAAAAGTAATTTGCTGGGGCACTGCCCAGTGAACTTTGCCCCCATTATAGCAACTCAAGTGTACTCAGCAGAATGAAGCAAGCAAAACTGGTTAACTCCTGAGACAGACTTCCCTGTCTTGGCAGATGAATGCCATCCATGAGCTCGCAGACCTTATTCCTTCTTATATCTGGGATTCTATTATCCTTTCATTATTATTTTCAAAGAAACTAGCCTTTCTTTTTGAACAGCACAATGTTAGAGCTATTTTTACAGTCTTTCACAGCTATCACTTTAAATAACCATCACAAATAAACCCTACAAAAAGTTTCCTAATAGTTAGTTAGGAGGTCGTTTATCTATGTCAAAAGCAATAACAGAGAATGACTACTTGAAAAAAAAGTCTATCTGCTTTAGCGACACATGCCAGGAACTCAAGAACTGATAGGACAATAATGTAAAGCATGTGCTTCCGAGTTGACTTTAACATCGTGCTCAGGATTTTCTTTAATGATTTTTACGCCAGCCAGACATCTCCTTTTAGTCAACTCTACTCCCTGTACTGGGTCATACAAAGTGGTTTGTTTCTTAAAAACTCATTTATCAGTGTATTAAGCCAAACTTTTTTTCTTGGAGTAATCCAAGCCACATTTGTGATCTTTTAAAAATCAGAAACATTACAAAAACTCAGACTCCTAAAAACTAACAATGTTACTAGAGCCTTGATCTATTCATTATTATAGTTTTGAGTAATAGTAACTGACATTTATGTGGTGCTTACTGTTGCATGTCACTGTTCTAAGTACTTTTTATAAACTAATTTAATCCTTGTAGCAACTCCATGAGGTCAGGCTGTCTTCCACTTTACAGATGCAGAAGCTGAGGCAAAGAAAAGATAAGAAATGTGCCCAAAGTCACATAGGCAATAAGGGAAGTTGGACTCAAACCCAGGCAAGTCTGGCTCTAGAGTCTGTGTTCTTAGCCGCTATGCAAACTGCCTCCCTAGGGTGCTATATTTAAGAATAAATACCCAATTTTATTTTTGTTTCCTTCTCTCCCTTACTTCAGAAGTTGATATTTGATATTTCAATTTACCAGGCAGGGACTTCCCTGGCAGTCCAGTGGTTAAGATTCCTCGCTCCCAATGTAGGGTTTGATCTCTGGTCAGGGAAGATCCTGCATCCCGCGTGGCACAGCCAATAAAGTGAAATGAAATAAAATAAATTTACTTGGCATTAGTTGCACTCATTTAATCTGGGTTTGCTGAATTATAAGGTATATTACCGATATTCA
Organism: Lipotes vexillifer; assembly: GCF_000442215.2. NCBI lineage: Eukaryota > Metazoa > Chordata > Mammalia > Artiodactyla > Lipotidae > Lipotes > Lipotes vexillifer. The sequence continues at coordinate 485,257 of NW_006793498.1, read as the reverse complement.
ACAACCAAAAATAAGGCAAATAGCATTGAGACACTTTTACTTACAACAGATTGACATTAGTCATGTTGCAGCTTTGCTGTCAGCAGCAGCACAGAACATTTTCCAGCAGTGTCCTTCATCGGGTGTCTCTAGATGGCCCAAAGAAAAGGATATTTAGTACTTTCAATTGTTAAGACACTTAAGCCAGGTTGAGATGGAAAATATAGAGATCTGGCATTAGGAAAGAAAAAGAAGATGGGGTAAGATAAAGGAATTTGATAGAGGTACAGAAAAATAAGAATAATAGAGGATAAAGCAGAACAATTTTTTAATATTAAAAAGGAAGAAAAAGAAGCCAATAACAAGTGCTCTATAAATTAGGGGCCAGGGAGTAAAAAATGTGATTTACCAAAAACTTTCAACCTGGAAGAAGTGTACCTTCATCTCCTTCCCTTCTGTGGATGATAAAGCAGGCTATCTTTATCATGAAGTGCCTGTTCAAGTCTTTGCCTTTTTAAAAAAACTGAACTGTTGTTTATTCATATTGATTTGTAGGAGTTTTTTTTAATGTATTCTGGATAAAAGTCTTCTGTCAGATATAAAATTTTATGAACATCTTTGAAACCGACCAGGACCCTCTGGAGCTCTCCTGGGCACAAAAGTCTTTCTGTGTCCTCTGTTTTTATATTTGCAGGAAAAAGGCTTCTGTCTCCTAGACCAACCTTAGTGAATACCAAAGAGCAGATTCAAACAGTTGCTGATCAGGGAAGTAAGGAGATGCAGAAACAAAGGAGGAACAATCAAAAAACTATAGTGCAGGATCCTGGTTCCTCCTCAAGGGATATACGTGTAACAATACCCTTGAGTTCTGCAGGAACTAAGGTCCCCACCCAGGTAGAGGATGATAACTTCAGGCTGAGCTGCAAGATTATTGGAGCACCGCCCTGTTACCTCACCACCAACCAATCAGAAGAAAGTCTCACACCCTGCAGCCCTCACCCCCAATTTTGCCTGTATAAGTTTTTCCCCCCAGACCAGGGGAGTTCAGGGTTTTGGAGCTCGAGCCACACATTCTCCTTGTATGGCCCTGCAATAAACCTTTCTCTGCTCCAAACTCCAATGTTTTGGTTTGTCTGGCCTCACTGTGCATTGGGCACACCAACTTGTGAATTTGTGTTTGGTAACATTTTCTCCCAGTCTGTGGCTTTCCTTTTTGCACTTTTAGTAGTGTCTTTTGATGAAGTTCTTAATTATAATTAGATCCAATTTATCAATTTTTTTCCTTTATAGTGAGTGCCTTTTGCATCTGTTCAAGAAATCTTCCCCTACCTATGAGTTTACTCTTAATTTTTAAAAGTCAGCATTGATCACCACATTCATTGACTTATGGAATCTCTCACTAGTATTTTTGGCTAATAAGCTTTGTTGATAAACAGTGTGGGCTCAGTAGTTGTGGTTCACGGGCTCTAGAGCACAGGCTCAGTAGCTGTGGTGCACGGGTTTAGTTGCTCTGCGGCATGTGGGATCTTCCTGGACCAGGGATCAAACCCCTGGTCCCCTGAATTGGCAGGTGGATTCTTAACCACTGCACCACCAGGAAAGTCCCTGGTGTTACATTTCAGGTTAGCTGTAAATCCTAAATTTTGATTGCTGATCAAAGTAGCTTAGTATTTCATTTGTTGTGCACTCAATAACATTGGGAAAGAGTATACTTTTTCTATGAAATAATTTTTAAGGGTTCACTATTTGACAAACCCTATATGTCTATTGTCAATAAGTTTTAAAATAACATTTCTTTTTTTATATATAGGCAGTAAAACCTCATAGTCACATAGGTTATGTTTGTATACTTACATATTAACTATAATTCATCATACAGGTGATTTTTGACATCTTAATGATTTATTTCAAAGCTGTATCATTGCTTAATGGAATAGGAGAAATTATTTCATGTAAATTTCCTTTAATTATCGTACCAATAATTTATTTTCGTATAAATTCTTCTCCAACATTATGTGGCTCTTCCCATTTTGTGATTGTGCCATGCTGTAAGGAACAAGACTTTTATCATTTTAATTAAAAGATTGAAAAAAATTCCAATCAGAGTATGATGGTTTTCTAACATTTCCTTTAAATATCAGAAATATTATATATTTTGCCAACTTTATCAATATTTCTCTGTAAAATGTACACTTAATCTTGATGGTTTCATTGCTTCACTAGAAAGGCATATTGGTACAATGGGTACTTTATCTGTGAGCAAAGTTATGAAACACAACTTCAAATAGCTAACTGAATGTTACCATCTCTTTTTTTAATATTAGACATTTTGAAATAAGAGCCAAATAAGAATGCTCACATATGTATATATTTACCATATATATATATATATATATATATATATGTGTGTGTGTGTGTGTGTGTGTGTGTGTGTGTATATAAGGGTCTTCATCTCAGCAGTTCTCACAACAATGAAAAAATGGAAACTATTCTGGCTAATGCAATTGGATGGGTGTTAATACTAATCACCAAGACACCAAGGTTTCTCATTTGTTGTCTTATTAAACCTTCACAATGGCACAGTAGAAATTATGATCCACATTTACAAGATGTGGAAATGGAGATTGAGAAAGATTAAGTATCTTAACCAGAGGCATAACTAATAAGTGCTAGAACCAGAAATCAGGACTACTTGCTCCTTAAGCAGGTGTTCTTTCAGTGTTATCTTTCGGCATTAGAGGGTTTATAGAGTAGAGCTTAGATTAGTCAGACTAAGGCCATGACTATACATTATGACTAAAATCTTAGATGGATTCGTTGTGGGGGAATTTCTTAGTTACATTAAATGGAGGTGATTATTAGACTTGGAAATTAAGTAACAAAATTTCTGCCCTTAGTTTTAATTTAATAAACTCACACATGACGGAGATTAGCTTCCCAGGAGAAGTAAATCAAAAGACCATATATGACCAAAGAAAACTCAGGTGAGATGTTCTTGATAAAATCCCACAGAGACCAAACTGGACTGAGTTGAGGAAGAATGGCAAAGGTGGGAATTCCCTGGTGGTCCAGTGGTTAGAACTCTCCGCTTTCACTGCCGAGGGCGTGGGTTCAATCCCTGGTCAGGGAACTAAGATCCCACAAGCCGTGCGGTGTGGCCAATTAAAGTTGTTCTGTGTGTAGACCAGTAAATAAAGCTACAATTGAAAAAAAAAAAAGAAAAGAATAGCAAAGGTGCCTGAGAAGAGGCCAGTGAGATAGGATGAGGAGCAGGAGAGATTCTTATGTCAAAAACCAAATGAAGAAAGGGTTTCAAGAAGGAGGGAGTGAACAATTGTGTCAAATGCCACTGAGAGGATGGATAAAATGAGGACTGAGAATGGCTGCCTAGATTTAAGAACATGGAGGACATTGGTGGACTTGATGAGAACTGTTACTGTAGGGTACAAAAGCCTGATTAGAGTGGGTTCAGTAGCAAATGGGAAGAGAGGAAGTGGACATAACAGGAATAAACAACTTCTGAGTTTTTTGTTTTTTTTTTTTACTATAAAAGAGAGCAGAGAAATGGCCTGGTAGCTGGATAGAGATGTGTGAGCCCCAAACATTGTGGGGTCTAGAAGTTTTGTTTTAAAGAAGGGAGACACTACTGTTTTTTTGAATGCCGATGGGGAGGGATCCAATAGTGAAGGGAAGATTCCTGATTCAAGAGAAAGAATTGCAGGAACCATATCCTTGAGCAAGTGAAGGGGTGGGATCTAAAGCATAAGTGGTGGAGTTGACCTTCAGTAAGAGCACGGATGATTCATCCTTAGTAAGAAAAGGGAAGGCAGAGCATAGAGGTCTATACAATTGAAGTAGCTTTTGATACAGCCACTTAATAACCTCCTTGTCAATCATTTGGTTTCTCAGGGATTCTGATACCAGGAAGAAGGTACCTAGCACAGCAGAAATGGGATATTTATGTTACTGGAAGGGAATATTACATGTTGTAAATTAATAAATCGACATTCTGATTGGTTAGTGAGTGGCTTCGAGTCCTGACAAAGTACTGCAAATCAATTTAGACAGCTGACAAACTGAACACAATCTTGCAATGAATTTTCAAGGAGTTAATACTCTAATATTTAAAGAGCTCCTAAAAATTGAGAGGAAAGAGACTAACAATTCTTAGAAAAATAGGGAACAGACATGAACAGTCACTCCACAGATAAAGCCAATGGTCTTAAACATGTGAAAAGATACTTAACCTTACTTATAACAAGAGAAATGCAAATTAAAGTTACTTGGAGGAAATACTATGTTTCATATTAATGATATTTTATACTTAAAACATTTTTCAGAATAGCTTATGAAAAACGAAAAATAAATCAACATGCCATTTCTTAACAACTAGATTGTCAAAAGCCCAAAACTTCGATGATACACTCTGTTGGAGAAGCGGTTACTCTCATACACTGCTGATGTATTGATAAATGCAGAATGATATAATCACTACGGAAGAGAATTTGGCCAAATCTAGCAAACGTAAATATTCATTTACCCTTTAACTCAGCAATCCCACTCGTGGGAATCTAGCCCAAAGGTACACCAGCAAAACTGCAAATGATGTTTATATAAAACCCTTTGTTGTGACTTTTGGGGTTTTTTTTGGCCACTCTGCGTGGCATGCGGGATCTTAGTTCCCCAACCAGGGATCGAACCCATGCCCCCTGCAGTGGAAGCGCTGGAGTCCTAACCACTGGACGGCCAGGAAATTTCCTGTTGTGGCATTATTTGTAAGAGTAAAAAAGTAGAAACAACCCACATGTCCATCAATAAGGGAATTGATTGAGTAAACCATGATATGTTCACATAATGAAATGCTATGCAACTCTAAAAAGGAGTGAGAAACATTCCTGTATATTGAAATGAAGTAAACTCCAGGATATATTGTTAAGAGAAAAAAATCAAGCTGAAGGATAATAAAGCATGCTGCCTTTGGTGTAAGAAATAGCAGATGAGAATAAGAATATATAAACGTATATGACTGCATTTTTTGAAGGAAATAATGAAAAGATAAACAAAAAAACAATAAAAATAATTACTTCTAGCAGGAGGGAAGAAACAGGGTGGAAGGGATGACATGGAAGAAAGTGAGGCTTCTGTGAATGTGCCTTAGTATACAGTTTTGACTTGGGGACCATGTAAATATTTTACATATTTAAAAACAAAATTAAAACAAAAGAAAAAAGTAATCCCTAAACAAAACAAAACAAAAACTTGAAACTAATGAACCAAACCAAGTTTATGACCAAACCATGTCCCATTCTGGGTTTGGGGCACCTCACCTGGTTGGCCCTGCTAACCCTGGCTGGTTCCATGTACCAGAGAGAGACTTAGAAAAGTTGGAAGAAGGAACTCCAAAGTGTGAGGTTCCCTGAAACAAGGGGCCCAGAGAAGAGGCTTAAAGGGATGGACTGATTTTAGGGCAACCAAATAGTCAGTGATAGAAAGTTCTCCCTTACCGAAGAATCACAGAGAGTAAATGGAAGAAGAATGATACCATTTAAATGTTACCTTTGAAAAAAACCACAAATGGGGCTTCCCTGGTGGTGCAGTGGTTGAGAGTCTGCCTGCCGACGCAGGGGACACGGGTTCGTGCCCCGGTTCGGGAAGATCCCACATGCCGCGGAGCGGCTGGGTCCGTGAGCCATGGCCGCTCAGCCTGCGCGTCCGGAGCCTGTGTTCTGCAACGAGAGAGGCCGCAGCAGTGAGAGGCCCGTGTACTGCAAAAAAAAAAAAACAAAAAACAAAACCAAAACAAACAAACAAACAAAAAAACACAAATGAAATAAAGGATCAGGGCAATGATCATCAATGAATGCTAAAATTATTAGACGAAATGCTGATGGAGAATTATACTGTACTGAAAGCAACTGAATCCACTGGATAGGCTGAGCATCACTAAAACTGGAAAACCTGATGTTACGTCTCCTAACGTGGTGTAATATAAAGGACACATCACCAATGCAGTGTTTCTGCCTTAAAAGCTGAGCTTGAATCTGATGAAACGTCTAGATTTGGCTTCCAATTTATAGGCGTAGAGAACAAGTTAAATGACTCCACTAGAGCACCATCAGCCAAATCCAAATACAGGACTGTCAGGATCTGTGCAAGGCCTTGGATTGTACCCTGCTTATAAGCAGTCCTGTTTTGTGGATGCTGGCAGAAGACCCAAAATTCCTGAGTCACAGACAAAGGACTTTATTGCTCACAGCAAAAGTAGTATTCAGAGCTTTATGTTGATTTGTGTTGGTTCTCCATGTCCCACAAGCCCCACAAAGGTGACACAAAGGGTCCATGATGGATGTCTGGGAATGCAGTGGGTTGTACTAGAGGAAAGAATCATGGAGCTGGGGAGATTCTCTGTATAGTAAGTGAAAGCCAGCCTGCTCTTTGGGAGAGACATTACCCCTTCTTCAAGGTTGCTTGCTACAAATACAACTCTGAAAAATGACCCCAGTAAAGAAAGGTCAGAGGTTTGCATTCATGGCATACCCAGCAGGAACATGCAGAGACACCCAGGGCCCATGGCAGATTCCTCTCCACCCCTCAGCCTGGAATCTTGGCCGAACTTGAGTTTTTACTCAAAGTGTACCACTCCACCAGCTACTCTGATTAATCTGACCATAGAGACTGGGAACAAATTCATTTAATTTGTCTCATTCAACATTAATCAAAACTACTATCAGTAGGACTCCAAGCAACAGGATGGGGCCATCTTGCAGTCTTTACCTCAGTCATACCCTTCCCCGCCAAGGGTGCAGACTCAGCCAACTATGAGTAAGTCCTATAGGGGATCAGTAGGTCTTATTTCAGACAGCCAGGATGAGGTCCAAGGTGAAGCTGTAATCCATTATGATCCACACAAGGGGGTTTAGACTGACCTTCTGGTCTACAGTGTCATTGCAATAATTACAGAGTGCAAAGTTGGGCCAAAAAGCAATCCCATCCCCAATAGAGAGATTGTGGCCCACACTTTCCCACATAAAAAAATATAACCTGAGCACTCCACTTTGAGATTTGTCGCTCAACGTGGTTTGTATTACCATTACTTTGGTTAAGCTACAAAACCAGTGTCACTAAGGAGTTATAGTCTTGATCACCATATATGACATAACCAAGGCCACTTGGGCATCAGGAGAAGCATATGATTTTTTTTTTTTTTTTTGGTTTGCTGGCAGTTTAATCAATGGATTCCTCAAGTACAGTTGAGTAAAAATAGGTAACAAAGGATCATTTGATCTACATTTTTATTTGTCTTCTGATTACTTTAATGGTCTTTCATTATGAGAAAATGGAGAAACTCCCTGAAAAAACAAAAAAAGTAGAGTTATCTTGCTCCATTTTATTCATCATTCTGTTTTAGTGAAGAGAATAACTTATTCCAACTGAGTTTGGGAATGGGGGTTCCTGATGCCTAATTAATGTAATTCTGGAATTCAGAAAGAAAAACTCCCTTTTCCCAGACAAGTCGAACCAAGCTATTCAAGTCATATGCAAGATTAAATGTGTTGAAAATGGCCTGGAGCCTGAAGGGGAGAATCACCATCACCATCATACTCAGTATTTTGGAGGACCTACTGTGTGCTAAGCACAGTGCCGAGTGCGCCACAGGCCTTCTCCCCAGTCCTCCCAACGATCCTGTAAGGGGAGGTACCATTGTCCCCATTTACAAATAGATTTCAGAGAGATCGGTGGCTGTCCAAGGTCAAACAGCTAGAGAGCAGCAGTGGCAGCCTCATGACTCTGACGACTCCATCTCAGTGCCTCTCAATACTTCTCATACACAGGAGAAAGTGTTTGTTTTTCAGTCCCCAAAGATGACCTGAGTCATGGTAGAAATTATGATTTGGGTTATTGAGTAGGGAATTATGACAAATGCTTCAGAGCAGTTTCCTTAAAGACTATGTCTCTCTTGCTCATAAGACTTTTGCGCTTAAAACACTTTTGCCTAGTAACTGCATCTGTTTATGGAAAATACAATGTGGTGGTAAAATTGTACCTTAAGCGTCCTCCAAGCTTCTGTGCAAACCCAATTCCTAGGTACCACCATATATATATAAACAGAAAATTTACCATCTTAACCATTTTTAAGTGTATAGTACAATAGTGTTAACTATCTGCACTTTGTGGTGTAACAGATCTCTAGAAGGTTTTCATCTTGTAAAACTGAAACTTTATATCCACTGAAAAACAATTACCCTTTTCCCCTCTCCCAGCCCCTAGCAATCACCATTCTACTTTCTGTTTCCAAGAGTTTTACTATTTTAGATACCTCATGTAAGTGGAATCATGCACTATTTGTCTTTTTGTGACTGGCTTATTTCTCTTAGTGTAATGTCCTCAAGGTTATCCATGTTGTAGCATACAACAGGATTTCCTTCTTTTTTAAGGCTAAATAGTATATATATGAATAATTATACATATACATATATTCATATATATACATATCTATACACACACACACATATACACACACACACACACACACACACACACACATTTGCTTTATTCATTCATCCATTGATGTACATTTAGGTTACTTCCACCTCTTGGCTACTGAGAATGCTCCAGTGAACATGGGTGTGCAAATATCTCTTTGAGATCATGCTTTAATTCTTTTGGAATATATATACCCAGAAAGGAATTGCTGAATCATATGGTAATACTACATTTAATTTTTTGAGGAAACTCCATATTGTTTTCTATAGTAGTTGCACCATTCTAATTTCCCACCAGTAGGGCACAAGGGTTCCAATTTCTCTGCATCCTCACCAACACTTATTCTGTTTCTTTGATAGTGGCCATCCTAATGGGTGTAAGTTGATATCTCATTGTTTTGATTTGCATTTCCCTGATGATTAGTGATGTTAAGCATCGTTTCATATGCTTGTTGCCATTTGTATATCTTCTTTGGAGAACTATCTGTTCAGATCCATTGCCCATTTTTTAATCTTTTTTTTTTTTTTGCTGTTGTTGAGTTGTAGGAGTTCTTTATATATTCTGAATATTAGCCCCTTATTAGATATATGGTTTGCAAATATTTTATCCCATTCTTAGGTTGCCTCTTTACTCTGTTGACAGTTTCTTTTACTGTACGGAAGTTTTAAAGTTTGATGCAGTTCCATTTGCCTATTCTTGCTCTTGTTGTCTGTGTTTTTGGTGTCATAGCCAATAAATCACTGCCAAACCCAACATCATAAAGCTTTCCTTCTAAGAGTTCCATAGTTTCATACCTCATACCGCATACAAAAATTAACTCAGATGGATCACAGACCTAAATATAAAATGCAAAACTGTAAGACTTGTAGAAAAAAAAAATGAGACCTTGGATCTGGTGATTAGTTTTTAGACATGACATCAAAAACACAATCGTAAAAGAAAAAGTTGAGAAATTGAATTTTATCAAAATTAAAAACTTTTCTTCTGCAAAAGAATCAATTAAGAGAATGAAATGACAAGCCATAGGTGGGGATAAAATATTTGTAAATCACATATCCAATAAAGAACTTGTATCCAGAATACATAAAGAACTTTTCCATCCATGGCTTATTTCCAGCAAACAGTACCTTCGGTCTCTTAATTCTATCAGGAAGGCTGGTTCTTTCATCTCTGGCTGAGGCTAAAGCTGACAGAACCATTCTATCCATTGAATACTACAGACTCCATGCCTAGGGCCTAGAAGGTTTTTTTTTTTTTTGGTGGGGAGGTCATATCTCCAATTTACAAAAAAGAAACTGCAAAATCTTCTATACTCCCTAGGCAGCAGAAACAATTCTTAGTACCCTTGATTCTCCTTTTTTCACAACTTTGGATCCCAAAGGACTGTCAGCCAGCATTTTTGGTCCCAGTGACAAATCCAGCTCTAATGTAGATGTTGTAGGGGAATAAGACACTCCAACAGTAAGATGGGCTATCACAGCCTTATGCCACTGTAGCTTTATGCCTCGGGCTCACTTGGGCTGATTCTTTGTTCACCAGGCTACCTTCTAATTCCCATGTAGGTCTGAAGAGAGAATGGAGTATTTCTTTGAGTATTTCTGGTCCTTGTGACAGTGATTTCTCAGGCAAACCAGAAAAGTAACTTTTGATTAAGAGCTGTCACATCATATGTGTAGAACAGGGAGAAAATACACCAATCATTCCTTCATCATCATCATCATCATCATTATTTTGGTTGCTTGTGGGCATAAATTCCTCAGTGTAAATTAAGTTGGTAATATAGTGACTAAAAAAGGGGGATGGGGAATATTCTGACCCACCTTGTCATCTAGAGCCTTAGTTTTGAACTGTTCTGGTTGATTCAGTTCTCATAAAGCCTTGCTTTATCTTTTTCTCGACTTCCAGGTTCTAATCACTACTGTTCTCCCACTGTTAACTTTACTTGCCCTCTGACCTCATGCAAGGCCCATCTTATCAGCTGAGATCTTAGCTTCTGTTTCTCTACTTTTAGCTGTGTTATTTCAGTGTCCCTTGGGAAAGGCCCAGCCTATCCAGGCCCTTGGGCCACAGGGATGCTCCAGTGGCTGATGCACACTGCACACCCAGAGCTGGGACCTGTCTGGGCAGCTTTTTGCACATAAAATTCCATGATTATAAAGATTTCCACATAGTACATGTTGACAAATAAAGGATATTGGTTTTAAAGGCTTTGTTTTAACCAAAGCAAACAATAGAACAATGACTTATAAACCAATATCTAGTGAAAACTGAGAGCATATGGAATATTTTATTTTTATTTGTTGGTAATTATGCCTGAATGATTCACAAAATTCTTACAACATTGTTGATTTTATGGTTCCCCCAGGAAATCCTTCCCTATTTTAAATAAAGTGCATTTTATCTATTGAATGCATTTGCTCCCTCTATCCTGTTATACAATTACAACACTGTAAATAAATATAGAGCTATGTGGTTTGACTACTTCAACTATATAGAATTAGCTCCCTAGGAAGAACAGTGTTTTTATCCTTTTCCCTTTAGAATCAAAAGGCGTCTGATGACAGCTCTTTGAAAGGATGATGCTGAGATGACTGAATCTTCTCAAGCCTTCATATCTCTATTCTGTTGTGTTAATTTGGATAACTATGAACAGAATGAAATCTATGTCTCTGCTAGGGACCCCAAAGAGCTCACTGCATAGGACCTACCCCAGCTTGGCTTTATATTTTCTGCATCTTTCTTCTGTTGCTGTTCAGAAAAGCTATGGGGTTAAAAGAAAAAAGTGTGGGTTTGTGTGTGTGTATGTGTGAGAAACCATTTCAGTTACCATGTGTTTTAGTATTTAGTATTATTCAAATATATTCATCTAACATTAGGACTGCTCTAACTGGCACACAATTTTTATATATACTTATATATAGCCTCATAGCATACAGTTGAAGACTACTTAGCACCTCTGATGTGAAAGGCACTGCGCAATCTTTTTTTGTTGTTGTTACGGTAAGCGGGCCTCTCACTGTTGTGGCCTCTCCTGTTGCGGAGCACAGGCTCCGGACGCGCAGGCTCAGCGGCTATGGCTCATGGGCCCAGCCTCTCCACGGCATGTGGGATCTTCCCAGACTGTGTCCCCTGCATTGGCAGGCGGACTCTCAACCACTGCACCACCAGGGAAGCCCGGCAATCTTAAATCTCTTGTGCAACAAAGTAGGGTATAAATCAACCAACTAACAAACTATACAGAGATACAATCTGGGCAATGCAATGAGAACTGTTCTAGTCCTAACCTTGCTAGAACGTGGTAGATATTTTAGTTAAAGGCCAAACTCATACTTTAATAATTCATAAAGAATTATTATATAAGGGATTATTACTAAAATAACAACTAGAGCTCTTTTTATAACTGCATGAAGGAGAATCTATGTTTACTATAAATATGTATCATTCATTATTTCTTACATAAATAGTATTTATCATTGTTTCTATAATAGGTAAAGTACTATATGTTACCCATTCTTCAGGATTAACTATTTTATGTTAAAGCTATATGAGAAAATGCTATTTTAACCTCTCTACAGGATGTGTGAAATTCTAACATACCTGTGGAAATTCAACATTTTCATTTATCACCAGGCACACAACATTAGCCTAACACCTTCTCCTCTCCATCCTCATCCTCATTCCCACTGCCACCTCCTGTGAATTAGGACAGAGAAGAGAGATACTGTATAAATACAACAAAACTGGGTGAATCTTCCGGTCTGATTTTATTACCACACACCAGCTGACCCAGGTCCAGAGAGTGACATTTGTATATTTGTTGTACACACTTTCACTCAGTTTACTTCACAAAGCTTAATGCGCTCTGTTCAAATTTGCTACAGGTACATTCTTAACATTTCAGGCATGCATAAAAATAGAGGTTTTGTTTCTGTTTTTTTGCCAATTAAATCAAATAGGGAGGTGGCTCTTGTTTTTGGCAATAGGTCTCACATTTGCTGAGAATTAGGTGAGGATTTTTAGGGGTGGGAAGCCTGTGTATGGGCTTCCTGTGAAGCCATTAGCTGAAAACCTTTGGTTTAAACCACAGTGTCCAGGGCTGGCCTGCAGCAGATCAGCGTGCCACCACTGTCTCAGGGGCACACGGCCTCCCACCTGTCCTCACCCCCAGCACCTCTCCCACCCCTATTAGTGGCTATGCACTGAGGGCGGGGAAGAGGCTTTCACTTCTACATTATGCTCTCTGCACTGTCCGTGTTTTCACGTATTTACTCGTGTGTGTGTGTGTGTGTGTGTGTGTGTGTGTGTGACAACACTGAAGTTCTACTTTCTTTGCCTGCTTTTTTACAAAGCCACGCATTTCTTACATTGAATTACAAATGTGAGGCGCTTACCCTGGTGCAGCCCACCACCCACACTTGCCCCTTCCTCTCCGCCTCCCACCTCCTCCTCTCTCCCTTCTCACCTTTTGCTTTTTCTCTGCTGTCATGAGCTTCCACTTTTGTCTTTCTTCTTTTGCATAGATTTTTCCGAACTGCACTCTTTGCAGGAACCGTTTTAGAGATTCTTCCAAGGTCCTTATTTGTAATTACATCCACCTTTTGTTGCCATGATGGCTGTCCTTTAGGACTTGATTCCAAGACACTTGTCCAGAGTGACTCCTGCGTCGAGTGGCATATTTCTCTGCTTCTTATATTTTTTCCCCCTCATATATTTTGACAAGAATTTTGAAAAATGTGTTCTTCCTCTTCCTTTAGGTCCTTTTTCCTCCTGGCTTGTAGAGCAGGTTTTGTTACCGGCAGAACTTTCTCTAAACTGAAAGGAGACAGAGAGTTAACTAAAAGACACACTGAATTGCTGGGTGTGTCCAGAGTTTGATTAGGTTTGAGAAGAGGAACAGGAAGAATTTTTGTGTTTTAGAAATTGAGGAGGACTCCTGGCCTAGTGTGAAAAACTCAAACAGATAAAACTCTACTTTAAAAAATCCAGGGCTTCCCTGGTGGCGCAGTGGTTGAGAGTCCGCCTGCTCATGCAGGAGACACGGGTTCGTGCCCCGGTCCGGAAGGATCCCACATGCCGTGGAGTGGCTGGGCCCGTGAGCCATGGCCGCTGAGCCTGTGCTTCCGGAGCCTGTGCTCTGCAACGGGAGAGGCCACAACAGCGAGAGGCCCGCATACCACAAAAAAAAAAAAAAAAAAATCCAACAAAGTCTAGTTGGGAAATTAAGTTAGCATCTTGTTACTAAAAGCATCAGAGGTCTTGGCTATATATTTTTAATGCACTTGTTACTTATTAATTTAATATCCAAATGCTTACATCTCCTCCTGGCCCCGTTCTTAACCTCTGTTCTTTCCCTGTTAAATCGTGACCTTTCCTTGCAGCCCCTCACTCTGAAGGGCGGCTTTCAGGACTACTCCCAGGTAGCCTGGGGCTTCAGGGGAGCACCGATTAGACTTGTCGCTCCCTTGCAGGCCGTAGTTTCTGCGCACAGAGAAAATGCTCGGGTTAGTCATAGTTCTCCTTTCCTAACAAAAGGGCATTGTACTGTGCTGTTTGGTTCAGGCTCTTCCGTGCCACTTGTGGTTGCAAACGTATGGGACAGGAGGCTGGTTCCAGAGACGCACCGCTCAAGTTGTATTCTACTGCGCTGCCTTGGGCGTGCCCCGGTAGACCGTGAGATCCTTTAAGACTGCGACGCTTTGATTTATCTTCGATCCCCAGCCCTAAATGCACTTGTGCCTAGCTCAGGGAGTGCTAAGCAAGTGTGGCTTGGTGGGAACCCTGCAGGAGAAGGGGAAGGGAGAAAGTTTGCTCTGCGCCCCAGGAGCAGGAGTGGCGCCCTTAGGAAGCCAGCTCACCTGCACATAGCCGGCAGGGGGCGCAATTGCATCAGTACTAGATAGAATGTGTTTCTTCGGCCCCACTTGTTAACTTAAGCCTTACCTGTTTGGTGAACCCAAAGGCCTGAGTCCCTAGAAATTTAAACTTAAACCTGCACATACGCATTAGAATATCACCTGTTGTACAGAACAAACCCGCATTATATTTAGTCCAAAAGGCACAGGAATAGTCCAGAGTTAGCTTACAGAATACTGAGTCAGGACATCTCACAGAGTCAGATGTAAAGAGGAAAAGTACCTGGTCAGTCTTCTAGGAAATTTCAATAATTTTGAAGTTGGAAGCTTCTTACACTCACTTGACCAAACTGTTCCTCTAATCTAGCCACCTCATTTTTCAGATGAGAAGCCGAGGTTTATGAAACCAGTTATCTAGGCTCCTCAAGAAGATGTAGCTACAGAAAAATTATACAGTACTTTTCTGGGTTTTAGGCATGTGTTGAAAACATGCGGAAAGGCGGCCATTTGGAAAAATTGCACCTACAATCCTTTCTCTCTCTCATATTTACATATGTACATACATGTACATGTATAAAACATGTAAAATTTATGCACAAAAATATATGTATATAATATGTATTTTTTATATAATAAATATATATTAAAGATCTATCTCTATAATATTTTTTCAGGCCCTTTAGAGAGGCAGCATAGCCTAGTGACCTCAGCATATGGCTGTGACCCACCCAGACTGTCTCAGTTTGAATTCTTGGTTCTGTCACTTAGCTGTGTGACCTTGGGCAAGTTACTTAACCTCTCTGTGACTTAATTTCCTTGTCTATAAATGAGGTTAATAACAGTATCTGTTTCATTAGGTTATTTTAAGGATTAAAAAAGTTAATCTTTGTAAATCTCTTAGAATGGTACTTGGTATATAAAAAGTACTATAATAATTTTTAAATAGAATTTATATAATTTTGAAAAATACCATTTTAATAATGAATGTAGATAACACTGCAAGGGTACTTTTTAAAAGGTTGGAAGTTGGCTTTTAATATATCTTTTTTAGGGAAAATCGATTGTGTCATAAATGATAGAACTGTGAGAAAGAATGTGTAGCTAGTGAACCTGCCCACTAGATTGAGTCTGAAGCTTTACATTATGATTCCAGGCAAGGCTCTGGTTTCCAGGGTGCAGAAAAGTATCTGACATTTTTTTTTCTCATTTTGGAAAGCTTAAAAAACAACCACCCCAAATTCAAATGCCCAAATCTTCAAAGAATTGTGTGCTTGGAGCATTTTAAATGTACCTGCCCCTTGCAGTCTACTGTTTCAGAGAAATCATGACTTTATTTCTGAAGCTGGCTCTTAATCAGCTTCCTCCCCTTTTCCCGAGTGTCTCCATCTGAGCCAGCCATTGCTGTATTCTGTTTGTCTGTTGGGGCCACAGGGAGTGGCTGGCAAGAAAGATGAGCAAGGATAGTCTGTCCAGGCCACATGGGACATCTCGACTCCAGGGTCGGCCGTGGGAAAGGTGGGTCCCTGCCCTGCGATAGGCCACTAGGATCCAGCTGAGGACCAGGTCGGGGCAGTCGGGCCCAGCTCTAAGGGGCTGTCACTGGATAGGTCAAAGCAGCTCTAAGAGGGCAGAAGAGGCAGCTCTTGGATTGGAATTAGAGGCCCTACTTGGGGAGAAGCACAGCAGAAGAAATGCCTTAGGGTCTCACCTGAGGAGAGGAGTTGGGGGAGGTCTCCAGGAAGAGAAAAGAGTCCATAAAAGAGGTCCTTGCTGTGAGGGGGCAGGGCAGAGAAGGTGTCTGGGAAGAAGAATGGCTGGTCTTCAGTTGGGTAGGGGGCTCAGATCACCAATAATCAGGGAGATCTGGTGAGGCAGAAGAAGACGCTAGCAGGAAAGTCCCTGAAGGGCCCGAAGCAGCCCCTAAATTCCCCATAGGCAGCTCTTCACATGCTACCTGGAGGCCACCATTGGGAGGCTTTGAAAGAAGATACCGGGTTACCTATACAAGCACTCGCCAAGCCAGGTGACCCATTGAGAGAGGCTGCTAATTGTAACAGAGGCAAAATGTTATCTGTACTAAGTTTAAAAGAGTTTTCCAGGGGGAAATGAGGACAGGCCAATGCAGCCAAAAAGAGCTGGGTGTTGGTTTTGCAGAAAGCTAAGTTACACTGACAAAGAGGGTTGCCAGGTGTCCTGTATTGAACCAGACAGCATGGTATTTTAGTTTCTGGTGTATTAAAATGCAGCAAATACCTGTTTTTTAAAAAATCACTATTATTTCAGATATACTTTTTCTTACATTTTGATTGATTTTTAATCAGCAGAGGTTTGTAATTTCAGTTTTTATTTACTCCTTCTGCTAACTATTAAATGGACAAGCACTACTTAAAGGAGCCTTATGATCCTTTTGAAATGTGAGGAATTCTTTTAGGTATCTGTGTGCAAGTAAACTGTTCCAAGACTAATGTTAAGTATTCTGTTAAATAAAGTAAATGTCTGTCCCTTAGGAGGGGAGGGTACACTCTACAAAACAATTTTTTCCCTCAGTCTCTGTAGTGTGGATATTTTTGTAATCCTAGGAAATAGTTATCTTTAGGGCAATAAGAAGAGCTAACATTTATTGAGTGTTTAGCATGTGCCTGACACTGTGAGCAACGATCGTCCTCTACCCTCTTTCTCACAACAATCCCGAGAGAGATGCTCTAATTATCCTCATTTTACAGAAGAGGAAACAGGCTCAGAAAGATTAAGTATTGAGGCCAAAAACCTAGATGTTATTCTCTTTTTTGTTGTTTATTATTATTATTATTTTTTGCAGTACGTGGGCCTCTCACTGTTGTGGCCTCTCCCGTTGTGAAGCACAGGCTCCGGACGCGCAGGCTCAGAGGCCATGGCTCACGGGTCCAGCCACTCCGTGGCACATGGGATCTTCCCGGACCGGGGCACGAACCCGCGTCCCCTGCATCAGCAGGCGGACTCTCAACCACCGTGCCACCAGGGAAGCCCTGTTTATTATTTTTTAAAATTTATTTTTGGCTGCATTGGGTTTTCATTGCTGCTCGTGGGCTTTCTCTAGCAAGCGGGGGCCACTCTTCGTCATGGTGCACGGGCTTCTCATCACAGTGGCTTCTCTTTTGGAGCACGGTCTCTAGGCACATGGGTTTCAGTAGCTGTGGCTTGCAGGCTCTAGGATGCAGGCTCAGTAGTTGTGGTGCACGGGCTTAGCTGCTCCACGGCATGTGGGATCTTCCCAGACTAGGGCTTGAACCTATGTCCCCTGCATTGGCAGGCAGATTCCTAAGCACTGCGCCACCAGGGAAGCCCTAGATGTTATTTAGTTCCTCTTTTTTTTCCTCAGACGCCTCATTATTAAGAAGTTCTGTCAGCTGTAACACCAAAATATATCTAAACATCTGACCTTTCTTCACCCTAGCTGAAGTCCTCATTATCTTTCTTGATTAGATGTTGCATTAACCTCCAACTGCCCCCGAGGCCACTCTTACCCCCGGTACAATCTTCCATGCACACTACAGCCAGAGTGGTATTTTTAAACTGTAAGTCAGACCACGTACTCTTCAACGACTGTCTTTCACATATAAAATAAAGTGGGGGACTTACAAGGCCTTACATGAGCTGGCTCCTGGTTGCTGTGTGCAGTCTTCATTCATTTAACAAAAAATTATTGACAGCCTACTATGTCCCAGGCACTGTTCTAGATGCTGGGCATACTGTCCCTGTCCAGAGCTTACATTCTAGTGGGAGGAGACAATAATCAAAGAAGTATGTAGGATGATACCCGTTATCTTGTAATAAGCTATAATGGAGCATAATCTACAAAAATACTAAATCACGAGGCTTTACACCTGAAGCTATAGCACAATATTGTAACTCAACTATACTTCAATTAAGAAGAAAAGAAATATGTAGGCTATCAGATGGTGGTGAGTGCTATGGACAAAAGTGAAGTGGGAAAGGAGAATAGGAAGTGTGAGTGGCAGTGAGGGGCCACTGGGTGGCTGAGCAGATGACCAGAAAGGCCTCCTGAGAAGGTGACAAGGGAGCAGACACTGGAAGAAGAGGAAGGAGTGAGTCAAATGGATTCTGCGGGAACATTCCAGGCAGTGGGGATGGCAAGTGCAAGGGCACCAAGGAAGAGGTGTGCTTGGCATGTTTGAGTAATGGCAAGGGGGTCAATGTGGCGAGAGCAGAGAGAGTAATGCGGGGGGTAAGCGGAGGGCAGAGAGGTCCTGGGCATGGTCGGGGAAAGCGCAGACCATGTAGGAACTTGTAGGTCCCTCCCCTGCTCCACTGTAGGCATGGGACTTTAAGTGGGTGGCTGGGCAGCCCCAGGAGGAATATGAGCAGTGCAGTGATGTGACTGGGTAGCAGGGCAGCAGTGGCTGCAGGGAGACTTGTTCAGAGTCAAAGGTGGGAGCGATAAGGGTGGCATGGGCCAGGATGGTGGCAGTGGAGGAAAAGGGCTCAAATGTTAGTGATGCGCCTGTGAGAAGCGAGAATTAACCGTTGGATTTACCACGGTGAAAGATTTAGCAACGGAGGCAGTTTCAGTGGAATGGTGGCTCAAGCTGGGCTGCAGAGGGTTCAGAGGAAATGGGGGGAGAGGAAGTGAAGACAGTAAGTGAAAGTGGTTGTGCTGTAAAGAATGTCAGAAAATGGGTGGTGGCTAGAGGTGCAAGTTGGGTCAAGAGAAGCCTTTATTGAAATGGAAGAAATTACAGTGATTTCTTATGCTGATGGGACTGATGGAAGAGGAGGAAAGAAACTTGCTAGAGCAGGAGAGGGGGTGAGTTTGTGTACCTTTGGAAGGCCTTCAGCCCCCATGATAGGAGGGGAGGTGGGGATATGGGCACAAGCACGGGTGGGCGGGCAGGTATCGGGGTGGGAGCTTGTGGGCCTCCTTTATTGTTTGCTTCTATTTTCTCAGTGAAATAGGAAGGTCATCAGTGAAGAGTAAGGGTTGGGGAGGAAGTGTTGGAAGTTTGAGGAAAGAGAAAATGGTATGAACCTAAAAGGAGTTGAATGTTTACGCAGGGGAGTGATTATAATAATGGACCTCATATCTAAGCTGGTTAAAGAGGGACGTGAGGACATGAGGGAGGATGGGAGCAAGCAAAAGGTAGTGAAACAGTAGACTATAGGATCGAATGGAGTTGGGGAATTTTTGGAGTTGGGATTGGAAGACGGGAGGTGATGGTGAAAAGTAGGAGGCTTCACGTGCCACCATTCTCTCTCCTACACTCTGTGTCAGCCACTAGCCTTCTTCGGTTCTTCCAACACTTCACATTTGTTTCTGCCTCAGGGCCTTTGCACTTGCTCTTCCCTTCACATCTTTGCATGATTTGCTCCCTAACTATGCTCAGCTTTCTGCTCTGTCATCACATCCTCAGGGAGGTTTTCTCTGCTCATCTAGGTAAAAGGCAGTCTCTGTCCCCTGACCCTGTTTCATTTTTCCTTGTGGCATTTCTTGCCACCTGAAGTTATGCTATATTCATTCATATGTTTGCATTCTGTGTCTCCCACTAGAATGTAAGTTCCACAAGGGTAGGAACATTGTCTTGTATACCACTGTATCCCTGATACGTAAAAGGCACTCAGTAAATAAATAAATTTAAATGAATAGTGAATACATGAACTTCCCAAGGTCACTCAGCTAATAGGTGATGCAGGTAAGATTCCCACGCAGCACTCTGGCTTTAGAGCTTTTGCTCTTAAACACTCAACAGAGAGAAAGAAGAACTAGAAGGAGAGAGAAGCTGCTGTAGCCCTCTTGGAGCTTTCGATCTCTGAGATTTTAGGAGCTTCCCTATAGATGGAGTTTGAGGGGAAGAAGGAAAATACTCCTCTACTGGAAGCTTTATTGGAAAAGGCAGAAGGTAGAAAAATAATTTCCTGGATAGAAAAACAGAAGAACAAAAACAAACCAGTAACAATGTACAGGTCTGAGATTGGGGTATTGATCGAAGGCCACTTAAGACTTATTTATGATTTTTTTTCCCGAAGAAAATGCATTAAGGCAGTGCTTTTGGAATTAAAAATTAAAATTAAAAAATTATCCATTTTTTAAAAGAAAGAAAACTGCAGTCAACCTGGTGGTGAAAGCAAAGGGTGAAACTTTAAGTTCATCTTTCCTGGAAGAGCAGCTGGTTTAGAAGATAAAGCTATGCAGATGTAGGGCTTGCCTGGTGGTGCGGTGGTTGTGGGTCTGCCTGCCGATGCCGGGGACACGGGTTCGGGTCCTGGTCTGGGAGGATCCCGCATGCCGCAGAGAAACTGAGCCCGTGCGCCACAACTACTGAGGCCCGCACTCTGGAGCCCACGAGCCACAACTGCTGGGGAGAGGCCCGCGCACTGCGGTGAGGGGTGGCCCCCGCTCGCCGCGACTGGGGAGGGCCCGTGTGCAGCGGCGGGGACCCAGCGCAGCCAAAATAAATTAAAAAAAAAAAAAAAGCTATGCAGATGTAAAGCAAAGATTTTGAACCATCCCTTTTCTGGGTTACACTTACATCTTTAGTTTCATGAAGGATGACTTGAAGCAGCCACACTTGTGATGCAAAACTTATTCCTCAGTGTTATTTTCCACTTGCAAATTGGTTGGATCTACTTGAGTCAAACTGTGCTTTTGTAGACTTCGTTGCTTCTTTTGGAAGTGTTCTTTCAAATTAGGTTACAGAAACAAGAGCTGAATTATATACACAGCTGCAGAAATAGACTCTACTTTCAAATGTAAGATGAAAAATATGAAAATTGAGAGAGTTCCTTTAGTGTTGAAACTGCCCAACGTTCTTGGTAAAGTTGTTTCTTAACGCAGTCAGAAATTGGTGGGTGGGGTGGCCACATGGCCTGAGGAGTCAGGCAGGCCCCCTTTAGAGCAGAAGTTGCAGTCACTCAGATGGATGTTTGAATCCAGTTCTGCTCCTCATAGTTGGTTGACCTTGGTCAAGTCATTTAACCCGGTTACTTTCCTTACTTGCAAGAATCCATGTGCCCAGAGCTCCCTCATGGGGTTGCTGTGAGAATTAATTGAAATGATGTATGCAGTGTCATGGAGTGATTTGCTTGATAATCAGAAGTCATTGTGTAAATTGCTGGCAGACTACTTCTTGCTTTTGTGCACTTGTGTTTTTGTTCTCACTCTGTTCATAGACAGCATGACGATATAATTTAACCTCCACACTGGGACTCTTTTGAGAATGAAAGGGGACACCAAACCAGAGAGAACTCTGGGCTTAAGTCAAGACTCTCCCCCAGGCAAACCAAGGCGTTAGGGTCACCCTCCTGAAGACTGAGAAGCCTGTAGGAAGGAGGTGCCTGCCCGAGGGACAGAGAAGAAGGGGATGAGGTGGGCAAAGACGGGTCTTGTCTGTATTGGCATGCTGGTTAGGAACTAGTAGTCAGTTTGAAACATATTAAGAACAGAAGAAGCCCTCTTTCCCTTCTCTCCTGCCACCTTATAATTTGGCGACGGACCTTTCTCTACTGTGCCCAGATTGGGCTGGAGATTAAGCCAGCACGTGCCAAGATGGCATCAAATCACAGGGGTAGGCTGGGGACCCCAGGATGGTTATGAGTAGGCCGTTGCTTTTGAGCCAAACTACAGGGATTTATGCTACTGTGTTTATTTCTCTTTGTTACTTGCCAGCACAGTGATACCTAAACCTGCAAGAATTTAAGGATAACTGACATTACTTTAAAATACCCATTCCCAGGCCCCCACCAGAGAACTGAATCCAAATCTCCTGACATTCCGTATATTTAAATGAGTGTCTGGGGCAGTCTCCGTTGACCGGCAAGGTTAGGAAACATTGCCCTTGCCTTGAGTAAAGCTGTTTAAGACGCCCTGTTTCCCTTCTCTCCTGCCACCTTATAATTTGGCGACGGACCTTTCTCTACTGTGCCCAGATTGGGCTGGAGATTAAGCCAGCACGTGCCAAGATGGCATCAAATCACAGGGGTAGGCTGGGGACCCCAGGATGGTTATGAGTAGGCCGTTGCTTTTGAGCCAAACTACAGGGATTTATGCTACTGTGTTTATTTCTCTTTGTTACTTGCCAGCACAGTGATACCTAAACCTGCAAGAATTTAAGGATAACTGACATTACTTTAAAATACCCATTCCCAGGCCCCCACCAGAGAACTGAATCCAAATCTCCTGACATTCCGTATATTTAAATGAGTGTCTGGGGCAGTCTCCGTTGACCGGCAAGGTTAGGAAACATTGCCCTTGCCTTGAGTAAAGCTGTTTACCAGTGGTCCCCAACTTTTTTGGCAGCAGGGACCAGTTTTATAGAAGACAATTTTTCCACAGACTGGGTGGGAGGAGGGTGGCTCAGGCGGTAATGGGGAGCTGTGGGGAGCAGTGGGGAGTGATGAGGAGAGGCAGATGAAGCCTTGCTCACTGGCCCGCTGCTCACCCCCTGCTGTGCAGCCTGGTTCCTAAAAGGCCACAGACTGGTACTGGTCCGTGGACCAGGGGTTGGGGACCACTGAGTTAAACTTTCTGGATTTGACTTGATTGTGCCACAGGATATTAAGAAATGTCTTTTGTCATCTCACATATGGGCCTCAAATATGAAAGGAAGAATCGATCAGAGGAGGCTCTGATGGAGCAAAGATGATGAGTGTCCCAAAATACAGACAAATCTCCAGGACTGGGTGTAGGGTTCTGTGGTCTGTCTGCTTCTGGCCCTGCACTCACTGGGGCCTTTTTCAATGTCAACTTTGGAGGAGCTGAGCCTTATATTTATTATAAAAGCAGTGATTCCATGTCCTCATACTTTATTTAGTTATTGCTCTTCTCTTCTTTCCCCATCATGCTTCCGGAAAGAACTGTTCATACCTCCTGTCTCCATTTCCTTAATTCTTATTCACTCCTGACTATAGTGGAATGAAGCCTGGCCTGGGTGATCTGCCCTGTGTGATCCTGAGCAGGTTAATGAATCACTCCAGCCTTAGTTTCTCCACTTGACTTCTACACGAGGTAATACATTTCACGCCCCCTACCCACCTCTGCCCCGCATAAGGAGATGAACTTTCTCTTCCTGAAAGCATTAGAGACCTAACTGTAAGATTCAATTATTCAGTTATTTTTCAGAGCTCAATTTACTTTTCTCATCAACAGCTAAGACCATACTCAGTTTTTGAAATTCTTATTTTTTTCTTACATTTATGTCATTTTTCCCAGTTTTTGCCTCCTGGTTCTTTTTCCTTTACATATACCTTATACTTAGGTGTATTAATGGAATTATGCAGCCATTAGAAAGTATCTCTATAAAGACTGTGGAAAGATGATTACTTGAACGTCTTAAGTAGAAATAGTGCAATGCAAAATGCTACATGTTAAATATAGGTAAGGTGCTGTTGGTCTTAAGAAGGCATTATGGGCTTCCCGGGTGGTGCAGTGGTTGAGAGTCCGCCTGCCGATGCAGAGGACACGGGTTCATGCCCCGGTCCGGGATGATCCCACATGCCATGGAGAGGCTAGGCCCATGAGCCATGGCCGCTGAGCCCGCGCATCTGGAGCCTGTGCTCCACAACGGGAGAGGCCACAACAGTGAGAGGCCCGTGTACCGCAAAAAAAAAGAAGGCATTATGGCCACATGACCAAAGATAACAGAATCTTACCCTAGACTGTGGCCACACCCACACTCACACCTAAGATCCCTCAGGGACACAAAGGGAACGTAACAAATGAGAATTAAAGTATCATTTGCTATATGTATTCTGGTAAGCTGGGCCTGAGCACTGCTTTGGGCTTCAGATCTGAAGACTTCCTCTATCTTCCAGGCATAAATAAACTCTTACCTCGGCAGGAGCGCATCAGATATGTATGCCTGGTCCTCTGCCTGAGAGGGAACAGATCCTGGTTTCAGCAGTGAACAAAGAGGCAGCAAAAAAGATAAATTCTCGCTTGAGTGTGCTGGAGCAGGCTCACATGACTTGAGAGCTGATTCTGATAACTCTTCCCAACTCTGCAGTCAGCATTCAGTGAACTCAAGTTGACAGCTTGCAGTCAGCCATGGTGGGAGAATTTACAACATGGAAACTGGTAAACACTGCAAAGTGTGGCTCCCTATCCCCCACCCTTGCCCAAAGCTGCGTGTTAACTGTTGATTAGCACACCACTGGGAGAGGGCAGAAGACGTGTTACTCCCCTACTCTGAGCTGCCTCTGGTTATGTGCACCACTCTTTCATTGCAGGAAGAGAGAGCAATGTCTAGATTCATTATCTGCAATAATAAAGATGACGATAATGACAATAAACACTTAGTGAGCATGTCTAGATGCTGTGCTTCACTGTACCAAGTGCTTCCCCTGCATAGTCTTAATTTATACTCAAATGACTTTATGTAATAGGAACTGTCATTACCTCTATTTTACATATGAGGAAACTGAAGACCAGAGTAAGTAATTTGTCAAATGTTCCACTGCTGGTGAATAGAAGATTCTGGATTCCAGTCCAGGCAAGGCCTCTCTAGAGTCTCAGCTCTGATCTCCGTGATAACCCCTTCCTGGGGAAAGTAGGAAGAGAGGTTGGAAAGTGTCATCCCCAACTAGCAGTTGACAGCATGTATTACTATGATAGAAACATTAGATGTTATAGAAAAACCTGAATGAACTTTCTGACCAACCCAATATTTAAAAGATGCATCCTTGTGTATTGTGATACAACTTTTATATAAGATTTTCAAACTTGCAAAATAATACAACATATTTTCATGGATATTTACATATGTGGTAAAAGTGTAAAAACATACATGGAGATAATGTGGGTACCTGGCTATTTTTTATGTTACCACTTTTTTGTATATTTAAACTATTTTGTAATAAAAATTTTATGTATTTCTATATAAGGTAATCAGATTGGTTTTAATGTGAGATTACAGGTAGTTCTACTCATTTATTTTATTTAAAAAAATTTTTTTAAGATGTTTATTTATTTATTTATTTGCCACGCTGCACTGCTTGCGGGATCTTAGTTCCCTGACCAGGGACTGAACCTGTGCCCCCTGCAATGGAAGCACGAAGTTCCAACCACTGGACTGTCAGGGAATTACCTCTAATCATTTATTTAAAAATTTTTTAATATTGTTGTATTGTCCTTTATTTATTTATTTTTTTTTTTCTTGGCTGCATGGCGTGGCATGTGGGCTCTTAGTTCCCCCAACCAGGGATCGAACCCATGCCCCCTGCATTGGGAGTGTGGAGTCTTAACTGCTGGACTGCCAGGGAAGTCCCGGTATTGTCCTTTCAATTACAAAAATTTTTTAAAGAGTGAGTGCATGCTAAAACTGGTAAAACCTGAATAGCCTGTAGTCTATTTAGTTGTTAATGTTAATTTCCTAGTTTTGGTACTGTACTATGGTTATATAAGATGTCATCATTGGAAGAGATATGGGAACATATGTATATGTATAACTGATTCACTCTGTTATAAAGCAGAAACTAACACACCATTGTAAAGCAATTATACCCCAATAAAGATGTTAAAAAAAAAAAAGATGTCATCATTGAGAGGAATGAGTAATGCAATGGATCATTATTATTTTAAATGGATTAATAAATAAAGGTTACTTTATTTATTATTCTCAAAAAGTTCAAGAATCTTGGGGCTTCCCTGGTTTCGCAGTGGTTGGGAGTCCGCCTGCCAATGCAGGGGACACGGGTTCAAGCCCTGGTCTGGGAAGATCCCGCATGCCGCGAAGCAGCTGAGCCCGTGCGCCATAACTACTGAGCCTGCGCTCCAGAGCCCGCGAGCCACAACTACTGAAGCCCATGTGCCACAACTACTGAAGCCCGTGTGCCTAGAGCCTGTGCTCTGCAACCAGAGAAGCCACCACAATGAGAAGCCTGCGCCCCGCAACGAAGGGTAGCCCCTGCTCGCTGCAACTAGAGAAAGCCCGCATGCAGCAGCAAAGACCCAATGCAGCCAAAAAATAAATAAATGAATAAATAAATAAAATTTTAAAAAAAGTTCAAGAATCTCTGTTTTAATGGAAACTTCCTCTACCCCCCAGGTACTGTTAGATGTTTTATTTTTTATGTTCCATCCCTCTATCATAGCGCTAACCATATTGTAGGTTGTTTATATATAAAGTACTCTATACATTTAAGCGCTATTCTTTTTTTCCAGGAAACTTTGATGGGCCATAAACTTTTTTCTATATTTAAGAATTGAGATATAATTCATATACCATAAAATTCACCTTTTAAAAGTGTATAATTCAGTGGGTTTTAGGTTCACAAGGTTGTGTGACCATTACCACTATTTAATTCCAGAATTTTTCATCACCCCAAAAAGAAACCTTGTAACCATTAGCAGTCACTTACCATTCTTCCCTCTCCCCAGTCCTGGAAATCACTAGCTAACTTTCTGTTTGTATGGTTTTGCTTCTTCTGGACAATTCATCTGAATGGAGTCACACAATATGTGGCCTTTTTGTCAGTTTCCTTTCACTTAGCATGATGTATTCAAGGTTCATCCATGTTGTGGCATGAATCAGTATTTTGTTCCTTTTTTATGGCTGAATAATATTCCACTGTAT
This sequence comes from Lipotes vexillifer, assembly GCF_000442215.2. NCBI lineage: Eukaryota > Metazoa > Chordata > Mammalia > Artiodactyla > Lipotidae > Lipotes > Lipotes vexillifer. The sequence goes on along the minus strand of NW_006793498.1, from coordinate 458,379 downwards.
GTATATACCACATTCTGCTCATCCATTGATGGACATTCGAGTTGCTTCCTTTTTTTTTTTTTTTTTTGCTATCCTGAATAATGCTGTTATGAACATTCAGGTTAAAGTTATTGCATGAACATATACTTTCAGTTCTCTTGGGTATAAATCTAGGTGTAGATTTGCTGGATCATACAGTAACTCTATGTTTAATCTTTACAGGAACAGTCAAACTTTTTTCCAAAGCATGGGCCAGCAACTTTAAAAGAACTTCTTTTTTATTACTATAAAAGTAATACATTATATAACCATTAGAAATGTTCAAAAATTCATTAAGGAATCAGGACAAAATAAAAATCATTCTCACTTTTTACTATTTATGGATAACAACTGTTAATCCTGTGATGGCTTTTTAATATGTGCATATGCATGCACACACATACACACAAATAATCATTATCATGCTACATATAGTTTTGAAATTTGCTTTTCTTCACATAATAAAAGAATTTTTCAATTGTTAAATAGTCTTCTAAAACATGATTTTTAAATGGCTACATATTATTATTTTGTTTGAATGTACCAGGATTCATATAACTCATGTCCTTTTGATGGATAATTAGGATATTTCTAATTTTCCCTTGAAAGTTCCATAACAATATCCTTGTTATATAAATTATGTTTTTGATTCTTTTTTTTTTTTTTCTGGTATGTGGGCCTCTCACTGTTGTGGCCTCTCCCACTGCGGAGCACAGGCTCCGCATGCGCAGGCTCAGCAGCCATGGCTCACGGGCCCAGCCACTCTGCGGCATGTGGGATCTTCGTGGACCGGGGCACGAACCTGTGTCCCTTGCATCAGCAGGCAGACTCTCAACCACTGCGCCACCAGGGAAGCGCCTGTTTTTGATTCTTTTCTTAGGATACATTTCTAGAAGTTGAATTAAGTATATATATTTTGAGTGTTTTTGATACAGATTACCTAACTGTCCTCCAAAATGTTGTATCCATCTATGTTGGTTTCCAGCAGCAAACAGGATGGCCTGTACCACTCAATGCTGGCCTACTTGTCATTAAAAAAAGGCTGTATAAGTGTTTTGCTTGGTATTTCTTTATCAATGAGAATGAAATTTTTTTCGCATGCTTATCAGTCATTTGTATTTCTTCTTTTTGTGTCCTGTTTTTCGTGTTCCTGGCTTGTTTTTCTACCTTTTGTTTGATTTGTTATTCATTTGGAAGAGAACATAGTCATATATATTGCATGTATTTGTTCTAATTGAGTTTGTGTTTTTTACAAATTTATCTTTTTTCTTTTTTATACAGTATAAAAGTAATAGATGCTCGATGTAAAAATACAAAAAAATTATAATAATATAAAACATAGATACTGAACATTTCCCATTTCCATCTTCTCAAATGGATAACTTGGTGTATATTCCTCCAAATGTTTTTTCCTATCAATATATTATGAATTACATTTCCTTCCAAAATTGGAATCATAGTATATATACTGTTTTTAACTTGATTTTTCACTTACTATATCTTATACATAGTTCATTGTTAATACGTACTGCCTTATAACTTCTTTTAATAGTTATATACTACTATCACTATATTGTATTTTTAACATAAAAGGTTTTTTTTACATCTTTATTTAGTCACATCATTAAATCTTTTTTTTAATGGCATATTGCTTAATTTTTATGCTTAAAAAGAAGGTTCCCAATTGTTTATAAGAATTCTCTGATGGGGGCTTCCCTGGTGGTGCAGTGGTTGAGAGTCCTCCTGACGATGCAGGGGACACGGGTTCGTGCCCCTGTCGGGGAAGATCCCACATACCGCGGAGCGGCTGGGCCCGTGAGCCATGGCCGCTGAGCCTGCGTGTCCGGAGCCTGTGCTCTGCAACGGGAGAGGCCACAACAGTGAGAGGCCTGCGTACCGCAA
>NW_006793498.1:453915-455097 GCF_000442215.2 Lipotes vexillifer | reverse complement strand
AAAAAAAAAAAAAAAAAAAAAAAAAAAAAAAAGAATTCTCTGATGGACTACTCAAAAAATTATCCTTTTTAAAAATTTTTTCTTTATTTATTTTATTTGGCTGTGCTGCATGGCTTGCAGGATCTCAGTTCCCTGACTGGGGATTGAACCCAGGCCACGGCAGTGAAAGCACTGAACTCTAACCAATAGACCACCAGGGAACTCCCAAATTATCCTCATTTTTTAAGAAACAAGCTCTACTGTAAAAGACTAAAGACTACTGACACATCTGTGTAAGCTATAGGAGGAGTCTGGAAAACTTTACTTTGCAGATAAAGAGGGAAAATATTGTTTTGATAAAATAAAATATGTTAGAGTGCCTATTTTAAGTGAATAAAATTCAGAACACATTACAATTTCAGCTGGTCTTAACAGGTAATTTTTAGAAGTTTGAAATATACCACTAATCTCTGAAGAAGAGAATTCTTACTTCCCTAAAACATTCATGAAAAAACAATTATTATCACTGGGTTAGGTGCTGGGGCTGCAATGATGAGAAAACACAGATAAACACACTCATACAAACGCACACAATCTCTGACCTTATGGACTTTACAGTCAAGTGGGGAGAGAAACATTATTAAATTATTACACAAATAAATATATAATAACAAACTTTAGCGTGTGCAATGGAAGAAGAGCATAGGATGGTATGAGATGATCATGAGGGATCTGACCTTGGCCTGGAACTTCTTGGAAAGCTTGACATACCTGGGATGTGTCAGTTGTGCTGTGCCTGGGGGATGAGGATGACGAAGAGGAATCTGGTGGCCGGTGAGGGGGTTCCTTCGGGAGAGAAGGGACTTCGGGAGCAGGAATCCTGAATCTGGAAGGAGCAGGGGCCTCGAACAACAACACAGAGGCTAACACAAATGCCTGCAGAGAGGGAGGACTGTGGGAGAGGAAGAAGGGGCATGCCTCGCTAAAGTGTATTTAAATTTAAAAATGGTGTAACTACAGGCTAAGAGTTTGTGATCCCTGCTTTACAGGGAATGTGAGAGTCATTAAATGTTAGCTGAAGTCCTGACAGTGTCTTGAACCTGAGTGTTGAAAGAATTACAGAACTTAAATGCTGGGTACAACCCAGCAAGAGTCCCTGAAAGAGTTGGAAAAAGAAAAGCCCGGTGTGAGCATGATGTTACT
>NW_006793498.1:447017-453905 GCF_000442215.2 Lipotes vexillifer | reverse complement strand
GGAAAGAGGGCCTTTTAAGGAGGAGGCAGTGAGAACTGCTAAGAGATCAAAGCAAATGAGAACTGAAAAAATGTCCATTGAATTTCACAGCACAGAGGTCAATGACCTTCACAAAATGCCTAACCTGTGTTCATATTGTATAACGAGTCTCACACATCTTCTGGATTGTCTGTGTCTTTTGCCTGACTGGGAGGGGTGTGAGCTGCTTTAGATCCAGCGCAAGTTCCCAGAGATCCGGCCACATTCTAGCAACAACTAGCATAGTGTTATAAACAACAAGACCATTATAAGATAAATACATTTTTGACAAGGCATTTATTACCACATGCTTTGATATCAGAGAGACTCAATTGTACTCATGTCAAAAAACAGAGGCATGGATTTCTTGTGTAATGTTGTATAGGTAGGTATCTGATAAATTTAGACCTTCTGAACCAAAGTTCTATGAGATATACTACTGCCTTTACTAAGATAAAGTACAGGAATCTACTAGCTATCGAAAACTATAATAGAAAACTGTTGTACCTTTATTTGTAGAAGAAATGTTCTAAAAATGTCTCATAGAGCACGGTGAGAGTAGTTTTCTAAATTGAAATTATAAAATTTATTATTATAACTGACATTTTTCAAGGTAAAACTAGAGCACATAATGATTAGTGAACGCTACACAAAGATTACAAAATAAACAGTTTCTACAAATCAAGGTCTCTTAAACAACTGCAAATATTTATACAACAGTAGTCTTTACCTGAATGAGTCATTTCTTAAGGCCCTCATAAAGTGACTTTCATCAAGAATAAAATTCTACATGTATGGAAATTAAGTTTAGAGAAAAAATTATTAACATAATTGAGTGTAATCATTGTTAAAAATATCAAAACAGAGTACTACATTTCAGAGTATATGTAATGATTTTTAAAGCTCTAGTGAGGCGTACTCTAAAATGTAGTTAATATTTAAGCAACATACTAACTTTAGTCATACAATATAGTTAAGATCATTATATTAAGATAAATTATATAGAATTGATATATAAATATATATATATATGTATATATATATATATATATATATATATACACACACACACACACATAATTTCCTCTCAGAGGACTTTAGGAGTATTTGTCATCGTTAATTCTTTCTACATTCATTACATTTACAAATTGAAAATTTTAGTAAACAATACACTTGAAATTAAATGGTTCAATGGAATTTAACCTAGGCACATATGTTGTACTTTTATATACATTACTGCATTAAAAAGAATCTATAATTTTCAATAACCTCAAAACTATTAAAATAAAGGAAATTTCTTCTCCCTTAAATCTTGGACCCTGTTATCAGATTAGTCTTCCCAAAATTCTGTTTTCATCTTGTTAGTGCCATATACATAATTATTCAGTGGCTTCCCATTTCCTACAGAATGAAGTTCAACTCTTTATTGTGACATCCAAACATTCCACAATTTGGCTTTTTTTTCCAAACTAGGCCATGCTCTTCCCTGACTCAGTATCAGTGAAGCTAATTCCCACCCTGAACTTGTGTTCCTCACCTCTAATGCTCTTCCTCTTACCTTCAAATCCTATGATCTTTAATTCTGTTTGGCTCCCACCTCCCCTGTGAAATCTTCGCGATGCTTCCATGCCTTCCTCTGATCTTGTCTTCACCACACCACTCACATTGACACTTAAACAGCCACTATTACTGAACTAGTTCATGCTGTTAAGACTTGTCTCTTCAACCAAATGGGAAATTCCTCAGTTAGTGTCGTTGGTGCCTAGCACAATCCTGAGTATATAATTATAAGCATATGTTAATATCATCTTAATTACCTCTGACATTTTATTCTTATAACTTATTTTTCCATCTAAACAAACGGCACAACTAAAGGCCAAGTTTACTGTTGCTTAAGCATCTCTCATTCTCTCCCAAAGCTAAGTGATCTTGCTGTTTGCTCCATCTAATGCACGATCTTCACTGTGCAATTGAAATATATGCAACCTGTAATTTTCTTCAAACCAAGGACTAATTCCTTCAATTTCATCAAGTCTTAGGTAAGTTTCTGTCTTTTGTGATAAATGTATTTTTACAGGTAGATTCTTTTCCTTTTAATGGAATGTTTTGGATGTTCCAAGAATCCAAAGATAAGATAAGTGCTTTTAAAAGGCCACCCTGGGGACTTCCCTGGTGGTGCAGTGGTTAAGAATCTGCCTGCCAATGCAGGGGACACGGGTTCAAGCCCTGGTCCAGGATGCGGAGGAACTAAGCCCGTGCACCACGACTACTGAGCCTGCGCTCTAGAGCCTATGAGACACAACTACTGAAGCCCGTGTGCCTGGAGTCCATGCTCCTCAACAAGAGAAGCCACTGCGATGTAACAAAGAGTAGCCCCCACTCTCAGCAACTAGAGAAAGCATGCATGCAGCAATGAAGACACAATGCAGCCAAAAATAAATAAATAGTACATAAATAAATAAATATATAAAATAAAATAAAAGGCCACCCTGGGCTGGGTGTAAAAAAAGCAGAAATTATGGTGCTAGCTTCCTCTACTGCGTAGGCAGTTTAGCTCTGCTTAAGACTATTGTGCTTGAGCCTCACATTACAAATCCAAAACAACTGTTATTCAAAACCAGCATGGTTTTCTTCTCCCATATAGCAGTAGCAACCATTTATTAAGTACCTCCTATATGTCAGATACCATGTTGGTTGCTTTGTATGTTATCTGATTTTCACAATCAAGTGAAACATGATCCTCATTTTACAGAAGAGAAAACTGAGGCTTAGAGATGCTTAGTAACTTGAACAACTTGTATATGGCAGAGCTAGAGTTTGGATGCAGAATTGATTCCAAAGTGTCTGCTCTTTTTGCTACACCTTGCAATGTCAGTGCCTTGTATTGCCAGGAATTCTCGTTGGGGAATGTTGGGGCTTGCATTCATGACTTTGGCAGCTATTGGGAAGGGAAGGACAGAATAGTAATGAAATGTTCCAGTATATCTAAGGAGGCTCACCAGCACCCCTCTCCTGCACATAACTGCTCCAGTCTTAATTATTAGATGTTCCCCATTCTGATAATTTACATTTCAGTGTACACCAAATTTGACACTGTCCCTTTTGTTATGGAACATCTGATCACGTCTTGGTAGGTGGAAGGAAAGCTGGCGGATTTCACCTTTGTCAAGGCTGAGGACAAAAACAACACCATGAAATAAATCACAAAAATAAGAATATATATGTGTGTATATATATATTTCAAATATATAACATTAGAAATTCTACCTGTAAGAATATATTTTTCACAAAAGACAAACTTACATAAGACTACATATTATTGCTGTGGTGACATATGAATTCCAGTCTTAAGCTTAGTCTGCTTATTTGAAGAACAGTCAATAAAAGGAAATTCCAGTGTGATAAGAATTTTGACAGTCCCTCGGTATGGCATCTAGTTATAGTGTGCTCTTCCAGGAAGGAGATAGCTGTGTGGGTGGGTTTTAATCCATGTATGCAGGTTTTTGTTATTTTTTAATTTATTTTATTTTTGGTTGCGTTGGGTCTTTGCTGCTGCATGCAGGCTTTTCTCTGGTTGTGGCAAGCAGGGGCTACTCTTCGTTGCAGTGCGCTGGATTCTCATTGCCATGGCTTCTCTTGTTGCGGAGCACGGGCTCTAGGCGTGCAGGCTTCAGTAGTCGTGGCACACGGGCTCAGTAGTTGTGGTGCACGGACTTAGCTGCTCTGCGGCATGCGGGATCTTTCTGGACCAGGGCTTGAACCCGTGTCTCCTGCACTGGCAGGCGGATTCTTAACCACTGCGCCACCAGGGAAGCCCCGTGCATGCAGGTTTTAATCTCTTTTTCTAGTCACACTATATGTGGTGATTCCCTGATTGGCTGTTTTATTAGGACCATAGGAGGGAAAATAGGTTATTCTTCCTTCCCTATTTTTCTACACGTAAGAGAGTTTAATATACGATGGTCTCTTAGTAGTTAATTTTTTTAAACCATCTAGGGATTTCTATGCAGATTTAACCAACGTTTTACATTTAGTTGGTTATAAGTTAATTAGTATCTACCAACAACGAGATACACATAGGACAATTTCTGATTTATGAGTTAATAACCTTTCACTCTTGTATCATTAATATTAGGGTATTCAAAATGTTTCTACAAATCAGGAGTTTGATTTTCTTTTAATAACACTTATTTAGTAGGAGACTGCGGTGCAGTTTTCGTTGGCACTGACAGTTACCGTGCTGTAGAAAGACCGTGTACCTGGAACCTGACTTTAGAGTCTCAGCGCTGCCTCTTGTTTTTTGCCTTGGAGAAATCACTTCATCCGTTTCCTCATCTATAGGATGAAGATCATAATTTCCATTCCACAGTGTTCTTATGAAGACAAAATGACATAAATATAGGAACTGTTCTTCAAAGGCAAAATTGGGTTTAAGGGAGACACACACAAAACTGGATTTAAGGGACCCCGGGCATGGTGAGGAACTGGACATCTCAGAAGGGAGTGGGAGGAGCTTTTTATGGGGTTTGAGCTAGTATTATTAGTCACCGGGTCCAAGTACAGTAAATAGACCTTGAATACCTTTCCCCCCAATTCTACTTCCAAATCCCAGACTTCCCCAAGTGGGGCGGGGGTGGGGGCGAACTCAACCCGAGGGCATATTCTGTGATTTTTGTCCTTGCTTCACATCCCCCAAGATGGCAAGTTTTGGAGAAGCCATTCTTTCATCTTTGCAATCTTCTTGCACCCGCTCCTTGGTTAAGTGCTTAATGCGTTTGCTAATTAGAGAAGGTCCCTATACAGGCCGCCGGACGTCAGAAGAGTCAGGCTAGCGGCTGATAATTTAGAGCCATACTAGAGTTTTTCCTTCTCTCCAGAGAAAAGGGCAGTGGTGTTTTTCCTAAAAAGAAACCTTGAATTGGGTGGTTAGTGTTCGGCCTAAAGCCTGCAAAGAAATACATAGATGCAAGGTGTGGGTGGGTGCAGTAGTTAACTATTTTGATTGTGCTGCGGCTGGAGCAGCGTGGGCGCCCGTCCCACCCACCCCGGGTTGTGGGGTGCGGGGCGGACAGTCGTCTCCGTCCCCCCAAGCCGCTGTGGCCGGGCCTCTGGTCCTGAGAGATGAAGATGAAGCGGTGTGAAGGGTTGGGCTTTTTTTTTTGTTCCTAAAAATGCAACGAACAAAAAAAAAAGTACAACAATCCAAACCCAACCATCTTGTTGCGCACCGGCTTTCTTCCCAGGCGGCTCCACCGGGGACAACGCCGCCTCCCGTCGCCCGCGCTCGGTCCAGGCCGAACCCGCGGGTCTGCGCGATCCACGTCCCCTTCCCGGCGCCCGGGGCACGGCGCTTCGCGGGCGCGCGCAGCCCCTCTGGAAAGGAAAGAAGCCCGCAGCCAGGAACCCTCCCCTCTCCCAGGCGCACCGCGGCCGGCGGCGGTCATCGGTGGCGGTTGGAGATACCGGAAGGACTCCCGCCTCCCCTCACCCACTCCCTCCCCGGGGGAAAGGCGAGGCCCAGCCTGGGAGGCGGACCGAGGTGCCGGGGGAGGAGGGCCTTGGGGCGGGGCCTGTCGGGGCCGCGAGTCCATTTTGCAGCCGTTCCGACTCAGCGCAAGGTGCCCGCGGCTGGAGGACTGGCCGCTGAGCGGCTCCTGGTGGGTCCCCTCCAGCGGCCCCGGAGGTCCGAGATAAGTACCCGCCGCCCGGGTCCTTACGGGGAAGGGGGGTGGGGACTTGCCCTGGCCGGGCAGGCACCTGCGTGAGTTGGGGGGGCTGGCGGAGAGCTCAGTCGGCGCTCCAGTCCCGGCAGCACAGCGGAAAGCAGCCAGGCCCCGGAACGGGGGGATGGGGAGCAACGGCGTGCGGGTGGGCGGCGGGGGCAGCCGCGTCCGGGCTGCTGAAAACCTGGTCCGCTACCCAACACGCCTGGGTTCACTTCCAGCGCCTCGGGATCGCCTACAAAAGAAAAGGCGACCATGAACCGGAGTCAGAGCACGCGACCACCCCCTGGCACTGAACCTCGGGAGGCTGCCTGGCCCCGTGGGAGGGCGCCCTAACCGAGAAGCTCCTTAGCACAGAGATGGCCAGCCTCTCCCATGCTCCTGGCTTTTTCATCAGGTTCTGGCAGGCTGGCTTTATTTGTGGGGGATGATTGAAAAAATTGAGGGTGAAGACTAAGGACCCTTTGCACATAAATGCATAATACCCTCTCTTTCTTTGTTCTTTCTTTACAGTAGCCTCCAGTCACGACGTGAAAAAAAAAAAACCAAACAAACAAAACCAAAACCTGATTGCTCTGCCCTGGGAAATAGTAACCCTGACCAATACACCTGCTTGCAGGGGACAGAGGTAAACTACAATACTTTTCCCTACGTAAAAAACAAATAAACAAACAAAAACCAACAAAAAAAGAAAGCACCCAATTTCGTCAGGCCCAGAACCTTTCAAAATTTAACTCTGTGTAGAATGTATGTGTTCCCACCCTCATGGATGGTCTTTGTTCTTTTCATATTTTGTCAAAACTCAGAAAAATTGATTCCATACTTGGAAATTCTTTATGTGACAATTATTTGAAACATACTATAATCCAGAGATTCATACTGCAAAGGAAAAGAGGCTACAGCAGCTTTTCTTTCTTTTTGATAATAGGTTTCTTTTTCCTTCTGTGTCACTGCTGCTAGGGCTTATACAACAGGGCTTCAGTTTTCTGACTCTGCAGACCTTTATATAAAAGGTATTTTAAATGCAGAATTTCTTTTACATAGCCACTCCCTCTGGTAGAACTTGATGGAGCTATTGATTAATTGGTTCTACTTCTGTCTTGCACAATAAGCACATATGTTTCTTCATGCTCTCCTATCTTTCCCT
>NW_006793498.1:443763-446931 GCF_000442215.2 Lipotes vexillifer | reverse complement strand
CTTTCCCTAAAAATACCATCTTTTTTGCACCAGTTGATGCACTAAACCTCTCTGGCAAGTCCTTCCATAACACCAGGTTATTTTCATTCTCTACATTTATTGGTTACCTGGCCCTGCTTCTGCCATGGCTGTTGTTCAGCTATGCCCATTTCCACGAACATGCTTTGTACCTGCTATGCTATGTAATACTTAACTTCGTCCTCCCTTGAAATTACAGTTCAAGGGAGTCCAACTCTCCTTTAGGACCTTTCTTGGTTAATACACTCATGCTCTAACATAACACCATAAATGAGTATTTACAGTTTTCACAGTATCTGTACACATATGTAATTAAATCACCTTACACTGATGTAGCTCAGTAGTTTACAAAATTGTCACACATTACTTAGTCTTTCCAAGAACATTATGAGGTAGGTACTGTAAAAATCCTCATTCCAGGGCTTCCCTGGTGGCGCAGTGGTTGGGAGTCCGCCTGCCGATGCAGGGGGTGTGGGTTCGTGCCCCAGTCCGGGGGGGGCGGGGTCCCATGTGCCGTGGAGTGGCTGGGCCCGTGGGCCATGGCCGCTGGGCCTGCACGTCCGGAGCCTGTGCTCCGCAACGGGAGAGACCACAACAGTGAGAGGCCTGCGTACCGCAAAAAAAAAAAAAAAAAAGAAAGAAAATCCTCATTCCATGAAGGGTAAAACTAGTGCTTAAAGCTAGGTATTCAGATGCAGGTTCAGTGCTCTTTACCCTTCACTGGAGAACCTGTTACAACCTACTTTGTAAAAATTATAGAATTTTAGAAGGGATTTAGAGAGCTCATGATTAAGTTTCTCCATTTGATGAATGAGGATACTGAATTCCTGACCCACTTTCTGGATAGTGCTAAGGTCTGAGAATTGGGAAACTCAGGTCCTATGCCTTGCTTGCTGTGTACAATTTGGGGGAGCAGGGGAGGCTCAGTTTTTTCACTTGTAAAGTTAGGTGTTTAGCTAAATGATCTCTAAGATGTTTTCAAGCCCAGTACTTCTGTTTTATTCCTACCCCATAACTTTTAGCACCATATATTCTTATATATTGGTAATACGTAGACACATAGTAATATTAACTGCCTTAAACTGTATTATATTTTAAACTTAGGTATGGTAAAAAAGTGTATGGTAAAAAAGTATGCCTTTTTCTTATTTTTTTACTAAGCTCTATAAAAGTATGATTCTGTTGTAAGGTTGGGAATTGCATGGAGAGGTGGAGTACTGTCATACATCATTGGTCAGAGTTCAGAAAGTGGTATGCCCTTTCTAGAGGGAAACTTGGCAGTCTTTTCAAGAGCCTTAAGAATGTTCCTACTCTTTGACCCACCTAATAGTTGGACTAAGACTTTTCTACACAGTGTTCATTAAAATGTTATAATCCCCCCAAAACAAACAATAAGAAACAGCATATCCATAAGATAGATGGTCATGTTTTAGAAGAATTTATAACAATAGGGGAAATGCATATGATAAAACAAGTGAAAAAAGTGGATACAAAGTTGTTATGCTTCCAGTTTTGTTAAAATATGTGTGTGTGCAAACACACAGTATTGGGAGGAATGTGCCAAAATGTTAGAAGAAATATACCAAAATAATAATGTTATTCCTTGCTGATGTAACTATGGGTAATTTTTTTCCTGTATTTTCTGAATTTTCTATAATCACAAATTACTTTTATAATTTTAGAAAAACCAAGTCCACTTGCATGGATAACCTCTCCAACTTCAGTATGGTGTCAGCTTTCTATGTCCTTTTGTAAGGCAGTTATCACACCTTTTATAGTAACAATACCTTTGTAAATGTGCTATATTTCTGAATTTAGGGCAGGAATTGACTTTTGGCTTATATTTCATCTTTTAAAATATCATTAGACATTGGATTATCCATTTTTGTTATTCGTGAAAGACACTGCCATTGTCATTACCTTGCCTTGGGACTCTTAGATACTAGAATGGTGCTAGAGGAATAGTACTCATAACAGTTAACCAAAAACAGGTGTCCTTTGACATACAGAATAGTTACATTCCAGTTAAGCCTTCTGTAAATATAAAGTAAATTCCTATAATGTGAACGCTTTCTAATTCATTTGCATTATAGATGTAAATATATTTCTAAGGAAAAGTTGAACTGAAAATTTTTGCCAATAGTTTAAATTATTGTCTTTCCTGTGGCATAAGCACCACAAGTATATCTCCTTGGCAGTAACCTGGCTCCCCATTTAAAACTCCCAGAGGAGCTCTTCCTTTCTTCCCCTGCATATGTGCAGTATTGAATATGAGTGAGGAGTGCCAACATAGTATTATAGAATATAGCCAACCTAAAAATTGCTTAAAGTTTAGCATAATTAGCTTTCTACTTGAAATATTTTCTAGATCAGTTTTACTTAGAATAAAATGCATATGTAATTCTACACTGAGCAAAAGGAACTTTGTTCAGACCAATTACATTTCCATCTCAGAAGTAAGTTCTTATTAGCAGGTAGGTAGTACTTATTAGTTATCCACTAAATACTTGTTTTCACTTGGCACAGTATTACATACTATGTAAATAATTTCACTTATCTACATAGATCTAGCTTGCTGTGTACTGAATGCTAGACTTTGACATTACTTTCTGAAAGCTAGAATTAACCTCAAATGCAGAGCTACATGATGAAAACTTTTAATAGATACCAACCTATTGGGGATAATAATTTAGGTTAATGATTGCCAAGTTTATTGTTGTGAAAGAAGACAATTTGTTCTAGGGGTAGAATTTTGCTACCTTCATTTAAACCTGTTTACATTTATTTGGGAGAAAAGAAACCAGACATTTCTAGTTTGTAAAACCTTTGCAGAAGTCAGTAGTTCCAACTTAAGTTAATTTTAACTCTTAACAGGTAAAGATAAGTAATCTGGGTTTGGTTCCTACCAGAGCAGGAGAATAATTTGGGCTATATGTATGTTTCCTTCAAAGTCAGACCCTCATTATATTCAAATTGATTTCATCTGGATGGGAGAGAATGGGATTCACCACCATTTGGTGTCCTCATAGATTTCTCAGTAGTTGTACAAAAATGGGATAGGGATATCTGATCTAGCTGGTATCCTAAAACTATTGATTTAATGCTGCCGATTTACAGGATTACAGAATATCTTGGGTGATTCAGGTGACA
>NW_006793498.1:431078-443753 GCF_000442215.2 Lipotes vexillifer | reverse complement strand
AGGGAAAGAAACATAAGTAAGGTAAAGAGGTGTGAGATAAGGAAGGAATAAGAGGAAATCAAAAGATTGCATTCCTTGAAATAGAATGGGGAAGATGAGTTAAAAGAAGAATAAACAAAGGAAAAGTCGAGGCAAAATAGTGGCACAGAGAAGAGAATGAAGGAAAGGAAAAAACTCATTTTTTCCAAGTTTTTCTGGACTATGAAGGTAATGACCTAGTTTTTTGTTTTTGAGACTGTCACCTTAGTCCAAAAACTTGTGAATTTTCTGAGTAGGTAGGCCTTCCAAGCTGCTGGACCTTCTGTACTAGGTTTATTTTGCCCTACTTATCAGGAATTCTACTAGAAATACCTTGGAGGAAATTTTGACTACTGCTTATTCTAGGATAATGCCAGAAAAGGTAAGTTACTTATATCTTATATGGACACAAAGGTAAATTATATTTTGTTTGCAAGGGCCACATAACAATTAGATGAGCTATTTTAGATGCTATATGTGGTATATTTATTTTATTTTATTTTTTTATGGCTCCTTAAGTCTTTTTTTAAACATCTTTTTTGGAGTATATGGTGTATTAATTTTAATATTCCTTTTTTAAGTTATCAGAAATTTTGTCTTTTTCTTAATCTCACTTTATCCTGTTTGGATCATATAAGTTTGGGAACAGTCTCTAAAAGCCAGAATGAGGTGTTAATAACACATTGATATAGAGTATTAAAAAAAAAAAACCCAAAATTTGAGGGCTTCCCTTGGTGGCGCAGTAGTTGAGAGTCCGCCTCCCGATGCAGAGGATGCGGGTTCATGCCCCCGTCCGGGAAGATCCCACATGCCGCAGAGCGGCTAGGCCTGTGAGCCGTGGCCGCTGAGCCTGCGTGTCCCGGAGCCTGTGCTCCGCAACGGGAGAGGCCACAACAGTGAGAGGCCCGCATACCGCAAAAAAAAAAAAAAATTAACAATAGATATCCTTACATCCTCTACCTAGACTCAACAGTTGTTAATAGATTCTTAGTAAGTTTCAAGAAACGATTATTAGTGGATCTCATACTAAAATATCAGTATACTACTTGAAAATACAGTATACAACTTGAAAATAAGATTAACTAGTGGGATGAGAGGAAGTGATTTTTTTTTAAAGGTGAGCTCTTTTATTCTAAGCTTTGTTCCAAGATAAGGTTGATTGGTGGCTGGCTGTTTAGTAGAGCTCACATAATTTAGTTTTGTCTATGAAGTGAGTTTCAGAATTTGCTATCTAGTTACTTGTTAGGTATTTAGATACTGCTTTGAAATTCCTGAATTCAGAGATGCCTCAAAGCAGGATAGAAATTTGATTTAAATCTCTCAGATATAAGGTATAATATATTGGCTTTTCTTTTTCTTCTGTAATGGGATTTGGTTAAGAAATCATGGGTATTATTTTGAACTTTATATTGCTATCAACCAATGTTCAAAGATTTAATAGGAAAGTTTCTTTTAATTAAAAGGTTTTATTTTTAAAATAAATTTATTTACTTTTGGCTGCGTTGGGTCTTCATTGTTGCACACAGGCTTTCTCTAGTTACGGTGGGCGGGGGCTACTCTTTGTTGTGGTGCGGTGGCTTCTCGTTGCAGAGCATGGGCTCTAGGCGCACGGGCTTCAGTAGTTGTGGTGCACGGGCTTAGTTGCTCCGCGGCATGTGGGATCTTCTCGGACCAGGGCTCAAACCCGTGTCCTCTGCATTGGCAGGTGGATTCTTAATCACTGCACCACGAGGGAAGCCCAAAAGGTTTTATTAAAATTACCTTTTAAGAGTGAATAGGGCTTCCCTGGTGGCGCAGTGGTTGAGAGTCCATCTGCTGATGCAGGGGACGGGGGTTTGTGCCCCGGTCCGGGAAGATCCCACATGCTGTGGAGCAGCTGGGCCCGTAAGCCATGGCCGCTGAGCCTGCACGTCCAGAGGGAGACGCCACAACAGTGAGAGGCCCACGTACTGCAAAAAAAAAAAGAAAAAAAAAGTGAATAAAATGAGCACCTGTTCAATTGTAATCATTTTGGGTTGATCTTATAAAAACAAAAGGGCTTCCAGGAGGGAGAAGTCATATATATTAGCTTTTACTTCTATTTTATGACTCCTTTGTAAGTGTTGGCTTTTCCATTTTTAATATTCTGGTTGTTGTGTTACTGTTTTCATTTGCAGAGACTGTTGTTGCTATATACCTACTCAAGGTTGCATTGATCAGACAGTTTTCATAGTCTTCCTTAAGTGTGGATATCTTGAAAGTTTGCTTAAAAATAAATCTGTGGTGGTGTTATACAACTGTGCCTTTGTCAAAACTCATAGAACGGCATACTGAAAGGAGTGAGTTTTATTCTACATAAATTAAAAAGTATAGTTTAAAGTATAAATATGGTAGGAAAATGAAGTGGAAAACCAGAGAGGTGGTAGATAACTAGGTATATATTTGGCTGCTTTCTTTGTTGGTATAAAACTTGGGAAATTGTTGGGAATTCCCTGGTGGTGCAGTAGTTAGGACTCCACGCTTTCACTGCTGAGGGGATGGGTTCAATCCTTGGTTGGGGAACTAACATCCCAGAAGTTGCATGGCGTGGCCTAAATAAGTAAATACATAAGTAAATAAATAAATAAATAAATCTTGGGAAATTTTTAATTCAAAAGAAGAAATGAATCTTGGAAAACTTATTTGCCTTTATATACTTAACTTGACATTGGTTAAGTTGAAATTTTATCACTGGTGAACAGTAATTTTGTTCACATAAAATTTCTTGATATCTATATTTGTCCCCCAGAAGGGGGGGATATGTACTTTGGTTTCATCAAAGGAGTAAGCTCAGTTGATTTATTTAGATTTTTGTCTGTCAGCCACACTTTAAGAAAAGGATCTATAAGTCCCTTTACTGTAAAAAGCATACCCTTCACTTAGTGAGACTAAAAACCTTATTATGTATTTTCCTTTAAAACTTTTAAGGTAACAAACTTGCCATGGTTTCTTGGGTTGTTAGGCTATATGTCTCAGTTTTCTCTAAAAGTCAGCTGTGGAAGTGGTTACATAGTTTTGTGATTAAAGTTTTGAGTATAAAGCTAAGAAAAGAAAATAGTGTTTAGTTTTAATGTGGATTAAAATGAGAATCTTTAAATTATAAACCAAAATTTGTAAGTTATATCACTAAAAGTGGAACAATAGGATCTGCCATGGTTTTGATGCAATTTTGTTTTAAAAAGGGACTTTCCAAATACCAGCTTTTTTCCTCTGGTTCATTTTAAGAGCTGTAAATTGATTGTGGCTTTGGGATGACTGTTTATTATTTCTAAATTTTCCTGTGTGTGACATTTTCCTTTTGATCATACTTGATTGCCTTAAAATTCTTCTTGGTCCCTTAGTTTTCTTCAAAGTTTCTCTTTGTCTTGGGTGCCCTTTTTCTCCTTATGACAAAACTTGGTATCCTTTGTTTTTCCTTTTATTTATTTAATGTGCTTGGATAGGATTCTCTGAAAGTATTAACCTTGCAAGGATGAGTAAATTAGGTTTACTTTATTGAATGCTGCTGCCACTACTTTGCTGTTTCTACAGTTTACTCCAAAATCTAGCCTTAGCATAGAATTCTTAGGTGAAAGATGACAGAGATCAGTGGAGGTGATAAAGTGTAGAACCCCAGGACTAGTGATGGAAGATCATCAAAAGTTTTCCTTCTTTGCTCTAAAGAGTCAGAATGTTTCATAGCTGCTTGATAACTTCTTAGAGAGCACACTAACCTCAGTCTCTGTAGCCGTTCTCTTCTCAGTGCTTTTCAAAGGTTGTATGATTTGCCACGTCACAAAAGATTTTTCAGAAATATAAGCTTCATTGCCATTTTTGCCGTGTAACACTAAATTTGACAGAATACTCTTTGCTTTAATTCTACATATATATGTATTATATATTTGTTATACATATATCTCTCACAACCTAATAGAAAACCATAAACTAATTAGTCTTGCAAGTTCAGCTTATCTTTTAAATACTATTTATCTTCTAGATCGTAGCTCCAATTGTGATTCTTAAAATTACTGTTTAATTTTAAAATTTTATTTTTTAAATAAATAAATTTAAAAACGAATAAATTTTAAAAATTTATTCACTTACTGGGACTTCCCTGGTGGTGCAGTGGTTAAGACTCCGTGCTCCCAATGCAGGGGGCCCAGGTTCTATCCCTGGTCAGGGAAATAGGCCCCACATGCATGCTGCAACTAAGGAGCCCACATGCCGCAACTAAGCCGGCAAGCTGCAACTAAGGAGCCCACAAGACGCAACTAAGGAGCCCGCGAGCCGCAACTAAGGAGCCTACCTGCCGCAACTAAGACCCGGCACAACCAAGTAAATAAATAAATAAATATTTTTTAAAAAAGTATTATATAATAAAAATTATTTACTTTTGGTTATAGGATGGCATAGAGATTAGTAGACCCTATTTTGTTACTTTGGTGGTAATGTGATATGTGTGTGTGTATATATCCCTCAGTAAACTGAATGAGGACATATTTAGCACTATTTTTGGTTCTAAAACTTCAGGGATAAAAGTTTTAAAGTGTACATTTTAAAAGAATAAACTTGAATTGAGAATTGGTATTCTCTGTGGTATCCTCTAGGTCAGAGATCTCAAATATTTTGGTCGCGGGACCCCTTTACACTTAAAAACTAAGGCTCCCAAGAGCTTTTATTTACATGTGTATTATATATAGATATTTAACTGTATTAGAATGTATGATTTATAACATGCATTGGTGATTTGAACCAATTAGTTCACTGTGTAATGTAGATCTCCAAATAGTGACATATTTCATTATACATGATCTCTCCTCTAAAAAAGCCAAAACCCACATGTTAATATCACCACTTGTTTCATTACAAGCTCTTAAGTGGCAAATATATTTTCCAAAATCCTATTTTCACTCAAAAATTCAACTTTTTATCATTGGTGAAAAGTCCTGTCATTTGTTTCCCTTGAAGTGATGGGTTCATTTTGTTCATTTTCAAAAAAATATCTGTCAGATACCTAAGTCTGCACAGCCATAGTTCGTCATATGTTGTTTCAAGTAAAAATGGTGTTCCATGAAAAAAGCGGCTGATTTAGCTTGTAGCTCAATCACCTAATTGCTTTTCCTCCAGACAGTATCTGCTGGTATGCAGTAGAAATGCTTTGTGGTTACTTCATATTTTGTCACACAAAATATTAAAAAGACATGTTCACAAGGATCAAGATTTAGTAAAATGAGTAATTTTTACTGCTTCATCTAGAACATTCTAAAATGAAACTGGCTGCCCTCACCCCTGCCCCCACCGTGGGTACGTGGTGATGAAGAATACAATAACCAGGAATCCAGTTTGGTGCTACCTATTGCCTTGTTTGATTCCTGCTAAGGCTCCAGCAGTGTCTACTTACCATTGCTCTTTTTACAGTGCACTGTCAACATTGTGCCAAAAGTAAATAACATCTCAGTATTACTATGAAAATAGTATTGTCCTCACAGATGCCCTGGAAGAGTCTTAGGGACGCCCAGGTTTGTCCCCACTGGCTTTGATTACTGTTCCAGTGGTTTGAAAAAATATTCACTTAATTCTCTAGGGAAGAATGAATTGCAGCTCTCTCATTTTATGTTTTTACCTCTGATTTTAATAATTGTAATCTTGCCTTTGAAATAGAAAAATATGCCAGTTTTTAATAAAAGTCTACGTGATAGTACATGCTTGGATTTATATTTCTGTGCTTTCTTTAAATAGCATACCATTTTATAATTGTGGGCCCAGACTAAAGAGCTCATTCTCTTCAGACACTGAGTGGCTTTGTTTCTGACAGCTAGTAGTCAGCTCTGCTTTAAAACAAGCAGTTGGGTCCTGCTGGCTCAACTTGCAGTTGTCCTAGTCCTAACCCTGTCTCAGCCAAAGACTGTTGTTGGGAAGCCCACACAAAGGCCTTGTGTACAGGGAGCCCTACTAATAAGGAGCGTGTTCT
Source organism: Lipotes vexillifer (assembly GCF_000442215.2). Classification (NCBI taxonomy): domain Eukaryota; kingdom Metazoa; phylum Chordata; class Mammalia; order Artiodactyla; family Lipotidae; genus Lipotes; species Lipotes vexillifer. The sequence continues at coordinate 437,767 of NW_006793498.1, read as the reverse complement.
AGTCCCAGCAGATTAAATCTGCTTTGGTGTGCATTCCCTTCACAAATTTCTCACTTATTTCCTTTGTTTGGTTATTTCAGTGAAAAATCATTTTTAATGGCTGTGAAGATAGTTTCTTCTAACTAGTCCGTAGTCCAAATGAAGGGCTTACTGGAGTAAAATAAAATGTTTCTTTCTCTCTGGTAGGAGATGTGATGGAGCTGCTTGAAGAAGATCTCACGTGCCCAATTTGTTGCAGTCTGTTTGACGATCCTCGAGTTTTGCCTTGCTCGCACAACTTTTGCAAAAAATGCTTAGAAGGGATCTTAGAGGGGAACGTGCGGAACTCATTGTGGAGATCATCTCCATTCAAGTGCCCCACATGCCGCAAGGAAACTTCAGCCACCGGGGTCAGTAGCCTGCAGGTTAATTACTCCCTGAAGGGTATTGTGGAAAAGTATAACAAGATCAAGATCTCTCCCAAAATGCCAGTGTGCAAAGGACACTTGGGGCAGCCTCTCAACATTTTCTGCCTGACTGATATGCAGCTGATTTGTGGGATCTGTGCTACTCGTGGTGACCACACCAAGCATGTCTTCTGTTCTATCGAAGATGCCTATGCTCAGGAAAGGGATGCCTTTGAGTCCCTCTTCCAGAGCTTTGAGACCTGGCGTCGGGGAGATGCTCTTTCTCGCTTGGATACCTTGGAAACTAGCAAAAGGAAATCTCTACAGTTGCTGACTAAAGATTCAGATAAAGTGAAGGAGTTTTTTGAGAAGTTACAACACACGTTAGATCAAAAGAAGAATGAAATCCTTTCTGACTTTGAGACCATGAAACTTGCAGTTATGCAGGCCTATGACCCAGAGATCAACAAACTCAACACCATCTTGCAGGAACAACGAATGGCCTTTAACATTGCTGAGGCTTTCAAAGATGTGTCAGAACCCATCATATTTCTGCAACAGATGCAGGAGTTCAGGGAGAAAATAAAAGTCATCAAGGAAACTCCTTTGCCTCCCTCTAATTTGCCCTCAAGCCCTTTAATGAAGAACTTTGATACCAGTCAGTGGGAAGACATAAAACTAGTAGATGTGGATAAACTTTCTTTGCCTCAAGACACTGGCACATTCATTAGCAAGATTCCTTGGAACTTTTATCTGTTATTTGTGGTAATCATTCTGCTGGGCTTTCTCATTTTCTTCAGTCCTACCATATTCCTAGAATGGTCTTTATTTGATGAAATCACAACTTGGAAAGATAATCTTTCAAACTTTAGTTCCTACCTGACTAAATCAGCTGATTTTGTAGAACAATCAGTTTTCTACTGGGAACAGTTGGCAGATGGGTTTTTCATTTTCAGTGAAAGATTAAAGAATTTTACTTTGGTGGTGCTGAACAATGTGGCAGAATTTGTGTGCAAATATAAACTGTTATAAAATCTGTTTGAAGTACATAGTTCTGTGTCTTTTGTTAGAAATTTGTCAGAATACAGAGTGGTAGTTCAGATTTGGTCAAGATTCCAGTCAGATATTTTCCTCCACAAGTATTCCTTTCAAAAACAATGTCCTACACGTTGTTGAAATTAGGTAGTATAAAGATAAAAGTGAAATTTAATAGTGTAGTCCTGAACCCTCCTTCCTTTTTAAAGTGCTTTTGAAATAAGCACCCTACCCCTAATACTGGTTGTGTTTATGCTATGAAAAAAGGGGATGTGAGAGAGCACATGATTTAATATTGATGAGGTAGTGTAATAATGATTGTTCTTAAGCATGTAATAAAGACTACTCTTGTAAAGCAACTTTTTTTTTTGAGAGTGAACGTTCTTTGAAAAAGGAATAAGATACGGATTGAATTTCCAGCTTTTTCTGCAGAGGGTTGATTTCTTTTTTTGGTACAATGTAAGTCTCATGTAAACAAAAACTGGGATTTCCTTATGCGAAGTTTACGTTTTAAGGAGGGTGGAGATTTATTTCAGCTTGCCTTTTATCTGCTTAGGTTTTGTAAATTTATCACCAGAGGAGTTTGGAGGTAAACTACAAAACTGTTAGGTGACTGTGCAAGCAAAGGCATGGGTAAAAACAAACAAAAAAACACATTGCAAGAGCAGGAAATGGAAAAGCCGCCTTTTTACTGGCAGCTAAGTATTGTTCCAAAGTATCATGGCAACTGTACAACCAATCAATTCACTTGTTTAAAGAATTTTTTAAGAGTAGTAAGACTAATTTAACGATAGATGAAACAATCTATCAGCTATTATCAAGTACAAAATAATCAGCTAAACACTAAGGCTGTCCAATCTGCTCACATGAGATAAAGATGCCCTGTCTCCCACAGAACAAAAATACTTAATTTTTTCACCTTGTTTAGAATTCAGATGAGAAAAAGAAGTGACTTTATCTTAGAACTGCTTTCAGTCAACCTTATTTCTGTCATGGGACAAGGCATTCCTTGACAGTCCAGAGGGTCTTTACCCCAGTCCATTAATTTGGTTGAGAGGAGGTAACAAGCAGGGACAGGAAAAGAAGGTGGCAACTAAATTTCAAGTACAGAAGAATCATTCTAGTTATGAGAAGAGTAGTCAAAATAAGCTGCTAGTTGTAATGACTGCCTTATCCCCAACTGACAATCCAAGATTAGCCACTAAATTGCTAAAGGGCCATAAAAAATTAAGACAGTGTTTATAAATATTACCTCTGCCATGAGGACTCATAGTAGATAAGAGGTTTGGAGAGGGGGAATGCTTTTCTGCTCCCAGTGTGTATGTGTATATATATATATATTTTTTTTTTTTAATATAGATTTACAAGAGGTTTTTATGAAGTTTTTTTTTTTTTTAATGGGATATAGTAGAGGGATCTATTTGACACATGTCCTCAGACATATTGGCAGTTTTCCTTAAACTATGGAGTTCCTCATCTGTTATTTTTTCATTCTGTATACTGTACGTTCCCAGGCAACTCTCAAATTTGTAAACACAGCTATGGACACACTATTTGCTTTAACAGTAGTTACCTGGAAATCGAGGTCTCTGTTTTTGTTACATTCCCCTCCCCTACATTTCTTAATCATATGTAACGTTTGTGGTTACAGGTTGATTTTCAAGTTCCTAAGTCTGTGCCTGATGGTTTGTAGCCTCTAGTGTGAAGCAAGAGGAAAATGAGTAGTCAGGAACTGGTCACTTTGAACGTGGGAGGGAAGATATTCACCACAAGGTCTTCAACCTTAAAGCAGTTTCCTGCCTCTCGGTTGACACGTATGTTAGATGGCAGAGACCAAGAATTCAAGATGGTTGGTGGCCAGATTTTTGTGGACAGAGATGGTGTTCTATTTAGTTTCATCTTAGATTTTTTGAGAACTCACCAGCTTTTATTACCCACTGACTTTTCAGACTATCTCAGGCTTCAGAGGGAGGCTGTATTCTATGAACTTGATCCTCTGGTGGATCTCTTAAACCAAGAACACCTGCTACAGCCAAGACCTGCTCTTGTGGAGGTACATTTCCTAAGCCGAAACACTCAAGCTTTTTTTAGGGTGTTTGGCTCTTGCAGCAAAACAATCGAGATGTTAACTGGGAGAATTACAGTGTTTATAGAGCAACCTTCAGCACCGACCTGGAGTAGTAACTCCTTCCCTCCTCAGATGACCTTACTTCCACTGCCTCCACAAAGACCTTCTTACCATGACCTGGTTTTCCAGTGCGGCTCTGACAGCACGACTGATAACCAAACTGGAATCAGGTATTTTGTATTTTGAAGCCTCTATTCTACACCGGTTCCTGATGTTTCCCCTCAAAATTGAAATTTTCTCATCTCAGTTTTGGAAAAAAATGATTACTCAAAATGATTTTTTGGGGGGAGTAACCAGCAGAGTTGGGTGGAATGACCAGATAATTATTGTCCAAACTGGGATACTTTTCAGAGTGAAAGAAGAAGTTGTTATTATGTGGGACAATAGGAATAAATCAAAGTTGTCCAGGGAAAACTGGGGCTATGGTCATTCAAGTTGTAAGAGGAAACAATTTTATAGATTATGTTCCATTACTATGGAATGAGAAGCCTTTTTCTCCCCAAGGGTTTCTTTTCGTTGCTGGTATATAGTAAAGGCTCAACAGTTTGTCATGATTTCCTTACACTATGTACAGTTGTTCTTTCAGTCCTTCTGATTTGGCTACTGATTTTTCTCCATTCCACTTTATTTTTAAACACCATTAAGGCAGATATATCTCATGGCAAATCTGGTCTCCTGTTACATTGTTGGCACTCTTTACACAACTCAAAATACTGGAATAGGCTGTCAGTATATTAAGGATAGTTGCTTCTGAGTCAGTCACTTTCTCCCCCTGTTATTCTTGGCTGGACCCTAAGGCGGATTTCCACTCTACTGTCACGGACACTTTTTTTTTGCCCCTTAAAAATGTCTTAATGCTGTCCCACTATTATTTTACTGTGAAAGCTGGCTTTAATTTTCAGGAGGGGGAAAAAAAAGTCTACATATGTTCTTTACTGACAGTATTTAAATAAGATACACATTTTGGGGGTCAAGGTAGACAGACATATTTGGGGATATTTTCTTAACTTTTGCAGTAACCATAAGAAATGACCAATGTTTACCCCTCCCACAACATACCCCTTGGTCCTGCATACCAGCTGAAGAACCCAGTAGGACACTAGGACAATTCTTAAGTTTTTATGCTTTATAATTTCCTGCCTTTCCAAAGAGGCATGAAATGTCATTTTGGGGAAAGAGATCCAGCTAACAGGCTGATTGAGAAGAAAACCTAAGATCCTATCTTCACCTCAAAATGTTTTAAGATACCTCTGGGCACAGTTGGTGGGGTACTAACATAAATAGAAGGGAAATTACCAGTTTTTTTAAATTTGTGTGATTAAGATCTTTGGGGATCCCTTTCTAAAAAGTTAAAAAACTAAGGAAAAATGGTGTCATTGATTTCAAGAAGAAACATGCAAGATAAAAAGGTATCATGGAAATACTAAATGCTCTTTAAAAGCTATGCATTTGGAGAAAATGACTATAATCTTGAAAAACATTAGAAACTCAAGTTGGGATATTCTTCGTGTGTACACAGTGACAGTAGTTTTCCCTTTGCTGCTAAGTGTTTGTGTTTTACAAATAGTACAAAAATTTTTTTCATCTTAATGAGAGAATGACATTATATTTAAATTCCAAAATAGATAATTCCAAAACCAGAAGCTATTTTTAAAACTGACTTTTTCTTGCATCCCCAAAGAGTATTCTTTTCAGTTGTTTGAAGTTTAGAATTTTTTTCAGCCTATAAGTGGTCGTGATTTTTTTCTGTAGTTCCAATTTCAAAGTACAGGTAGATGGGCTTGCCTGGTGGCGCAGTGGTTGAGAGTCCGCCTGTCGATGCAGGGGACACGGGTTCGTGCCCCGGTCCGGGAAAATCCCACATGCCGCTGAGCGGCTGGGCCCGTGAGCCATGGCTGCTGAGCCTGCGCGTCCGGAGCCTGTGCTCCGCAACGGGAGAAGCCACAACAGTTAGAGGCCCGCGTACCGCAAAAAAAACAAAAAAAACAAAGTAGAGGTAGATAACCCAAATAAGGTGACATTATTGGGAGTTCAGGTGATTGGATGAAAGCTCTTGGTCTTAAGAGGCCCACCTTAGGTATATAATTATTTAGCTAGCAATCATTTTTATTTCTTGCTCACTCCTTGTGGTCTGAATCTGTCCATTCAGATGTTTTTCTTGAAGGTGGAAAGTGGAGGAGTGAGCCTGAACGGCTGCTCAGAGTCTGATGTATCATCCAGCTGTTCAGTATGTTCTACTAATATGATTTATCACTCTGAGGTCTTGGTAACCTAGCAAGTTGCTCAGTTATTATCTCTCAAGTTCACAGTACTAGAAATACTTGGCGTGCATCTTGCAGAGGGCCATACCACATTATCGAGTCAAGTTATGGTCACAGGATTCTAGAGTCTCTTTGGTAGCCATCTTCTATCTGACCTTTCCTGTATAAACTAGCTCAAATGGAAAAGTGTACTTGCCTTTTAAGTTTTTAAAATAAGTTTTGATTTTCCATTTCCCATTAGTTTCTTTTATCTTTTTCTTATGCCTTGAAATCTTCCATTTTTCATTTTGGCCTCTTAGGGAATCAAGTATTTAGGCCAAGTGATTTCTTGCAAGTACAATTCCACTTCGTTATCACCTACTATATACTATTTGCATCTTAATTTTGTGAGACGTTCTGTAACATTTTTTCTCTTTGACAAAAGTTTCTAGGTTATAAAATCAAGATCTGGGGTTTGGGGGTAGATGAAATAATTTACTAATGTTAAAAATTTGCTGTATTAAACATAAATGTGCTTTTGATATGTACTTTTATAATTCTTACATTTTATTATTGAGTTTTTTTCTTTGCCTAGAATGAGTTTCTAAATGTGAGCTACAATAATCACTCTATCAATCATAATTAAAAGGAGGCTAGGGATGACCCCAAGGCTCTTTTTATCCCATAAAACCACAGATAGTTTAGGTAGCTGCCTGGAACTAAAGCCTTTTTTTTTTTTCACATCTCATAAACAAATGGTGGGAGGACACAAAGGATATAAAAATATCCTGATGGGGCTTCCCTGGTGGCGCAGTGGTTGAGAGTCTGCCTGCCGATGCAGGGGACACGTGTTCGTGCCCCGGTCCGGGAAGATCCCACAGGCCACGGAGCGGCTAGGCC
>NW_006793498.1:352067-430828 GCF_000442215.2 Lipotes vexillifer | reverse complement strand
ACAAAAAAAAAAAAAAAAAAAAAAAAAATATCCTGATGGTAGATAAAGAAGGGGCAGTATAGCTATATCTTTATGGACATGTTATGTTGACATTATTAAAGCAACATATAGTCAATCTGAAAAGTTCAGGTATATTTTTCTTGAATAATGTGTATCTATCGAGTTTTCCAGAAAGTTTTGTCATTTTGACTCCAGAATCCTTTTGACCCCATGTCTTGCTCTTCAACAACAGACAGTTATTAAGAAAAATTGACAATAAAGTCTTCTTGACATTTAACATCTGCAAAATTTCACCTGCAAAATGCATTTGATAGGAGAAAGTCACAAAAGAAAATTTGTAATATCAGTGCTGGTAATGGGTAAAATTAGATCTAGGGGGAAACTGTAAATGTATCAGATGTTCATTAAAAAGATTGAATCAATTAATTAAATAGATTAAAACAATATTTAGTAAGTTGAAAACAAAATTTGGAAATAGTTAAATTACATTATATGAAAATTAAGCTAATTTAATTGTTTGATCAAATTGTTTGCTCCAGAAAATAATTTCTCAATGAAAATTCATCAATGTTAGCTATATTCCTAAATGTGGAATTAAAATGACTTTGGAGATCACAGCAAGGTCTCTGTTTTCAGTAGCCTGAAGGTACTGGCTTGGATTTATAAATGAAGTCTTTAAAAATATCTGATCAGAAAATGGTTTGATACCTTTGAGGTTATAAATCAAATATTTCTGTTTAGTTTTGCTGGTTATTAAAGGAATGTTTTATAATTGAACATTTTTGTGTGTCCTAGGTATGTTTCTATAAAACCTGATAACCGAAAACTGGCCAACGGAACTAATGTCCTCGGCTTAATGATTGACACTTTATTAATGGAAGGCTTCCATCTGGTCAGCACCAGAACACTATCCTCTGAAGACAAAACTGAATGCTATAGCTTTGAAAGGATAAAAAAGCCTGAAGCTCTTGCCATGAACAAAACACTGAAACCAGAGACTACCCTCATGCCAGAGCAATCTCAGAAAAAGAAATGAGGTTCTCTGTTCTCTTTTAGAGTAAAAAGAAATTGCCATTTTCTGGTTTGGAAATTCCATATTTAGGGCATATATGTTAGTCAAATATGTACTCACCCTAACTTTCTGGCCTTCTACCATGCCATCTTTGGGCAACCACAGCTTAACAGTGCTTAAGACACACTGACTGCGTGCTGCTCTCTAAACAACACCATGCACTTGTGCTTTGGCTTCCTTCTACCTTCAATGCCTCTTTCCCTTTCTCTTCTTCATGAACACTTATAAAGCGTTCAAGAATGGACTATGGAATCGGACTGCTTGATTTCTAATCCCAACTAAGTCACTTACTAGCTATACGGCTTGGGCAAGTCATTTAACCTCTCTCTGCCTCAACTTTTTCATCTATCAAATGAGGATAATAAATATATCTCCCTTATAGCATATATGAGGATTAAAGGAGATAATGTAAAGCACTCAACACACTGCCTGGCACATGGTAGGCACTCAGTAACTATCAGTGATGATAATGATGAAGAAGATGGGTAACCCACTTTCAACTGTACCTCTTCTGTAAGGCCTTGTTTTCCTCCTTTCCTAGGCATAGTAACCAGCCCTTTCCTCTATCTAGACTTACATGCCATCATAAAAACAAATTTTTCTCACTTGAATGTGAGCTCGATCCACTCAACAGTTTTAACTCTACTATGTGTAAAGCACTGTGCTGAACACTTGTTGAGAAATACCTTCGTTACCAATTAGCACCTACTCTGGTAAAAAGCTTTTGCATATAATTTCTACTAACATTTAAAACACACATATTACTTAAAAAATATATTTATTTATTTGACTGCGTCAGGTCTTAGTTGCAGCATGCGGGATCTTTTAGTTGCGGCATGAAGAATCTTTTAGTTGTGGCATGCGAACTCTTAGTTGCGGCATGTGGGATCTAGCTCCCTGACCAGGGATCGAACCTGGGCCCCCTGCATTGGGAGTGCAGAGTCTTAGCCACTGGACCACCAGGGAAGTCCCCTACACATATTACTTTGACTTAGTGAGTCCTCTTGTAGGAATTTCTCTTATATACATGTCTTTAAAATATTAGGATAAATATCTAGAAAGGGAATCATTAGATCAAAGAGTACAAAGTACTCTGCACATAGTAGGGTTAAAAAACATTGAGTGGAAGCAGTTGAGCAGCATTTTAAAAAGTACGATTCATTCATTCAAAAACATCTGTTAAACGTTTGTTGAATACTATACTAAGTTTTCAGAGTTAAAACATTTACTCATGACAAAAATCCTTATTCTCAAGGAACTCACATTCAAGTGAGACAGTGTATCATCATAACAGCAAAAAACTGGAAATAAACTCAAAGTTCATCAACAGGTAATGGGTATAAATTATGGTTCATACAGTGAAATACCGTGCAGCCTTTAAAAAGAATGAGACAGCAGTTTATAAACTAAGAAGGAAGGATTGTCAAATATATATAAGTTGAAAAAAAGCAAGGTGTAAGACAATGTATAAAGTGGAAAAATATATTTCCACTTTATATGCAGTACCTAGTTTCCATTTGTGGAAAGATATATAATACTCATATATCTATATTCATGGAATTTTCAGCAAAGATATGTGTCACCTGTAGAGAGAAAACTGGGTGAGTGGGGTTTGGGTGTGGGAGGACAATTTACTTTTCATCAGACCAGGGAGGTCTTTTTTAAAAAAGGAAGAAAAAGCCATACCTGAAAGATTGTGTGTGTGTGTGTGTGCCAGGGTTGGAGGCATCTTATGGCATAGTACGGCCTATTATCTCATACTGACATAAATTTCACTCTTCCATCCTTTCTGTGAAACCCCTACACTTAGTAAAGAAATTACACTCCAGAAATTTCTAGTAATTACTTATAGATTTGTGTACTAAGTTGCAGGGAAGAAAGATTTAAAAAAAAAAATTTCCTAATAGTACCTCAAAAGATTATGTATAATGGAAAAGTGCAAAATACTTCAAGATTAGTAACGTTAAGGTTAGCAACAGAAAATAATGACCCAAATAAGAAAAAAAGCCTTATGAATGAGTGTTTTGTTTTTGGTGGCACACATCCTCTCTTTACTGCAGAAAAAACCAACTTAGTTGTTTTAGTCTGTCATCTTAGTTTTGGGGATGATGTGTCTGGCCTGGTTCCCTTGCTAGCATCATATTCGAGGGCACAATATTTCTAGTTTGCTAAGTTTTGGGCACGCGTGTGATTTAACTAGCTGGGTGTAGTTGGCATGGTTATATATGTTACACTGTTTAATTCCGTATAGGGCTTTGCTGATAAGATGATTCAAAACTGATAACTGGTTAAAAGAATAGTGAAGCAAAAAATACTGTAACTACAGGTTGGCAAGGAATAAGACAGGAAATGTTTAAACTGCTATTATGTGTTCTTAGTCATTCACACTTGCCGGAAATTAGCTTGAGATGAGAAATAAAATGTTCTTTTTAATGTGCTCATAGAAACATTACCCTATGGAAACATGTAATATATATACGTTTAATTAATTCAGTCAGAAAATATTTATTGACATCTACTGTGTGCCAAATACTATTCTAGACACTGGGGAGCAAGGAGCTGCAAGGAGCAAAATAAGGTCTTCCCTTCTAGAGCTCACTACAACTACAGTTCATAACACTGACAATGGGTTTAAATTAAAATAACTTAAGCCTTTAATTAAACAGTTCCTCAAAAGTCATGGGTTCACAATCCAGAGGTTTTCAGAAGGAGATAGATAACCAAAATTTAAAAATGTATATTATTCATTAGGAAAAGTGTACTTTCAGAGTGGATTGAGTTTCTTATTTTAGTAAATATTTTAGAGATGATATTATCTGGAGACACATCTGTCAAGATTTTCTAAGTAATAAGCCTCTTGCCTTCACTCCAACATAGAGTGGGGCACTGTAACTGGGACGTCAAGAAGCGCAAAAGAGAGTCTTGTTTTAGAAAGGGAGGCAGGCGTATGGCTGGAAGAAAACAGGCTTATGTTAGATGCACCACAGGCAAATTTAAACTCTTGCCTGCTTTAGAAAAAAAAAAAAAAAGAATTTAACATCTTCATATGAGCATCACTTAACTTCTCAACTGAATTGATTATAAGAAAATCATAAGAAATTATAAGAAAATAATGGCAGAAGCTTGTCTTGGCCAACCAAACTGAAAACTTTGGTCTATCAAATCATATACTCCTATCAATCCATCTCAGATATACAGGTATGAGTCATCACAAAGCATGGTTTGTCAGTCTTTACAATACCAGTGATAGTTGGGTCTCCCCTATTCTCCCACTTATGTTTGTTTCAGCCTCTTTCCATCACCTACAGTTTCATTTCGGGTAAGGCACTAAACATTTTAGCTTATTCTTGAACCTCAACAGTGTAACCTTATAAGTTGTTGGAAGTTCTCCCTACAAAGATTTTCTGAAAAGGAGCTCTGGTGTTGAATTTTACTCTTGAATTTAATATACAAGTCATAATTACAAAGAATCCTTAGGTTATGTTAAAGTCAAAATTAATTCGGGCTGCTTTCAAAATATATCTGAATTCAGGAGCCTGAAGTAATATAAAATGGTCAAGGGAAAGCAGCTTGAGAAATATATGATTTAGGGAATTGTAAGCTCTTTCTATTTGTCTTGTATTCTGTTTACATCTGACAAATGTCAGCTTAGTTTTATAAGTCTTTGTATTGGTTCTCTATCATAAACAACAGAAATGGTCACATTAACAGAGACCTTGCTGGAATAACAAAAGACTTGCTAAGACTTCTAACTATCCCGTATTCTACTTTTATTTTTCCTCTGTGCTGGGAAAGTTGACTCTGTAATAGCACACTTAGCAATGTAAAAGCCACTAAGAGGAAATTTTTTAAAAGAACTTTGGGAAATTTTATTACCTTCCTGGAGCCAGTGAACCCGTGGAAAACACCAGTGTGACATCAAACAGTGTTTTAAACAAAAGTTCAAGGAGTATAGAGATGAGATGAAAATATATTACTAAAAATACTGAGATTTCTGGGAAATCAACAACATCATAAAAACCATAATTACTCACCAGCTTGGTCCCAGAACAGCTTTGTCATGAATTGTTAGGCCTTCTATTGGATCTAACTGAGATGAAAAGTTATGTGCAAATTTTACCAAAAGACTCATCATCTCAATATTTCTGAGCTCAGAAAATGCCTTAATATATATCTAAGCTATGAGGTCGATCCAACTCCCAAAATATTTTAATAGATAAAAAGCTAACACCTTACATGGTGAGGGGGAAATGAGTATTAAGCATGGCACAGAATAAATAAGCAACAAAATACAGCAAAATAAATAGGAATTTGCTCCCAAAAACTGAAATGTGCCTAAGACTTAATCATACAGAGCTTTCTGCACCTTCAGATTTCACACCAACACCTCAAATCCATAAATCATTGTTTTAAAGTGGTTTTTTATCAGTTGAGTAAAACACACCAACTACCAAGTGTTTCTATTTCATGTTACTTTTCTCATTTCACAATCTGGTAAGAATTTGAATGTCTTTGAGTTCCCAAGTTGGAAGCCAAACAGGAGAGGTTTATCTTACCCTTCTTGTAATAAGAGACCCCAAGAAAGTCTGGCTGCAATGTCTGAGGTTCCATGAGTTCTTTTAAGATGAGGACTGGAACTGTGCTTTATATTGGTCTTTATATTCCCCCACAGGGCTGGACATCTAAGAGTCTTAACTGAACTGAACTGAAAAATTTGGAACACTATAGTCTCAGTAAACAGGCACTTGGAAAAACAAGAATTATAGTAGATTCAAAGATAGATGAGGATACTTTACATAAAGAGTCTGAAAGAGTTGATTCAAGTTAAAGACTACAGAAAAAAACCCATGGTATTTTCTACTAGAAGTTTATGTGGGTAATCACACAAAAAATGAGATGAAAGTCTAGATGTATATAGAAATACTAAGTAATTGAAAGTTATGCAAAACTGGACTTTCCTGGTGGGGCAGTGGTTAAGAATCCACCTGCCAATGCAGGGGACACAGTTTCGAGCCCTGGTTCAGGAAGATCCCACATGCCGCGGAGCAACTAAGCACGTGCGGCACAACTACTGAGCCTGCGCTCTAGAGCTTGCGAGCCTCAACTACTGAGCCTGTGTGCCACAACTACTGGAGCCCACGCACCTAGAGCCCGTGCTCCACAACAAGAGAAGCCACCACAATGAGAAGCCAGCGCACCACAATGAAGAGCAGCCCCCGCTCACTGCAACTAGAGAAAGCCCGCGCGCAGCAACGAAGACCCGACGCTGCCAAAAATAAATTTTTTTAAAAAGTTATGCAAAATTATACATTTAATCAGAGTAAAATAGCTCAGCCAAAACTGGAATATACCATAATTTGCTAGTAAAAATGCAATGCTACCAGTCTTTAGTAATTAAATAAATATTACAGGAATACAAATTCAGAATGAATGTTACATGACTATAATCAATATCAAATCTTGACTTACCTCCATAATTTAGGAGTCATGAAAAGATAGTCGAAGTCATCAGACCAGGCACATAAGTCAGTTGCAACTAGGATGGAAATACAGAAACAAATGTTCCCAGTTCTGGATAACCTGCCTTGAAGACATAGGTTCACTGAATTCGGATTAATCAAATGGTTCAAGGATTTAGGTAAAATGGTATAAAAGACTCTGCTCTATTCAGAAGACATGTTACTGAGTTTTTTAAAGGCTATTTTGGAGGCATAGATTAACATTTTAGGTTTCCTTACATATTATTAAAGTAGAACATATTAGAAATTTAAAACGTAGAGTAATGTGGTATTTCTGTCCCATGATGGGCATGTAATTACTAGGTAAACAGATCAAGATATTTTGACTCTCTAAATAGGAATCCTATAAAACAAGGTTTAGCTCCTAGAAAATCAAAATACTTGCTTTCAATTAATTAAAAAATTTTTTTTATTTTGCTTTGGTCACTTTTTAAACTTCTGGCTACAATTTAAGCAGTACTGAATTCCTATTTGATTTTTTTTTGGCTAACACTTTTCTTCAGAAGCAAACCCAATTTACGGTGAAAAGGAGAAAATATTTTAGACCTCTTAGACAGAAGCTTCATTTCCTCTTAACTGTGTTTCTCCATCAAAAACAAGTATTCAAATAAGGAATCTCAATTATCTAAACCTATTTTTGGCCATCTTCCGGAATTTCTTGTTATATCTCTTTTGAAATGCCACAGTTGCACTCTTGGAAAACTTGTCTTCCTGGTTTTCAAATTTCTGTTTATTATTATAACTCTTCAGCCAGAATGCCAGGTCTTTGTGCTGTACTGTGTCTTGAAACTGGAGACCAGCACATTTCCCACAGTTCAATTACTTGCTTTTCCATCTGAGAAATTAAAGCCATGTCAATTTTCCAGTTTTAACTGACTAAATTATTTGGACTTTAAGTTCTCAATTTCATTCCCTCAATGTAATACTGGGAAAGACATTTGTTTAATGAATAGAAGCAAAGGTAAGGTTCAAGAATAATTAGGGGCTTCCCTGGTGGCACGGTGGTTAAGAATCTGCCTGCTAATGCAGGGGACACGGGCTCGAGCCCTGGTCTGGGAAGATCCCACATGCTGCAGAGCAACTAAGCCCGTGCACCATAGCTACTGAGCCTGTGCTCTAGAGACCACGAGCCACAACTACTGAGCCCGTGCGCCACATCTACCGAAGCCCACACGCCCTAGAGCCCGTGCTCCACAATAAGACAAGTTACTGCACTGAGAAGCCCATGCACCCGCAATGAAGAGTAGCCCCTGCTCACCACAACTAGAGAAAGCCAGCGCGCAGCAATTAAGACCCAACGCAGCCAAAAATAAATAAAATAAATAAATTTATAAAAAAAGAATAATTAACACATTTTAGTCACTGACCTTCATAACTGATACCAGTGTAGGGTTTTCCTATAGGCACAAGCTTGAGATATGACACTCTAAGAAAAAAAGGAGAGTTTTAATTCCATTTTAGAAATGTTTATTTAAGACTACATACCTAATCAAATATTTTTTTATGTAATTGTATGTGTTTATGTACTTCTTTTTAAAAGAAAGGGATATACTGTCTTTAATAAAGAACTTCAGTTAGCTTGTCTACCCTATCAGTTTTGAGTGGATAACTGACGAATTTACCTCTCCAGCCAGACTTTTACATAGGATTCCAGTTCTGTATATTCAGCGACTTTTAATCAAAGCATTTCAAAAGGAATGCCTGAACATCATCTTAAATTCAATATTACAAAAATGGGACTCAAAATCTTTCCTTCTCAAACTATCTTCTCTTAATTCTCTCCTTTCAGTGATACTATCATTGTCTTCCAGTACAGAAAATGTGTAATTTTTGACACCCCCCCCTTTTATCCAACTCATCATGATGTTCTACAATTTTTCTTTTGAAATATCTTAAATTTATTCTCTTATCTCCATTTTCATTGCCACCATTCTGTTCAGGTTTTCTTCACTCCTATATCACCACAGTAGTCACATGCCCAGTTTCTTTGCCAACAGACTTTCTTAGAATCCTTCTATATATAGTATAGGCACATTTAATTTCCAAAAAATCCATTATTTTGTAAGTTTTCATTATTTTGTTTCAAGAGGCCATAATACCTCCCTATTCCTTGCTATATCAAGACTAAAAGTCCTCTAATTGGTTATCTAGGCAAAGGCCCAATAACTTAGTTCTAACCTGGTTATCTAAATTCATGTAACCTTTGTCTCAGGTCTTAAGGCAAAGGTCCCAAGTTACTTTTGGGGGAATACTGCATTCTATTTTGGCTGCATTCTATTTCTCACCCACAAACCAGAAAATCCACACTACTTGACAATTCAGTGCATCTTATTTACAAGCATACAGGCCACAAATTACAAAATGAAGACATTTTTTTATTGAGTCAGCAGAGACAACTGTCTAATCCCCCTGCAGTTCCCTAAAGTTACTTACAGTTTTGAACTGAGGAGACCATCTCATGTGGCATTTATTGCCCTTTACTAGAGTGAGCTGTTGTCTGGCACTTTGCTCTGTATGGACAATGTGTTTTCTGCTTCCAGTCTCAGTCCTTTCTCCACATGGTCTAGGTACCCGTGATATAGTCAGTTCTCACTTTTTTGTTTTTTTTTGTGGGGGCAGTGGTGATGTCAAAATAAGTGCCTAGAAAACAGGTCATAAAGCAAATCAGTGTAGAGGGGAAACTGCTTCACCGTGGGAACCATTATTTAATTGCTGGTTGAATTCCTGACTTCTGGCTAAATGTTAAGTATAACAAATATGTCAGCCACCCTCAAAGCCAAACCCAACCCAACAGCAACATTAGACTTTTCAAAAAAATGTAATTTATATTTATATAGGTTCTGGAAATCAGACATAAATGTCCTATAGATTTTATATAAAAGCTCTTAAGGATACATAAAAATAAATCCTTATCACATTATAAATATGACTTAAATGTCCTAGCAGAAAACAAATGCTACATATTTGATCCACAATTTTCTCTGCCTTCTGAGATTTCTGAAAGCTTTTTCGTGTGACTTGGGTACTCTCTTACAAAACTGTCCAAGAAAGTTGATAAGAAAACCCATTTCACTCAATAAGGTAGCTCTAGTAAGCGGAGGGATTCAGAAGCATACAATTAACTTTAGAGAGTCACTTTAAAGAACTGCAGCAGATGTTCAATACATTTATTTTTGTGATTATGGTAAAGATGCTTCTTGAAAAAAATTTTTTTGAAAAGTATTTTTTAATGTAAGGACTTTTCATTCTACTACCATCTCCCATCTCCTCAGAGAGACAACAAATAAAAGCCAATAGGAAACAGTTAAATTATACTTTGTTGGAAAGTTTTAGATGATCAATCAGATCATTTATAACCCTCAAAATTTCATAGGCTTTCCAGCTATTCATACCCCCACCCACAGGTTTCTGGCTTTGATTAAGTTTTTTAAAAAAACTTTAAGGTAGCTAAGACTTGAATGTTAATAGGTAACATAGAATGAGAGGAGCCCTGAGCCCTGGTAAGTGAAACAGTAAAAGGTGGAGAACTTCTAAATTACCAGGCAAGAGCTTGGGCATTTCTATATTTATCTAGCTGGTATTCAGCCTTTCCAGAACATATTATCACCAAATCACTACTGATTTTCAGCAACCAACTGCCATTTATCAAGCACCGACTATGTTAGACTTGCAGAGTATACAATACAAAATAAAATAGCCTCTGCCCATAAAGCAGGATGTATTAATTGTTCTAGGTCAGGTATAGGAGGACAAAAGAGAGAAATGGTGTTTCTGGGTGAGGAAGAAAAGTGAACTGGGAAAATTTCATGCAGGGGCTAGATAGCCTATGAATATGTAGACAGCTGAAGATGAGGGAAAGGACATAACTTGAGCTAAGGCTTGTATGCAAATTAGAGGTTTGGAAAAGGAGTACAGTGTTTTTATTTGGCTTAACAACAGTACTGTGGTACTTGTGATCATTCCCATAGTGATAAGGTCAATCTCACCTGGGCAAAAAATATCCCTGATGGTAGACTTTTGGCTATGCAACCCCTGCCTCTCAAGATTTCTCACTTGATTTGCTCAGTTAAAGACTATAGACCCCCAATATTTCAGGTAAACTCGTCTAATTTAAGCCTAGATTCCTTCCAACATTTCTTACAAATCGTGATTTTTTTATTCAAATCATCACACCTTGATTTTCGAAGGGCTGCAGGGAATCCGAATATACTCTCATTTTCTTCAATTAGAAATTAGGGCATTTTATGCAAAGGAAGAAAAACAATCTCAAACATGGTTACACTCATCTCCCTACCTACTCCCCAATACCAATCTGTTTTCAATCCAGTAATTCTACTTTACTCCTTCCTACTTGATCATCCTTTGGTTCATGTTTTCTGCACTTGTAAGTCTCCAATTCCTTCATTTCACTGAATCAATCCTATCTATTCTTTAAGCCCAGCTCATTTTCAACCTCCTCTAAGTCTTCTCTGTTGTCCAAATCCACATTTCCTTTGAGCTTCTATTGCACTTCAGGTCAGCAAGACAGATTACACTCCACTCTTCTCTAGTTGTTTCCTGTAAGTTAGTATAATATTACCATTTAGGCCAGAAGTTCTTTGCCGACAGTGACCATCTTTTTTAGACTATAGTGAAGTACTGGGCATAGAATAGGTCTTTAATAATAAAAGATTATCTCACTTGAAAAATGCAAACAGAAAACTTTCAAGGCATTTTAAGTATTATTATAATAACTATTCTTGATGAGATGAAATTATAATCACTCTCATTTACAGAATATGACACCTCAAATTATCACCTCAGATTTTTCACACTATTCAAAAATAGATTTGCATATGAATAAAACTGTCCTACTCTACTTTGGTAGAGTATATAACACACATTTATGTACGCAACCATGATCAAAACCAGTAGCCATTCTTGGGATTCCCTGATGGTCCAGTGGTTGTGACTCTGTGTTTCCATGACAGGTGGCATGGGTTTGATCCCTGGTCGGGGAAATAAGATCCCCCATGCCACAGAGCCAAAAACAAAACAAAACAAAACAAAACACCAGTAGCCATTCTTGATAATTTAGTCCCTTCTGATACAATTTCTGGCAGTAAGAGAAACTTACAAGTACATGGCCTTGCTTACAACCAACAGATTATAACTGAAAGGTTTGTAATTTGAATCCTCTACAGTGTACACCTTTCGAGTGTGTTGTCAAATTATGAATACAACATAATTTTGTTCAGTTTGAAATAAAGTGAAATTTTGCTTAAAGGAAACTGGAATTCTTCAAATTGAATCCTTAGTTAACCTGAATTTGTCTCTTGCACTCTACTTCAAGAAAAAAGAAGTTAACTTTAAGAAAAATTATAATCAAACACCCTCTGGATGTTATGGCTTAAAACACATTAAACACTACTCTCGAAACTTCTATACTTATTATTACATAATACTTTATATGACTTGATCCTTACATAAAATTTAACAATATTCAGCATACTGTTTAATATACTGAAATATTGTAATTTTTATTAATGTTTTACAAAATATTCAAACAAGGTTTAAGATCATTGTAAACGTCAGTTAACTAAATCATCAGTGTCCCATTAATTCAATTAAATGCTTTCTTTATCTGATAAACATTAAAAGATTTATTTTTCATTTACAGTGAGTGCCTCTTCTTCTTCAAGTCTCTATGGGGGTTGTTTTCCTTTTGTTGGCCATGTCTCATACAGTCAAGGTGACAATCTGACAAAAGGGTAGGAAAAACAAATCTAATTTTTTTTTCTAGAATGGAAAACTTAAATATATAATATCCAAAATTCTAAGGTGATAACTAAGGTTTCCACATAAATCTACAAGATTATTTAACTTTTTTCCTTTGCTTTAATGAGTAATATGTCAGCGTACAGAATTATTCATAAAATAAATACATTGGAGGCTGACTCTGTTCTAGGATTATAAAAATTTGGGACAAAACAGATCCAAGTTCAACCTCTTACTTAAAATTTACAGCTAAGGCTTGGAGAGAGCAATTTGCTTAAGGTCACACAAATTTAAGCCGAGCCAATTTTTAAGTATTTGATTAGGACCACATTTAACTTCTCTAGGAACAGTTTAAGCTTCTGTTTACATTGTCATTCCCCTGGCAAAGTAACTAAGCTACCTGAACACTTCTTTAGGATAATATTCACAAATTTTATTATACTGAATTATAACTTTTTATTCTGCTTCATTTCATGGTCTTCTAAACCAGTGGGAAAGCTTAAGCTTTGCTACATGCTCAGTTGTCATCTTAATAAAATGCATTTTGATGACATTGAAGATACTAGTATCAGAGGCAAATGCCTCTGAACAAAGTGACTTGTTGAATGAATGAATAGCTGTATACACATTACTGAATGAGATTCAAATGATGGAAGTTTCATTGTCTGAGACTTTAAAAATGAGGACAAAATGATAGAAAATAACTTACAGATTCTCATGTCTAGAATCATCAAATTAATCTAATGGACATTTTCACTTCTAATTTATATTACTTGATTTTCTACAGTGTTCTTAACTCTTGTATGAATTCTTGAAGGAATCCTAATCCTAAGTTATGTCTTTAGAAATGCCTATTTTATTGCAATTTCTTTTCCCTAGGAGACAATAACAGAAGCAAAAACATAGTCTAAAAAGGATTATTTAATATAAAAAAATTATTTTGCTTCTATGAGAAGCTTCATCTTTTCAACTGTGGGAAATTAAATACAAAAATATTGAGTATTAAAAGTAAACACTTTGAAAACACAGAGAAGGTTGAAAAGTTATAAGACTATTTGTCGATAACAGAATTCTAAAAATTCTGACTTACCACCATGTTAAATAAATTATTAATTCATTCAATATTAATTTAAATGTTTATTGGATATCTACTCTGTGTCAGTTTAGTTTTAATGTTGTTCTTATATGTGTAAGGAAATTATGTTACTTGAAATACATCAGGTATCACAAATTATAAAATTATACATTCTACACATGAATAAGTTAAAATTATGAAAATTTAAACAGCACAATTTCATATAAAAAGATTATCATACTAAGACAGGAAATGAAACAAGATGAAAAGTAAACTTAGCCAAAAAAAGGAATTTCCAACAATTTTAGCCTTCTCCGTGGCAAGCAATTAGGCAGGCCTGGATTGAAGATGAGGTTATAAGATGATTTCATCATTCTCATGCTTCCTTTTGTAGGTCTCTGGATAAATTCTATTGAGCAATTATCTATTTAAAGCTAACTAATTGTTGACACTGTGCCATGTGTTGTATTTAGAATCTTGATGCCAAAATCCTATACTAATGCAACAGTATCTTAGGCTTTTTCCTTATTTAAAAATGAGGGTAATGAGTATTACTGGCAGTGAGCAATTAATTTTAGAAAACATCTTAAAGATAAAAACAATCTTAGAGTAGCAGACATATCAGGTATATTATCAATGCATACATTTATTAATTATAAAACACTCAAATATTTTATTGACAGGTAGGCCAAACCTAGTTTGGAAGGCATTAACTATGAAGAGCAACAGAGGCCACCATGTGAAATCGATCTGAGAGCAAGCAGAGTATTAAGGCTAGAGCTTCAGTTAATTTGGGAATATACTTGGGTCCTCCAAACAAAAGTAGACCCCGGAAGCCAGATGATTTCCCAATGTAGGACAAAGCATCTGAATGACATGGATTTAGGCAGGTAGGATTTAGAGGCTGGGTACTGTGGGTTCAGGAAGCTGGTAAAGTTCAGAGTCTGGGAGATAGCAAGAAAAGAACACAAATACAGTGCTAGGAAAAAAGGTCACACTGTATGACCTCAGTGCAAAAGATTAAAGTGAAAACTATTTCTTGATGAGGTAGAAACAGAGGCAGTCACAAATAGTTGTTCTGGTTGTATTCTTACATACAAGCTGGTATGAATTCATTGGCCTAAGCAAGGTTGACTTGGATTTTAAAAGCTGTCTTAAGCAATCAACTGTAGGGTCAGTCAGATGAATGACGAAGTGGGAAAAACAGCAATTAAATAATTTTAACCCTTTTAAAAGCACTTAATAGTTTTTAAAAACCCTCAATCTTGAGATGATAGCAAAGCTAACTGGAATTCCTGACCTCCATAGTGTTCTTGTGACACTTCAGGAAGAACATCTGGGAAACAATTTCAATCTGCTAGAGACAGTTTTCCTAAGACTTACATAAGGTATATTGTCAAAGTTTCTTTTGTCTGTTACCTAGGAGATAAAACATGCTCTGTGAAATTTTTTATTCCTTAACTAATGCATCATCTCAGTAAGAGATAAAGAGCCTTCACAAAGACTTATTTCACATATAAAACTTGCTATTACCTGGCAAGAACTATTTCATGTTTCTCATTTCTCTTTCCTTGTGATCCTTCAATGAAACTGATATTTGTGATCTGGAAATTTCATCTTATTGATCCTAGGAGGATTCCACTGAAAAGATCTATCTTCTGGCTATCTAACAAGTGAGCTGTTTTGAGTAGCCATACTAATATTGGTATCAATGTATTCCATGATAAGGAAGGGATGTAACATAATACTGAGTGCTATGTGCGATCATGGGCTCTATTTATTATATCAGTCACCAAATGAGCTAAGATAGTCTGGGCTCAAGCCTATTAAGCTTACAGGTTAATCACAGAGAAATAAGAAAAATAATCACAATATGATGTAACATAAGCAATAATGAAACTACTATAGGGATGATAGAACAGAAAAGGGAGCTATTAATTTTCTGTGTGTGTATGTGAAGGGGGTGGGAGGAGGTTGCCCTCCTGAGGCAATACCCGAGAGTATTTCTGAAGGCTCAGTAAGAACTTGCTATACTGCCTGCAATTGCTCTCTAAGACAGAATGAAGTTAATGATTTTTAAGCCTGCCAGAAGTCCAATTCTTTAAATTAACATAAAATACAAAGAAAATGGTATGTCTCATAACTTAGGAATAGGTAACCTGCAAAATAAGTTTACAATTTAAATGTATAATTTGTCTGCAGCCTTTTGGTTACAAAAGGTTTATTTTCTCTTAGATTTTGATCAGCTTCCAAAGAGACATGTGAAGTGAAAGAACAATGCTGTTTGATGCTTTGACACCTTAAAAACAGTACAACCAAGTATGACCTATAGATTGTGTAGATTTACTCTGGATAATTAGGTGGGGCAGTTTTTTCAAGGGAGGACAATGCTACTAAGGGCTGACTGAATTCATATAGCTGCATGTATATTCATGGACTACACATACATACAGAAGGACATGGACACATAAACACCCACGTCCACAGTGTTACCAAAACACACTTCTCAGAGCATGCCTCCTTGCAGTGGGATAATTTGTGCTTAGTATAGTACTTCCACATATAAACCTATTTTAAAGTCTTAACATTCTTTGGAAGGTATCACTATCATTTTGAGCATTTTAGGGCTTAATATTTAGTTTTCTCTCCCCTACCTTTTGTTAACTATAGGACAGAGGTTGTAGATATAATTATTAAGAGCATGAGCTCTGCAATGAAACTACCTGAGCTTGAATCCTGACTCCCCCACTTACTAGTTATGACATCAGGCATGCTATTTCCCTGATTGTTTCCTTACCTTATAACATGGGAATAATGACATATCTCCCCCATAAGGTGGTTATGAGAATTGAAAGGATTTTTAAATGTAAAAGTTTCTGGCAAAGGACAATGTGTCAGCAGTTATTTCTGTCACTAATAGCACCTAAAGCTTGAGTGGTTTCCATATGTACTTAAAAAAAAATTCATCCACAACCCAAGGGGTGGTATATAAATGTTTTGATTTGATTGATTTGGGTCACTTTCACTAAAATAAGCACTCAAAATAAATAATAAAAATTTACAGGCCTATTTCCCAGAGGGGCAAATAAACATTAACAAATGTGCCAGGGCTGATGTTCCTTACTGTATTAACAATTCTCTCCTATCAAGAATCTCTATATAAACTTGAAAGAGAACCAGAGTAGTCTGAAAAGTACTTGAACTGTAAAAACTAAGAAGCCTGCATTAAAAGATGTCATAAAAACTATCTTCTCAGCCAAGGCGTAACACTTCTTAATCAAGTCTCAACTATGATTTAGGCTCAAAAGACTGGCAAAGAATATACAGAATGATTATTTCCTGTATATGTGATGACAGAATCAACTAGACCCAGTGCCAATTTCAGAGTGAGATTGATCTTCCTAGGAACACTCCACTTAATAAATGAGCACCTACTATGTGTCTAGTAACGTAAGAAAAGCTCCAATTGAAGCTGATTCCCCCTATATTTAACTACATAAAGAGAATTCCAAAAGTGGCAATTCTAAGCCCAAGCTATGGTGCAGCAGTCTTCTGAAATATCCAAGCACCCTGGAATATAAATATCAGAGAATGTCCCATTGACACTATGATTCAACTCTCTTCAAATCAAAATGGTATGATTAAGAATTTCTCTGGAATTGGTTCCTTCCTGTTAGTTTATCCAAATTCTTCAACTTTATTCTCCTTTGAAGTCTTAAGAGAAAAATGAAAACTTAATGATCCAGTTCTATACTGGATTTACCCAACAGCCTTGATAAAGTAATCTTTCTTGAAAACAAATGCCAACTTATAAGTTTTTAGTATTCAAAAACTATGTTCCAATTTCAGTAACTCATTAACATTTATTTTCATTATTTGTTTTCAGACAAGTGACACATACTTCTTGAAACCGTGATCTTGAACTTCTTAAGGGAGTACCTTCCTTAGATACTGTCAGTTCTGTTAAAATAAGTTTTCAGTAAAAGCTGTGCTAAAACAAAAAATCTAGAAATATCCTGTAGTTTCCTTTAGTCAAAAATTGTTAGCACAAGTGCACAAGTGCACTCATTTTAAAGGCAAGAATTTGTTCAAGCTGATGTATTGATTTTCTTCATCTCAAATGATGTCTTTAAATCTTATTCCCTCCCCCACCCCCATTTCATCGCTCTGAGGTCCTTGGTAAAGCAGTCCATCTCCATAATGCACACACACATCCATAGTCAGTAGAAATCCCTTGCTTAAGAGTTTATATTTGCATCCCTGAAACTCAATCTCCCCAGTTTTGCCCTTCTATATTTTGCAATACAGAATAAAAGTCTCAATATTGTTCTTTTTCAAGCAAGCTTCTTAATACCTCCACCCACCCCTGAGGACATTTGACATCTCATATTTTTTCAGTTCTCTGAATGCCCTCTAAAACTGGTTCACATCCATAGTCTGCATGTGTCCTGACATGAACCATACAAATCAAGACTTTCAATCAACAATGATTTGGGAGAACACGTGTTTATTAGCATATAGCAATAGTTTACCCTAAATAAATGAAGAATTTTCATGCTAGTTTTGAAATTTGTTGAACCTTTACCTAAATTCCAAACTAAATTATCCAATTTGACTACCCCAAAAAAATCCACAATTCCTTTTTTTAAAAAAAGGAATTTAATGAATATAGAAGTATTGTAAACTCATCACAAATTTTTTCCTGAAGAATATAAGGAACTTTTTAGAAAGAGTAAGTAATCAATTTTTAAAGATCCAAATTCCTTGGGTTTTAGGGGTAAATACATCTAAAGAGTTATATTCAAAAAACTGGTCTGATAGCTTAACTATTATGGACCTGAGGCTTTACTTTTGGGTACTTTCCCTATTTTTTCAAAGGATGCAATGCCCACTAAAATGGTGACAAAAGTGGCATAACAGAGGGTCTAACTTGACATCTGTACCATAGGTGAGTTCTGGTGACAAACACCCCTCTGAGTCAGATTTTTAGACTCCCAAATGTTTATTTGATTAGCCAAGTTGTCAGATTCTAAACCTGCCTGTCTAAAACTACTGTTAAAGAGGTTTAGTTAAATTATAAAATATTGAAATGTGAGAAATTGGTTGAGACATACTATTTTTACATTCTAAATGGGTCACTGTAACAGACAGGTCATACACTATGAATTTATGTATGTGTCGTGTTTACATTTTGATAACTATAGCCATGTGTTTGAACTGAAATGTCTGTAATTAGTAAATGTTTTTTGAATATCAAATGTGAATTCCACAATTTTAGAACACCAGCTCAGCTTTTTGATAAATTTGATGTGATTATTGGGGTACAAAAGCAGCACATAATTTCTCTAATGGTCTTAGATTTCCTTCAGCAAACCTTGAGCAATACATTTTCAGTCATTATTTTTCTTTCTCTCCCAATGAAAACCCTTCAATGACATCCCTTGCCTCAGAAAGGCTCTCAAACTATGCAAAGGTATGCTTGGGGATGACATGCAGGTGTGAAAGAGGAAGCCAGAGGGTAAACAAGATGCATCTTCTCATGTACTCAAATTTACTAAAATATTTTGAGAAAAAGAAATTTTAAAATGTACGCATTTTTACAGTAAAACATTATAGAACAAATGATAAAAATTAGTGGTATTTTTTGGGTATACAGTTGACCCCTGAACAAGGGGGTTAGGGGAACCGACCCACCTTGCAGCTGAAAATCCATGTGTAACTTTAGAGTTTGCCTCTGTACCCGCGGTTCCTCATCCTCAGATGGTGTAGTATTGTAGTATGTACTTATTGAAAAAAATTAAGTGGACTCTCACAGTTCAAACCCATGTTGTTTGGGGATCAACTGTATTGTAGATAAATGTAAAGAAAAAGTTTTTGAGCCAGGAGCATATCTCATATCTCTTTTCCAGAGGGTGATGTTCTTTCCAGTTTCTGGCATAGTCATGAATTAAGAAATAAATTTGTTAATCCAACTACACAACTAGAGGGAAACAATATACTGCTAATAATAGTTGCCATTGGATAGTAAAAATGTAATTTTTAAATAGAATTTTTGCCTTTTTCGAGGTTTCTATGCCTATACATTATTTTTATGCTGGGAAAAATTAAAACAAACTTCATTTTAAACAAAAATCCTTTTAAGATCTGAAAGTCAGTTTCACTGTGCTATTAAATATCTACAACTATAAAATAAACCAGATTTGTTTTTCTTTACAGCTTATTAATATAGTTTCAAAATTAAAATAGATACCTACTCCTTTTCTTATACTTACCTTTTGAGGTTTTGGGGGCTGCAAGACCAGGGAAAAGACAGCAAAACCTCTCAACAGAGAATTCAGGAAGTGATTCTTGAATTCCTTTTCACCATTCCTTTGAGAACACAGAGTAGATTGCTCCCCTGAAGCTGATTTTAAAGTTATCTGATTTTTGAAATTACCTGTTCAGTCCTTCCCATGATAGTTAATTCTTCATTATCACTTCTAAATTTCCTGAACCCATAGGAACTTAGGGTTTCCATTTACAGATTTCTAAAGGAGATGATTAAGTGGTGGTAAGGCTGCTGCAAGTAACTTTTTATTTTTCAAGCTCTCTCTCCTTTTCAAAAAACAAACTCCCCCCCCCACTCACAAAAATCATACATGCTTATTTATCATCAAGAATAAGTAAGATTTATCTCACATCCATAGTGAACCAGTAATAGCATTTTAGCATATGTATTCTTTTAATGAGTCTGTTCACACTATTTGGTAACCTTTTTTCACTTAATCATGAAGTTTCTAGCTCATTAAAATACTGATTACATTATTTTAAACAGCTGCATAGTATTCCACTCAACATGTTACTTAATCAGTTTTTTATTATTGGACACTTTAAAAACTTTCAATCTTTTAATATTATAAACCACACTATAATAAACACATGGATTACTTCTTAAATGAGAATATTAATAGCTTTTACAGTATTAGAAAATTGAAATAGAGAATCCAGTATTCTTTAAAAAATTTTTTTTCTCAATCATTCAGCTCTTTATTGAATGCCTTTTTATGTGCTATGATGCTCTAGGTCACTCAACTTTGGCCAGATACAGATCAACTATAAAGCTTTAAAATCATGATGCCTGGGTCCTACTCACAAAGAATTCTTTTAATTCGTTAATTCTTTTAACGTGCTAAAATCCTAGAAATATATTATGACTGGTCCACACTCTACTGTATGTGATATATATTTTAATATAACTGAGGAAAAAATCAACTATATCACTTGTCAGCATAAAATTAATATTTGAACTTTGGGACCTAATATTTAGGCTGGTGTTTTGAAGTTCTGGATATCTTAGTCCACTTGCTTTTTGTTCTTAAATTTTTTCTTCACATTGCCAATACATTTATAAAAGGTTAATATGCATGAATAAATGAGATACAATTAATGATTAATGATAATGAATGTACTTCTCTGTTAAGTGAGAGAAAAAGGTTAAGAGCTACAGGTATAAACCATTCATAACATGGGAAAGAGGGATAATGCCAGACTGTTAAAGTCAGGAAACACTCAGCACACGCAAGTGGTTTGACCTGCTTTTTAAAAATGTACAGGAATTAGTCGGGGGAGAACTGGGGTGGTGAAATGGCATAAATAAGGGCACAGAGATAGAAAAACAGATGGAGCAGGAATAGTTTGCTTGAAGAAAAATGGAAAAACTTAAGGCTGAGGCAAGATCATGAGGTCTAAGTTAAGAAGTCTGAATTTTATCTTATTAGCAAAAGCGTGATGAAACAATTACAGGCAAAGAACTCTTCAGCTAAAATGCTAATAGGAATAAGTGAGAAAAATGGCAGCAATTCCTAGAATGGAGGAGTTGAAGACAACTGTGATTCGTTTGAGTAAATGACAAATGTGAACAAGTTCAGAGTGTCTCTTGGAGCTATTAGCTTTGACTAGCTAAACTGAGCAAGTAAAAAACAACTTCAGACCAATCAAACCACAATTCATAAAAACCTGATCATCACACATACACCTATTAACCATTTAAACATTTTGTTTATGTTCTAAATGGTCTCAGATGGAGGTTCTAACCTTGAGTGAGATCCAAAAAAATAGTCTCTCTACAAAGGTCACATAGGCTGATGCACATACAAATGTCAAGTTTCTCTTAAAGTAAGGAAAATTAAATCTGTACATTAAGCTAAGAACTTAAACAGCCCTAAGATCTGGCTCCTATAAACTTTTTGGGCTATGATTCTCCTTCTTGTATATTTGATCATAGCCATTGAGACCTTTTTGCTGCTCTTTTAGTACACAGCAAAAATATTTTAGCCTCAAGGTCTCTGTATTTGTTATTTCACCTGCTTGAAAGGCTCTTCTCCCAGAAACCTAATGGTTTGCTCCCTGTTTTTTAGATCTTTGTTCAAATGTCATTTTTGTGAGGCATTTTTGGACCACACTATTTAAAAACACATCTGCCTGCCTTCCAAACACGTTTAACCCATCCCTCCCACTTCCCTTGCTTTATTTTTCTTCATTGAACTTATCACCATCTGACATACCACATATTAGTACTTATCAGTTTGTCTATTCTATTACCCATGCCTCACTCCCAAAATTGTAAGCTCATGAGTGCTGGAATTTACCTGTTTTGTTCAGTGCTGATCCTCAGTGCCAATATAGTAGAATAAATAAATTTGTAGTCCTCTATATATAAATGCTTCAAATCTATTTTTAATGCTCCTTGTTAAACATAAGCCAGAAAAGACATTTATGGAAAAACAAATTAACATAAAAATCTGCATAGACTATGTTAAAATGTACAAATTCTCTTAAGAAATGATGTACTTAAACTTTCTTTACTTCTAACTATGGGATGACATTCTACTTTGTTGCTTCATGCTAAAGTGGTATTTTTAACTGATCACATGAAAACTTAAAAAAAATTATCCTATAGTTTAGTATCATATGCATTAAAGTACAAACAGAAAAAAACTTTGAGTGGTTCTGTTAGAATTTATATCCCTGAAAAATGTTACTTTCATAAATACAAGCATTCCCAAAGATTATAAAATAATGAGATGTGGAAATAAGCAAACTCTGGAGTGATTTTAAAGTTTCTACTACTTCCTAAAGATATTAATCCATGCTAAGTGCTTAAATTATAAAATGAAGATATACAGAATAACTTTAATAACAAGTTAATTAAATTGAGGACATTTAGTGTAAAGGTGGCTTAAAAATTTTTTTCTCAGCATAATTTCTCAAACAAAATCTAACCCTATAGCATAAGATAAATAGAAACAATAACAAGATTCTCTAGGCAGTTTACATTTTTTCAAAACACAAATGTTCAATCACAAGAATATGATAAGTATCAGATTATTCAAAGTTCCACAGAATTAAGGGGGACCTGTACTCATACATATGCTAGTCTAAATGTATTATTCATGAAAGTTTTTGCATGAATCCCTTGGATTAAAAATCAAAAAATAGACCCAAAGAGAAATGATAAATGTTGAATTTAATTTCAGTATAATAAAAACAAAAACCCAGCAACTAACTTGTTACCTTGCACAGTAATTTTAACATAAACATTTATTTTGCCAACATTTTCTTCATTGCAAATAGCCTAAAAAAAAAAATCAGAAACCTGTGAGATTTATTTTATAAATAAACAAGGTAAGAACATAAACTCTTAAATTCTGCTGGAGAAATTAATTCTCCATTAAAGGGGCTCAAGCTATTAGTAATAAAACAGAAATTTTAGGAAATCCCTTGATAAGAGGTAAGAAAATAAAAAATTTTAGCTGGAAATGTACTGATGATGGTCTCTTACTTCTTCTCCCAGACATGTAAGTATTGGGTTGGCCAAAAAATTCCTTTGGGTTTTAAGTAAAAATAAAAGACACATTTTTCATTTTCACCAAGAATTTTATTGAACATATTCGCCCTTTTGTTCTACTACCTTCTGTCATTTTTCAGGCAACTTCATAATTCCTCCTTCCCAAAATTTTTTATCTTTTTGAGCAAAGAACTATTCTAGGTGCCTTTTATAGTATGAAGGGAATTGAAATTTTTTCCATTAAGATAATTTTTTAAAGACTGAAGTAAATGGAAACCCCAAGGTGCAATGTCTGGTGAATACGGTGAATGAATCAGAACTTCCTAGCCAAGCTGTAACACTTTTTGCCTAGTTATCAAAGAAACATGCAGTCTTGCGGTATCCTGATGGAAGATTATGCGTTTTCTTTTTGCTTTTTAAATTTATTCATTTATTTTTGGCCGCGTTGCGTGGCATGTGGGATCTTAGTTCCCTGACCAGGAATTGGACCTGCACCCCCTGCAGTGCACAGAGTCTTAACCACTGGACAGCCAGGGAAGTCCCAGATTATGTGTTTTCTGTTGACTAATTCTGGATGCTTTTCATCGAGTGCTGATTTCAATAGGTCTAATTGGGAGCAGTACTTCTTGGAATTAATTGTTTGGTTTTCTGGAAGGAGTTCATAAGAGGGGACTCCCTTCCAATCCCACCAAATACATAACGTCACCTTCTTTGGATGAAGACCGGACTTTGGTGTGGTTGGTGGTGGTTCATTTCACTTGCCCCATGATCTCTTCTGTTCCACATTATTGTACAGTATACACTTTTCACTGCCCGTCACAATTTATTTTAAGACCGGAATGTTTTCGTTACGTTTAAGTAGAGAATCACACGCGGAAATAAGGTCAGGAAGGTTTTTTTCGCTTAACTTATGTGGAACCCAAACATCAAAGCGATTAACATAACCAAGCTGCTGCAAATGATTTTCAAAGCTTGATTTGGATATTTTGAGTATGTCAGCTATCTCCCACGTGGTATAACGTTGCTTGTTCTCAATTAATGTCTTGATTTGATCCCTAACAACTTCAATTGGTCTACCCAACCGTGGAGCATCGTCCAGCAAGAAATCTCCAGCACAAAACTTCGCAAACCACTTTTGACACGTTCGATCAGTCACAGCATCTACTTCACACAATGCACGAATCTTTTTTTGCGTTTCAGTTGTGTTTTTACCTTTCTTGAAATAATAAAGCAATAATATGCCAAAAATGTTGCTTTTTTCTTCCATCTTCAATACTAAAATGGCTACACAAAAATTCACCAATTTTGATGTTTTTTTAAAAATGCACTGATATGACAGCTGTCACAATACAACCTAACAAAACTGTTTCGAATGAAGTTAAAGACAACTAGGTGCTCGCTACTAGAGCCATCTTATGGAAAAAAACCGAACGAACTTTTTGGCCAACCCTATTAATAATAGATCTAAATACTTACTAGAGCCAAATCTATCTCAAAAGTTTAGGACATTAATTTTTCTCCTTTTTGCTAATACTCAATGAGAAACAACACTTAGAATATAACTTTTTCCATGAATAAGGGATAGTAATATCCACCTGCAAAAGGAAAAAAAAATT
This sequence comes from Lipotes vexillifer, assembly GCF_000442215.2. NCBI lineage: Eukaryota > Metazoa > Chordata > Mammalia > Artiodactyla > Lipotidae > Lipotes > Lipotes vexillifer. The sequence continues at coordinate 405,963 of NW_006793498.1, read as the reverse complement.
GATTTAGAATGTCAACTTCTAAATAAATAAATACATTAACTTAGAAATCATAGTTTATTAAAGTATAATCTTGCTAATCCAGTTATGGCTAACCTGAACATATATCAGTAATGATACCTGGTGGCTTAAAAACACCTCTAATTCTATAACAATTAAAAGGTTACATAATTGATTGAAGAAAATCTTTACTGTTAAATATGGCATTTAGTCTATGATCAAATTGTCAATTCTACTTTCACATATATGTGATCTTAAGAGACTTGAAGTTTAATATAGTATGCAAGCTGAATTATTCAACTATTAAGATATCCCTCTGACTACCTCCTGAATACTTGCCTGTAGTCCTCTGAGTTAGCTCCAAACTCAATCCATACTCCAAGTAACAGATTTAAGATGCTCAATATTGGAATTATTTGGCATCAACTTAAACCTGAATGAAAAAGATTAGGATTTTTTTCCAAAGAAGGTGGAAAAAATGAAATCTTAATATACACCCATATATAGTTATTTCTTCTTTGCAAAAAAATAAATGGCCATATTAACATGAAAGGGTATAACTTTTATTTTACATTTGCTCTTTGTGTTTCAAAATTACACAAAGATGGAAATATATAAACTCTTACAAATAAAACTTTAAGTCCTGTTGAGTTACCTAAATGAGTGTTTCATTAGGTACTGACAGGCTATTTCACCTTCTCTAATAAGAGACTGGAAAGAAGCTGCATACTGTTATAGTGAATTTCAATGCAACAGTTTTTCTATACTTTCTTACTCTCCCAATATTTCAATTTTTCTTTAATCTATTCTCAGGATTGAATTAAATAAAGTTTTTATTTAGCCCCAAATGATCCTTTTTCACATCTTGAGCACCTAGATATAAAGATTTATTTAGTAAAATATAAAATGCATTTAGAAGGCAAATTAGACTAAATATAATTTTCTAAAATCTGACTTCAAATACATTAAGGAAAACAAAAGAAAAAATAGAAATCTAATTCCTGGGTTGTTCCGGAAAATACTGGACAAACTTTGTAATTCATTCAATAAATATTTCTAAGTATCTATGTATTAGTTCCTGAAATATTCTCAGTGGAACCAAAAATTACCATATATTTGTTACGGTCTTTCATGAAATGGCTGAGATAAAATAAAGGGAACAGGCTAAAAGCTTGATGAATGACTTTTAAAAGCCCCAAGGCAGTATTTCCATGTGAAAGCTGGCATTTGATTCTCTCCAATATGGTATACTACTTCTTTATTTTGGGAAAAAAATTTTGCTGGAAAAAAGTGGGATTGTTCTTAAAAATGAGAGCTTTGTCTTATATATTTTCTTTACCTTGAAATAAGAATTTAAACAGAAGATGCTCAAATACAACTCCTTAAATTACATCTGAAATACTTTTAGGGTTTCCAACATAGACAATTATAATTGAAATGATTTAAGAACTGCTTGTATTTTATAGATTTCCTGCTTGGTTACAAACTGAAAGGAGATATTCCTTGTAGGAAATAAGACCAGGAGTATAGTATACTACACAACCACACTCTTATCCTAAACATCAATTTTTAGTTTAATGACTTAATTAAACACCAACAAATAAGGAATAGAAGGTAAAGAAAACATTCTCCTTCAAACTTCAATTACATTAAAAAAATTTGACTGTTTGCATCTATAAAATTAGTGACTATCATAATAATTTTTGGTCTTATGCTAAAGTTAAATATTAGATATAAAAAAAAAGCAAACAAGGCCTTCATATTTTTGACTTTACTTTCTGACAAAAATTTGTGGCTAAGTATTAAAAAAGTTTTTTTTAATAAAAACAAGAGGGCTTCCCTGGTGGCGCAGTGGTTGAGAGTCTGCCTGCCGATGCAGGGGACACGGGTTCGTGCCCCTGTCTGGGAAGATCCCACATGCCGTGGAGCAGCTGGGCCCGTGAGCCATGGCCGCTGAGCCTGCGTGTCCGGAGCCTGTGCTCCACAGCGGGAGAGGCCGCAACAGTGAAATGCCCGTGTACCGCAAAAAAATAAATAATAAATAAATAAAAACAAGAAAAAACCAATATGATAGTATAAAGTCAGAAGACGTAAGGTTAAAGATCCTAATCTGCATGTGTAGCAGATTACTTAATTTGAGTTTCTGTTTCCTGAGCTAACCAACAAATATACTGGTCATTTATAAGGTCTTTCCTACCTTTAAAGTTATGATTAAGTCTATTTTTGAGACACAGGATTTCAGGAATTTAATTCACATGTTTTGATACTTTCCCCTTTCCCTTATAAGAGAATATTTAGAAATATTACTAAAAATTGTCCTCTAAGTTCTATTCAAAATGTGTATTTTATAATGTACATTTATCTGTGAGATAAGCAAATGTCTTAATGTAATTTCATTTTACTAGAGAAATAAAGGGAAAACTAATATTTCCGTTCTACCTGAAGTAAAAATTGAATAGACTGAATGCAAATATGCATTAAAATAAATTTATTTGATGCTGTATGAGCTCTTTCAATAAAACTTGATGGCATTCAACACAACTATTAAATTGCAATTATACTATTTTAATAAAAACATCTAAAAGTTAGTACTAACTTATTTTTATTGAATCATACTTAAAAATAACAAGATTATCAGTAATACTGAAAATTAATTATCAATAAAGCTGAAAATACACTGGTAATATTAATATACATTAAAATATGACTGTAGAGTATGGCCAACCTTACTTCAGCAGCACAGTTAATACTGGAGATAATTTTAGAAGTTTAACGCCAATATTTACGTGCTGCTAAGGCACTGCTGACATTGCTATCATAAGAGCTATGAATAAAAAGAAATATATTTTCTTCAGAAGATCAGATCCTTGTATTTTTGAGGCAGCACAATATGGCCTGCACCTTTTCAAAATCCACAAACCATTATGTGCTGCTACTTTACTCCAAGGTTTTGGTTTTTTAAACACACATTAGCACCTAAAGATACAAAAAACATTTTCTTTTAGGAAAAGAGAGGGTAAATACATTAAAACACCCATGTTTAAAGATTCTAACATTAATATAGTATGCATAATTATTTCTTGGAAGCTTTTGAGTAACATAATAAAACTTATCCCTACATTGAAAATTTAAAGAAAGCCTATTATGTGCAAAGCACCTTGCTATAGGTTAGGAACACAAAGTTGTATAACATGAGAAAAATAAAAGCATTTTTTTCTGTGTCAACTTAATAAGTAAATACAATTAAATATTTAATTAAACTTTTGAATGTATTAAATATATGAAGTTATTTTTTCCTTTTATAAACAAAAAGTGAATTCATAAAATTTGGTCTTTACCTTGGTAAAAGCATAATTTACAAACAGCATTTAATTCCTTGCAGTACACCATTCAAATGACATCTTCATCAAGTAGGTAAGACTTCATGTCAAGGGAAAAATAAGAAATGACATACAAGAGCTAAGTTTCAATAAACTTAAGCTAGCAAAATGCAAATATGCTTTTAAAGGAAAAAAATCAGAAGTCGTGAAATATTTTAATACTAAATACAGTAAAAATATACAGAAGGCCTAAAACAAACCAATTTTCTCTGAATTTGTTTAAAAAAAATCCAAATATTATTTTACCCTCAACATTTATCTATTAGAATAGTTATTGTTAGACTTGGATATCACTTTATATAGGAAGTGATTGTAAAACGTGAACCTTGGAAAAATGAGTTAATTTTGTACCCAGAGATGAGAAATAAAACAGGAACCCTGTGGCTCTTGATCTTCCTAGTCTCTTCCTGTCTCCACTCTTCACCAGGTAAGTTTACTCCTAAACAGTTTCCACATACTCAGATGTTGGAATGAAATTTCTTCTCTCTCTAGAAGATACCAGAAAACTACCACCACTGTACCTCAAGCTTCGACAACCTCTTTTATTGCAGTTTTCTTACCACTAAAATGGCTATGCTAAAGCTACACTACTTCTATTACAGAATAAGGGGATGTGCACTGAAATTTGCCCCTCTCTTCTAATATCTAATTGTTTATACAAAGCATAACTGTCCTATATTCCACATTAATTTTTTGTGAATATTTTCCCATTAAAAGTATATGTAGCTAATCTTCTTTTCTTTTTTTTGGCCTGCCGCTAGGCTTGTGGGACCTTAGTTCCCCGAGCAGGGGTTGAACCCGGCCCTTCGGCAGTGACAGCGTGGAGTCCTAACCACTGGACTGCCAGGAAATTCCCATGTAGCTAATTTTCTATTTGAGCAACCAGTTTCATATCTTACTCTATTATTGTCTCAAGTTTCGGCACAGTTTTTAATATGTAACCAAAATAAATGTTTGTAATGACTTGAGAAACACATATCTGTATTTATCAATTATATTAAGGAACTGTCCTTTTAGGCTACACTCCCTGCTCGAACCCACTTTCCAGACAAAACTGTGAACAGATTTACAAATATACATAATTTATATATGCACACTTTTCATTTAAAAATATTTTATTGAACATCTACTATGTTCCAGGTACCGTCCCAGTTGTTAGGTGAGTCGGTATACTGGTGTACTGAACATAATCCCTTCTCAAGAATCTAAAATCATTTAAATTATAAGACACAAAAACATAAAGCAAATAATCGTTCAAGACTGCATATTTTTCTTTGCCCATGCAAAGCAGACACATACATTAAATGATTATTCCAAAATCAAATGGGTTATTTCAATTCGTATCTTTTTTTTTTTGCAAAATCTATATGTATCTCTCTATATACATATTCGGCAGTGAAAGTGCAGAGTCCTAACCACTGGACTGCCAGGGAGTTCCCCTAAATCTATATATTTTAAACTAAGCCAAGTGTGCCAAACTTGAAAGAATTAAGTGTGAATACTGCAAAATGCAAATAGTTTTATAAATCTTTAAAAAACCTTCACAGTGAATGTCTTCACTTATTATTGTTTTATTTAAAAAAATTGTGGTTAAATATACGTAATATAAATTTTACCATTTAATTTTTTTTATTTTAATTTTTTTTTGGTACGCGGGCTTCTCACTGTTGTGGCCTCTCCCGTTGCGGAGCTCAGGCTCCGGACGCACAGGCTCAGCGGCCATGGCTCACGGGCCTAGCCGCTCCACGGCATATGGGATCTTCCCAGACCGGGGCACGAACCCATGTCCCTTGCATCGGCAGGTGGACTCTCAACCACTGCGCCACCAGGGAAGCCCCCCAAATTCTACCATTTTAAAGTGCATAGTTCTGTGGTATTAAGTCCATTTACTTTGTTGTGCAACCATCGCCACCACCCATTTCCAGAACCTTTTCATCTATATCAATTGAAATTGTACCCACTAAATACTAATTGCCCACTTCCCCAATCACCTCAGCCTCTGGAAACCACAATTCTACTTTTGAATTTGCCTATTCTAGGTATTTCATGTAAATGGAATCATGCAGTATTTGTCATTTTGTGTCTGACTTTTTTTTTACTTAGCCTAACTTTTTCGAGGTTCATCCACGTTGTTCCATATATCAGACTTTCCTTCTTATGGCTGGGTAGTCATTCAGTTGTGTATATTACTACATTTTATTTGTCCACTAATCTATAGACATTTGTTTTGTTTGATCTTTTGGTTATTATGATAACTGCTGCTATGAACATTTTTTATAACTATCTGAGTCCTGATTTCAATTCTTTTGGGTATATACCCCATTAGGCATCACTGGATCATACAGTAATTCTAATTTTTTGAGGACCTGCCATACTGTTTTCCAGTGGTTGTACAATTTTACACCTCCATCAGCAGTGTACAAAACTTCCAATTTTTCTACATCCTTGTCAAGACATATCTTTTTGATAATGGCCATCTTATTGTGAGTGAAGTACTATCTTGTTGTGGTTTTGATATTCATTTTCCTAATGATTAGTGATGTTGAGCAACTTTTCTTGTATTTATTGGCCATGCGTATATCTTCTCTGGAGAAATGTCTATTCAAGTCTTTTGCTCACTTTTTAACTGAGGTTTTCTTTTTTTTTGTTACAGGAGTTCTTGATATATTCTGGATATTAATCCCTTATCAGATACATGACTTGCAAATATTTTCTAGGTTGCCTTTTTACTCTATTGATAGCGTCCTTTGATGCACAGAAGTTTTAAATTTTGATAAAGTCCAATTTATCTTTTGCATAGGCCTATGCTTTTGGTGTCATATCCAAGAAATCACTGCCAAGTCCAATGTCATGAAGCTTTCCCCCTATGTTTTCTTCTAAGAGTTTTATTGTTTTAGTTCTAACATTTAGGTCTTTGATCCATTTTAAGTTAATTTTTGTATATGGTGTGAGGTAAGTGTCCAACTTTTCTTTTGGATATCCAGTTTTGCCAAGACCATTTGTTGAAAAGACTGCCCTTTTCGCATTTAATTGTCTTGGCACATTTGTTGAAAATCATTTGAACATATATATGCAAGGGGCCTGGGGCACCTAATTTATTTTCTGGGGCCTCTAGTTTATTCCAATTGGTCTATATGTCTGTCTTTATGGCAGTACCATACTGTTTGATTACTACAGGTTTATATTAAGTTTTGAAATCAGGAATTGTGAGAGCTTCAACATTGTTCTTCTTCAAGATTGTTTTGGCTATCTGGTGTCCCTTGAGATTCCATATGAATTTTAGGATGTATTTTTCTCTTTCTGCAAAGAATGTCATTGAGATTTTGATACAGATGGCACTGAATCTGTAGACCACTTTGAGTAGTATTTCATCTTAATACTCCCAATATATGAACATGGGATGCCTTTCTATTTACTTGCGTCTTCTTTATTTCTTTTAGCAATGTTATATAGTTGGCAGTATACAAGTCTTTCACCATTGTGGTTAATATTATTCCTAGGCATTTTATTCTTTTTGATGCTACTGTAAATGGAACTGTTTTCTTAATTTCCTTTTTGGGTTATTCACTGTTAATGCACAGAAATCCAACTGATTTTTTGTTTTGTTTTGTTTTGTTTTGTTGTTTTTGAGGTACGCGGGCCTCTCACTGTTGTGGTCCCTCCCATTGCGGAGCACAGGCTCTGGACGCGCAGGCTCAGCGGCCATGGCTCATGGGCCCAGCCGCTCCGCGGCATGTGGGATCTTCGCGGACCGGGGCACGAACCTGTGTCCCCTGCATCAGCGGGCGGACTCTCAACCACTGTGCCACCAGGAAAGCCCCTCCAACTGATTTTTGAATGCTGATTTTGCTTATTAGTTACAACAGGGTGTGTGTGTGTGTGTGTGTAATCAAGGTTTTTCTACATGTAAGATCATGTCATCTGTGAACAGAAATAATTTTACTTTATAAATCTTTTATACCTAAAATCAGTTCATAGCTGTCTGGCAATCTTGGCCCATTCATTCATTCTTCTAGAAAAACAGACAGGTGTCTCTTCTCTCTTCAAACTTCCAATATCTCCCTTTCATCCTCACTTTCACTCAAAAAACAGAAGTATGAGAAGAGAATTTCTGCCAGTTTCCACCACACCTATCTACATACATGTATCTGTCCCCATATAACTCTTTCTTTGAATTATGGATGAACAATCACTGTTCATAAGACCAATCCCTTCCCTTTTATACTAGATTTTATCCTCTCTTGCTTACTTAAGGATATTCCTGTAACACTCTCCCCTACATCATTAATTTTTCTCTCTATTGGATCATTCCTATCAGCAAACGTTATAATTTCTCTCATCTTAATTTCATCCCTTACAGATTATTACTTTCTGTGATAATATTGCAATTTTATCACTGATGTTTTAATAAACGCTCAGAGAAAAATTTTTTCCTATTTTTATTTCTATTTTTAACTCTCTGAGACAAAAATCATGGCTTTCTATATGAAAGCCTGATAAATTTAAAATACTAGAAAACATTTATTTCCACATGCCAGAAAAATATGGAAATTCTTTATTTAAATGTATAATAAAGTGAAAGATTCCAGTGGAGCAATTCCAGAAATAGGGAAGGTACATCTCTCTTTACCTGTGTTCAACAGCAACAATAATCTCTCGAGCTGGTAAGCTTTGATTTTTCCTTTCCATTTATAATAATCTTCTGCTTCGGGGTGCCAAAATAGGTTTTATATTATGCCTTCAGGAAGGGGTTATTTTAATCAAAATTTCTTTAATCTATAGACAGTTTCCATTGTCACATGATATGAAAATATTTATGCTACTTTGTCGTTTACACATATCCTTTATATATTACTAAATTACTTTAGATTTTTCAAATACTTAATTTTACTTTTAATCTGGTATTAACACAATTTATAATAGTAATTACTTTCTTCAAGTATGCTTCAAATTATGCACATAGACCTCTAAGGAGCTGGCTATATATAGCCCTTGGGCCACAGAGTGACTATCCTTGCTCAGGACAGTGGAATACTACACAAGTGGTATGATATATAGATATTATACCTGGAGAAAATAAAATTCACAGATGACAGATTAAAACTTGCTTTTCTTTTACTTCTGATTTTTGGATACAAATGCTTAAAAACAAGGATTTTATTAACAAGATACATTTAAAATTCAGTGTTGAGAACAGGCTTGAAATAATATTCAGATATAATCCAGAAAGCCCATTTTATAATCCAAAAAAACCTAGTTTTTCAGTTTAAGTGAATATAAATTTGTAGTGTTGCTACATTCCCTTGATTTTTTTCTGATGAAGAAATTAATGAATGATTACTTAAAAACTGTGTGAAGTGGATTTCAATCTATATAATTTACTCCAGAAAAGTCAGGAGATATATATATGTATTTACACAACATATATATATATATATATATATATATATATGGTACAATATAGAGAGTTATATATATGTTATCATTTTACTATTAGATATGTTATCATTTTATTAGATTTCCTAACAATAGTTTCCTTATATACAAAGTTAAACTACTTACAAGCTAAACATTTTAAATTTTTGATGACTTTACTCCCTAGATATGAATAAATTATAAATATACCATAATGTCAGCCAAGAAGTGCAATATAAAAAGTTTAATGAGAACATAAATATGCTGTTTATCTTAACTTTTTTTCTTAGACACATTCTTCTTTTGCATTCAAATTATGGATACTTACCCATTGCTATTCTCTCTTTACAATTTTTATGCTGTGTCAATCATTCCTTGTATTCAGTTGGTCAGTAAAACCAACTGATCCTTTCTTTGAGATCGCAATTCACCAATTTCTTTGCCATTCTTAATTTCATACCTTAAAATCAGGTCTAAGTACCTGATAACTAAAATTGCATTTCAGCTTGACTTCCCATCTTTAGTCAATTAATAAACTTCCTGAAACTCATATATTCAAGAATATATCTGTGGTTTCCCAAGTGGAGTGTGTACTTCTCTGCCTAGTATCAAGGTCTATATAATCAGGACCTAACCAGTATTTTCTATTTCTCTCCAATGAAAACACTCTACAATTCAAGTTAAAAGATATCTTTTAAATGCCTTATGTGGACCTTTTTGAAATAATCAGAAATTTTAACAGGAACCAGATATTATTATAAGGGATTATTATTAATTTTGTTAGTGTGTTCAAAGTATGGTGGATATATATTTAGGGGAAAAGGGTCCCTATAAGTTAGAGAAGTACACGAACTATCTGTGAGTGGACAAAAGACTGATCAAGCCTGATGCTACTGTGGCCACCAGGTGAGGAGCAAGTGGAACAAACACAATTACTCATCATTTGAGTGTGACTATCCTCTCCCATTGAGTGATTTTTCAAGGCTCCCGCAAGAACTGAGATGTTTATAATAAATTGTTTTTCAGTTCTTTCCTCCCCTAAGCTGTATATTCCTACCTCATCTTTGAATCTTCACTGAACCTACTGCTGGAGGCTAAAATATTCACTAACCCCTTTCCACTTATCCCTACTTTTAAGGACAATTTAAGTCTATCTTCTCTGGTGGATTCTTACTTCAACCTTTCTGAAGGTTTCTGATACTGAATTGTCCATTCACAGTAAGTTTTGAATACAGACTATTATTCCCAGGATTTAGTACTGTGCTGAGCAGATAACTGGTTTCATTTCATACCTATCCTCCTTTCAAACTGGACTATGTGGCAATGCTTCCAATGGTATGGACCATGCCATTTCTCTACTCCTACATCTCAGTCCACTGGAAACCTCATAGTGCCTACATCCTTTAATCTCTCCTTCCAAGTTTGCTGGCTAAAACAAGAGCCACCTTCAACAAGTAGATATGGAAAGAGCCCTGATGACTAGATGCAAAACCAAAAGAAAAAAAGCTATTAAAAAAAATCAGAAAATAAGAAGTTCTAGACATGTCTCCTAAGCTCTTTTTTTTTTTTTTTTTAATTTATTTATTTATTTTTTGGCTGTGTTGGGTCTTCGTTTCTGTGCGAGGGCTTTCCCTAGTTGTGGCAAGTGGGGGCCACTCTTCATCGCAGTGCGCGGGCCTCTCACTGTCGCGGCCTCTCTTGTTGCGGAGCACAGGCTCCAGACGCGCAGGCTCAGTAGTTGTGGCTCACGGGCCCAGTTGCTCTGTGGCATGTGGGATCTTCCCAGACCAGGGCTCGAACCTGTATCCCCTGCATTGGCAAACAGATTCTCAACCACTGCGCCATCAGGGAAGCCCGTCTCCTAAGCTCTTAAATCATCCTGACTGCAGTGGAATTCACTGGTCAATTTCTGCATTTTTAACTTTATCAATGAAATGAATAGTAGAAATAATTTATTGAGGCAGCAATTACATAGAGCAGTGAATTTGAAGGCAGAAGACCCAAGATGGAATCCTGGCTCTGTCCCTTAGGAATCAAGATCTTGGATAAATTACTTCAGTACACAGAGCCTCAGTTTCCTCTTTGTAAAATGGGCCTATAATTGCCTACTTCATGAAACTGCAGTTAAGACTGCACAATCTTAAACTTTTATGAGCACATCTAGTAGTGAACAAGTATTCAACAAATACCTGCTGAATTTAAATTTATAGGATTTGAAACACACCTCAGACAAACTTAAGGTTTTGGTGGACTGTGATTCAACTTGAACCAACAGTACTGATGACAAAGAGAAAGTGGAATCAGGATGCATTAACAGAAGTATCTTATTCATAAGAGACATACTGTATTTTGTACCTCAAAACACATTGAGTATACTGGGTTCAGTTCTATATACAATATTTTAAAAGGAATACTGACAAAATGTAGAAGATCCAAAGTGAAATATCCAGGATACTAATGGTCTAGAATTCATATTGTGAGAACCAGTGGAAGGACTTGGGTATGTTTAGCTTAGAGAAAAGATACAAAAACTATTTTTAGAAGATAAATCTAGGGCCAAAAATTAAGTTGTATGCTAAACTGAAATCTGCTCTCTTACAATAATTTTATTTTCTATGAGTTATTAATGACATAAATACAATTTATAACACTAAGGAAAAAGTCTATTTATTATGGTTCTAATTCTAATATTCTGAGAGCTAAAATAAAATGAATACAGATCAGTTTAAAAATTGACTTTTGGGCTTTCCTGGTGGCGCAGTGGTTAAGAGTCCGCCTGCCGATGCCTGGAATCATACATTATGTAGCCTTTTCAGATTGGTTTCTTTTACTTAGTAATGTGCATTTAAATTTCCTCCATGTCTTTTCATGGCTTCTAAGCTCTTTTTTTTTTTTTTTTTAATTTATTTATTTATTTTTTGGCTGTGTTGGGTCTTCGTTTCTGTGCGAGGGCTTTCCCTAGTTGTGGCAAGTGGGGGCCACTCTTCATCGCAGTGCGCGGGCCTCTCACTGTCGCGGCCTCTCTTGTTGCGGAGCACAGGCTCCAGACGCGCAGGCTCAGTAGTTGTGGCTCACGGGCCCAGTTGCTCTGTGGCATGTGGGATCTTCCCAGACCAGGGCTCGAACCTGTATCCCCTGCATTGGCAAACAGATTCTCAACCACTGCGCCATCAGGGAAGCCCGTCTCCTAAGCTCTTAAATCATCCTGACTGCAGTGGAATTCACTGGTCAATTTCTGCATTTTTAACTTTATCAATGAAATGAATAGTAGAAATAATTTATTGAGGCAGCAATTACATAGAGCAGTGAATTTGAAGGCAGAAGACCCAAGATGGAATCCTGGCTCTGTCCCTTAGGAATCAAGATCTTGGATAAATTACTTCAGTACACAGAGCCTCAGTTTCCTCTTTGTAAAATGGGCCTATAATTGCCTACTTCATGAAACTGCAGTTAAGACTGCACAATCTTAAACTTTTATGAGCACATCTAGTAGTGAACAAGTATTCAACAAATACCTGCTGAATTTAAATTTATAGGATTTGAAACACACCTCAGACAAACTTAAGGTTTTGGTGGACTGTGATTCAACTTGAACCAACAGTACTGATGACAAAGAGAAAGTGGAATCAGGATGCATTAACAGAAGTATCTTATTCATAAGAGACATACTGTATTTTGTACCTCAAAACACATTGAGTATACTGGGTTCAGTTCTATATACAATATTTTAAAAGGAATACTGACAAAATGTAGAAGATCCAAAGTGAAATATCCAGGATACTAATGGTCTAGAATTCATATTGTGAGAACCAGTGGAAGGACTTGGGTATGTTTAGCTTAGAGAAAAGATACAAAAACTATTTTTAGAAGATAAATCTAGGGCCAAAAATTAAGTTGTATGCTAAACTGAAATCTGCTCTCTTACAATAATTTTATTTTCTATGAGTTATTAATGACATAAATACAATTTATAACACTAAGGAAAAAGTCTATTTATTATGGTTCTAATTCTAATATTCTGAGAGCTAAAATAAAATGAATACAGATCAGTTTAAAAATTGACTTTTGGGCTTTCCTGGTGGCGCAGTGGTTAAGAGTCCGCCTGCCGATGCAGGGGACACGGGTTCGTGCCCTGGTCCGGGAGGATCCCACATGCCGCGGAGTGGCTACGCCTGTGAGCCATGGCCGCTGGGCCTGCGCGTCCGGAGCCTGTGCTCCGCAACGGGAGAGGCCACAGCAGTGAGAGGCCCATGTACCGCAAAAAATAAAATAAAATAAAATAAAATTGACTTTTAGGAAAATTCAATGTATTTTACTAAGCTGTCTTGTTAAGGATTTGGAGGACAAACTGCCAATTTTAAGTTCTGACTATAGGGCACCAAATTCCAGAGGCATAAGAAACAGCTTGTAGAGCCAAATTAAGGAAAACAAAACTGAAAAAAATTTTAATAAACTTACTGGATATAACAGGAAGAGTGAAACTGACAGTCTAGGCAAAAAGTCAGGTGTGACTGCTGACAAGTGGATATATGTTTATGTCAATCTGCATTCAATTTATTCCTGTTTTTACCGGGAGATAATTTTGAAGACTCAAATTTCAGACAAATAGGCAAAGGGCAAGACTGCAGACAATAGTCTGGGATGTTACCTACTGCACTTATGCTTAGAACTTGAAATCCCTATCATACTAGAGTTCATTATATTTGTATATTCATTTCCTATTTAAATCAAGGCCTGTGCTATTAAATTCTGACTTGTTTTCATTTCCTAAGAAAATATCCAAAGTAAGTTCACAAACAATGAATTTTCTATTATTCTTCTTTGAATCATCCATCTTGAATTGAGAAGTTGTTCAGGGTGGGAAAACAGTGAATTCATTCCCTTTCTATAGTTTTGGCATTAAAATTCAAATTATTTATAGCTATAATTCTTGTGAGATCAGAAACACAGCACTGCCTTAAACATTAAAGCTCAAATTTAACTCGTTCTCTTAAACATACATGTGTCAAATATATAAAATTTTGAGGAGAGGAACACCTGGCATTTGATTGAGCATTGTCTACTTCTCAAAAATAGCTGTTATTTGAACAATGACTGAAAAATAGCTGTTGCATATTGTCAACTTTCTCTATGCCCACAAACTGTAAAACAATATACAGCTTTAAGAGCTTAGATATGATATGTTTACTAAATTAATATTAATTGATGATGTTATTAAGTTTGCAAATCCTTCTTTACCACCAAATGCTGACAGTACCTAGCATCCTTATAAAATTTTCTACTTTGGATTATAACACTCTTTACTAATCCAAGTGCCAAAAAAGCAATTTGTTTTTTTCTCTTTTGGCACACGTCTTTCTCTCAGAAACATTCACATTATAAAATTATTCAAGATAATTAAAATTTCCCCGTGAATGGCCTAGGTAGACAGTAATTTACACCAGTAAATTTCCATCACAAATAAATTAAAAATAGGAGAAATTTCAGCTACATCTAGGGACTCATAAAAAAAGTATTATATTTTCATTGAAAACACAACAGATTTTATATCATTTGCCATATTGATTGCTTACTGCCCTACTGATTACAACATTCTGGTTTTATTTCCAGTACTTTTAGTCAATCCTACATTTACACTATTTATAATTCAAGAACTGACAATATTTTCTATAATGGTATAATTACACGCCATTGCTATTCTATGGCTAACTTGATAACTTGATTTCTAAAAATGATAACCAGTCCTATGTGAGAAATAGTTGTCATTTCTTTTCACTAGCTTATCTCTTGGACAGCAGGCAAATTTAATAAGTCTCCTGAATTACAAGGTAATTTATCTCCATCACTTTTGTTTACAGGACTACTAACATTGACAGCATTGAATAGTGAATTTTCTGCTTTATCTTTTGTTTCCTATTTACAAAGTCAATCGCTTAAAATTTTTGTTGCTGTAGATTAAAGAGACAGAAGCAATGATATTAACTGCTGACAATGAACCTAAAGATGTTATTTTATTTAGCACCAAATGATACATTAATTTATTTTAAATTCACATAACAGAAATATATAAAAATCAAAAAACATAGCTCAAAAAAGAAAAAGTAGGAAGAAGTGTGACTATTTCTAAATGTTTTATGTTAAGCAACAAAAATTTAAGAGCTTAAAATTGAAAAACAAATTTGAAAAATATTTCATCTCTACTCAATTTGTAAAAATGAATCAAAAACACTATCATTATTTAATTTTTACAGTATCAAACATATGGAACACTAATACTCCACAATTTCTGGAACATCCATATTCCGCAAGTGAATAGTTCAAAAAAATCCCTATCTTAAAAAAACAATGGGGACTTCCCTGGTGGTCCAGTGGTAAAAGAATCCACCTTCCAATGCAGCGGGCGCAGGTTTGATCCCTGGTCGGGGAACTAAGATCCCACATGCCGTGGGGCAACTAAGCCCGTGTGCCACAACTACTGAGCTTGTGGGCCTCAACTAGAGAGACTGTGTGCCACAAAACTAGAGCCCACATACTCTGGAGCCTGAGTGCCACAACTAAAGAGAAAACCCGCACACCACAAGTAGAGAGAAGCCCACGCACCATAACGAAGAGCCCATGCATCGCAATGAAAGATCCCGCATGCCTCAACGAAGATCCTGTGTGCCGCAACTAAGACCCAACACAGCCAAATAAACAAACAAACAAATAAATATTAAAAAAAGAAAGAAACAATAGTATAAAATAAACATAAAAGAAAGATGGAATACACACACAATCATGAAGAATCAATGACCACTGTCACTATGTGCCTATTCTTCTGGGTATTGTTTAATTGGAAACAACGCTATTCTAGTATCTAAGTTTAAAAGTAACTCCAGGCATATTACGTAGAAGAGACAAGAGTAAGCATTTCAACTATGAAATACCACAAATGACCTATTTTAAAAGATGCTGGAGAGTATCCAAGCAAGGCTGCTTGCTTAGAAATTTATAAAGGAGATGAAATGAGCTTAAGAATGTGATGTTATCTGTACTTATAAATCTGCTGGAAATTAATGATACCTATTTCTTTTTGAAAAGTGGACTGCCCTCCAGTCTACAGTAAGACTGCAATACCAACTGAAAAGATTTCTTTTTCTAAGATTTAAGTTGAAGAAAAGCTGAGCTGGCTTCCAAGGGACCAATTAAGAAAGCTAAGCCTGGATTATATAGGATTCTTTGGGGATTTGCAAATGTTTCCATTCTAGTTTTCCAGCAACAAAAATATAAAGGGAAAAAATTATAAAAAGAAGTGATCAGTGGCATTTGGTTACTATTCTTCAAACTGGCTCATTACTACAAATTTTCAATATTTAATTGATTCACACCCTAAAAACTGCTTAATTGAGCTCAATGGCTGATCTATGATCATAAAGTCACTCCTTGACACATACATATTATTTAATAATAATACACATTATTACTGGGTCACTAATGCAATGGTATGAGGTAATGTAAGAGAAGCACCTGAAGCACTATTTTTCATTTAAACAGGGCCATCCCTCAATATCAAGATCAGAAACAGTACCAGTTGAGTTTCTTTTATTTAGAGATGTAAAATTAGCTGAAGGAATACATGGAAATGAATCTTTTTGGTAACTGACTTTAGGGTCTCAAATTTAGGGAAATAAGTATCTTGTGTATTTACCATAACCTTGTTTTTGACGGTTTTTCTAGGGGTATGATATTAATTTCAGCTAACCTATTAGAATTATTCCCTTAGCATTTACAAGTTTCTCAAAAGTAAAATGAATCAGGGTAAAAATGTTTCTTATTCTAAGAGGTGTGCATGTGTATATATAAAAGGAAGGAAAAGGGATTGCCTTCCTGTTTTTCCCACCTCTTGAAGTTTAATAGCTAAATTTTAAGCACGTCACAAAGAAGTCAGAAGTGTAATCTAGTAAAATGTAAAAACAGATAAATGAAAAAAACTACTTCTCCAGTGGACACTTCCACTTTATAAAACCATAAAATAACTGTCAATAAACCTGAATAATGATGATAATAAAAACGACCACTACTTATTTGTAAATTCCTTTGAAGGAAAAGGGTTTAAAATTATGATTCTCAGATTTAGAGATGATAGGGCCTGGCTGTAAAATCCTTTCCAAAACAGAAAACTTACCCAAGGCAATGACATTATTTCTGCTCTAAAATGGACTAAATTAATATCGAACTTCAATGTGTTGGGGGTCAGGGGAGGTTAGAAAGTTGTCATTCTAGGATGGTAGAAAAAAAAAATCAGAAATAAAGCAAAATATGACACCAAACAGTAACTTTTTACAGCAATGGCAGGGGGACTGTGAGTTAATACTTACAAGGTAAGAATTGCAGGGCTAAGTAGGTTGCTTGTTTTATATGGTCTTCATTTTGTTGTTATTCACCTAGGAAAAAATAAGAGGGAAGACTTAAAAAATTTGATCACATTATATAAGTTAGAAAATTTTCAACTGAGGTTGACAATCATTGTTTTTTGATCCTTATATAGCACTGAACAATCACAGATTAGAAATACCTAGCAGCAACATTTATATATTTCAGCACAGAGTACTATCATTAATTGTTCAAATTTACTTTTCTAGTACTATCACCCTCTTGAAGTTTAAAAGTCAAATATGTAAGTGTTACTAAAACTCACACTTCAATATCTAACTTGGAGCACACTGAGGCTTCTGGAAGACATCATATAATTGCAGATATTTTAAGATAAATTCAGTATCATACCTCAACATTGACCAATCTCTTTCTCTTTGTCTCACACACATACACATGAAATCTACAAATCCGTATACTGCCCAATTCCAAGAATTCTACTGTAATACAGTATAAATACAAAGCTTAAGTTGGAGCTTAAAACGCATGTAGAAATTTCTGAAAATAGTATGCTATGATCTATGGCCAAAATAAAAGAAAACACAGTCATGAAATTGCCTGAATTAAAGAGTAAACGAAAGAGTAGTGATAAAAAAAGAGAAACTATTTCCATGGTTGTCCTTTACTTATAAGAGTAGGAAGGATTAAAAGCCAGTATGCAAAGGAAGGAAACAGTATGGCTCATCTTCAAAAATAAAAGAATTTATTTAAAATTTAAAAATATCCTAGCAACTTAAGTTGGTTAGAATGTTTGATTTCTGTGGGCCATGACTGTAAATTGTAGTTTGTACACCAACTAACAGTTAAGCACTTACTACAAGACATAGAATAGAATAAATCCAATCCATGCCCTTAATGGAGTATTCCAAGTGCATATCTTATTGTAGAATATCTTCACCAAAAATGACAGTACATTTTTAAAACTTATTTGAAAAATAAATATTTCAAATCCACAGAAAAATCAAGATAATAGTAAAATGAATCCCCACATCCTACCCCTGGCCCTCCAATGCAGCTGTATTGAATTCTAATATTCTGTCATACTTTGCTTTTATTTATTTACTTTTTTTTTTTTTTTAAAGAAAAAAAGACTATACATATAGTTGAGTTCCTTTTGTACCATACCTTGGATCCTATTCCCCTCTCTCCTAAGACATAATTACAATCCTGAATTTGGTATTTAATTCCTATGCATCTTTTTACACTATTATTACAAATTCAAGTATTTAAAACAATAAATATCATTGCTTTCAAGCTTCATATAATGTTATCATACTGTATGTAATCTTTTGTAACTTTTTTTGTTTGCTGAAGACATTCATCTGTGATGATACACATAGCTCTCATTTTAATAGCTGTATAATAAACATTTTTTATCACACGACTATGTCACAAATTTGCCATTCTCCTGTTACTTAACATTTACATTGCTTTCAATTTTTTCCTATTAAAAGTAAAAATAAATAAGACTTTACTACAAATGTGTTAGTTTATCTAAAACATCTAGGAATGAACTGCTGAGTTAAAGCCTATGTATATCTTCAACTTTAGTAGGATGTTGCCACATGCTCTCATACGCAGCATATGAAAAGTTCTCCTTTCTGTACTTTCTCCAATACATATTTAGAAGTACATTTAAGATAAATAGCTACTATCTAACTGAAAATTTTAAAAATTCTTAAGTGATCAACTCCCTCTGTTTTCATCAAGTACAGGTTAAATAGAGGTATACTAAATGTTCCAAACACTTAAAATTTGGTCCAAGGTACTTGAACAAAAATAAGCTCTCATAATATAGGTTTTCTTCATATGACTGAAGAAATAGCAAGACTTAATCTAGACCTACTGTGTTAGAAATGATAAGATTCATAATTAGTTACTGAGCTTAGAGGAAAAAAAAAGCAGAAAATGTAAATGGTTTATTAGTGTGAAGAATTCTTCCCCAATTCATTTTGGGCAGTGTTCTCACATGTGGTGCTTCTAAAAAAAAAAAACTCACTTAGTGTTTATAAAAAACACAAATTCCTAAGTCCAGCTCCAGAGATTCTGATTCAGCACATCTGGAAAAATGCTTTATTCTAGGTTATTCTGGTACAGGTGGTCCACAGATACTTTACACAGTAATTAGTAGTAAAAACAAGGTATTTTCAATATAAAGCATTATGCAACTCGCTTTTTTGGTTAAGGGTAGGTAACAGTAATTAATATGTTATCTGTTAAATTACATCAACATATTGATGAAAACACACTGTAGTATTAGGGGAAAAAAACCCCACACCAACCAACCAACCAACAAAACACCCCATGGTTACCTTTTTAGAAGAATGCTATTGTAAATGTTGGACTTTAAGATGGGGTATTAGGCTTACACACTAAAAACACCATTTGTAGTTTTCCACCAAGAATGCTACAAATGAAATCAGAATTGTAACAGAAATCCAATATTCACTTCCCTTTAACTACAACCTATTGGAATTTGGATACAAAAGAGGAGAAAAATATACAGATAGTATTTAGGTTATGCACATCTGTGCAAATTCAAATCATTAAAAATCAAAAACACTCTTATACTATTTGAAATTACAGAGTCCTATTTCCAAAAGATTTAGAATAATCTGAACTTTCCATATACAAAGTTCAGATATAAGACATTATTTTAATAGTGAGAAAAAGTAAAGACTTATGCACTTTCACCTGCAGCCTGCTTTTTCTTTATACATAACACCAAGTAGTACAGGGTGTTGTTCTTTTTAGTTACAGTGAAATGAACAAAAATTTGGCCTTGTTTAGACTGGGTTATAAAATAAAGATAATATGGGGCTTAGCATATGGTCCCAAAGTGAAAGAAACACTCCTGTGTGGCCACAGTCAACTTTTCTTTCCCCAAGTGTACTACCTAACTTGTGTTATCAGCAACTAACTATTAATAATTTATTCTAGGCTACCAAAGCATGAAACATACCATAAATACTTTGAGAATCAAGACAGTTTTCCATTCAAACAGATGGAATTAACCGAATAAAAATTAAATGAACTAAAACCAGAGTAAATAGTAAAAAACAGTAAAAGTCTAAGAACTATAAGCATCTACTGTTCTCTTTAAGCTGCTTTGGGAATAAAATACCTTTTCATCAAAGAATGTATTCATTATACTATATATGGATTACACTGACAGTTTGGCCTCTCTCACTTGGTCTGTAAAAGCTGGTGGGTGCAGGCTCTGTTGGCCACCATTACTGCATATTGATGCTATTCTGTACAATAGCTTACAAGCAGCAGCAATCTCAGACCCTGCTCCCAACTGTAAAGAGCAAGAACAAGGGCTGTGGTGATACTTGTTTATTCACGGTTGCTTCCACTGAAGCAGCAAGCTGAGAAAAGCATATGCAACTAACACACAGAGGAAACAATTGGCTCAGCTCAACCTACCTAGTAAGTCTGCTTTTCTCATTACATGATAAAATTAGTTAAGAAGGAATTTTTTCTTTAAAAAGTGGGATGGAGAGAGAAGAAAAGACAAAATTGATGTTTTGATTAGAAATGGAACCTGTAATGTATCTAAGGAAAAAAATTAATGACACATGTAATGACACTTCAGCTCCTAGTTTAGATTTAACTGCTCAATTATCAAAATTCTCAGAAGAGTTTTAACCAGGTTCAGGGTGAATTCATAAAGACTATCTTCCCTAGCCATTCTTCTGGAAAATAAGAAAGCATCTAAACTTTAATCAAGAAATGAAATTATATTATGCTTAATAAAGAGCTCCAGTCTCCAAGGTTCCACATATCTAATCACCAATATATGTTTGACATCAGACACTCTTAGCAAATAAGTAAGAATTTAGCCCATAAAGTTTTTACAAAAATTCCAGCTATTAAAAAAAATTTCCACATGTAATTAAGCTACTATAAATGTGTAATACAAAGCTAAAAACTTAGTCAGTACATATCAATTGATGACTAACAGAAATAGAAATATTTGTTCTGTCAAATTATCTTTAAACTTAAATGATTCTATTTATGGACTTATAAATTTAAATTTAAAAGAAATTCTTATTCTTTAACATTTAAGTATTTTTGATTCTGAAAAATATTTAAAAAGTCAGAAAAATTAGGAAATTTGTAAATTATTTTTTAAATGCAAGAATACGCTGATAAACTTAAATAGCTAGTCAAGAAGGCTAGGTTTGAGATAAATAAAAGTATAAAATATAGTAATATTTACAATTCAGATAATATTTTGTTAAAAACCCCAATCTTTAATTTTTATCAAAATTGAAAAAGTCATTTTTCTGCTTAGCAGCAGCTTCATAACAAACAATGTTAATAATAAAAATTAAAAAAAAAAAATCTGAGGATCACAAAATTACTAAATATATTTTTTTATTATAAAAGCTATCCAATAAAAAAGAGTTACAGCAAATATCAAAGAAAGATTTTTTAAAATTAAGACATTTACAAACAGTAATAAATTAATAAACGAATAACCAGTCAATTAATCAGTCTCAGCAACTACATTTGAATCAGGCTGCATGCTTCTCTTCCAAGTGACTCTAACCATGAAAATAGGAAAGTAAAACTAAGCCAAATCACATATGTTAATGAAATATCAAAAGTGTGGTTTGTGGTGCTGAGAACTGAAATTCTACTTCAAAATGATATTAAATTAAAAAACTAAGTCCTGACATTAATTAAATATTGCCTTTTGAAAATGCTTATCTGACAATACAATTCTGATGCATTACGTCTTATTTGAAGAAAACTGAAACAGATTAAGGATCTATTTGCTAGTCAGAAAAAGAAAACATAAAATACACACATGTACAAAACTGCCTCAAATAAACATTTAAAATTTTTTCATTAAGAAATTGTATCTACTCTTTAATGAATCCTCAGCAACACCATAAAACCTCAAAGAAAATTTTTATAGCTGACAAACTGCTTAAAATATAAGTTGTCCTTGTATACTAGCATTATACATCAATGACAAATATGAATAATTTCAAGTCCCTTCATACATAGATATGTTAAATTACCTCTATTCTAGTTTATCCAAATATTCTTCTCCCCCTAAGGATAACTATTTCAATAAAACTAGAACACTGACAGTATAACTGTATTTTGGGAACAATTAAGAATTTTCCTGAAAATAAACATTATTTAACCCTGAAAATGCACTTATCCAAAAATATAAATATTGCACAAATAAGATAGAAATCTATCACTGTAAAAAATATAACAAAATAAATCCTTTCCCCCAAATTCTGTTATAATGAACTACATGTTAAGGCTTAGTTAGATAATCAGGTTTGTAAATTAAAAACAGCCAAAATCCTTACAAAATGTCCTTTAAGGGATAGCCAATCACATGTAGCAGTAAAAGCCCTTATTAACCTGTCTCCTAAAATAACACATACTACTAATTAGGTTAAAGTTTCTTACTCTGTAAGAACTGACCAAATAGAAGAAAACTTAATATCTACACCAACTCTTTTAGATGTTAAATTACTTACTAAGCTAAAAATTTGGAAGTTTATAAGCTATCTATGGGACAATTTCATGATGCTAAATACTTGTGTCTAAACAATAAGTTTTGACAACTTCAGAGATCACAAATCATAAACTCTCTAAATCAGGAACAACTCTAATTTATATCTTTTCCACAATATAAATTCAAAAGCTGTCTCTCTTTCCCCATTTAACTCATTAAGCCTGTGTATAAAGATATCTGAATTGAAAGTGATAAACTGAACCTGGATTTTCCCCCCACCCCAGACACCCAGAAATTGGATTTTTCACTTTTCATCTTAATGTTCTCTAACCTATAAAACACTGGTTAAGTTAAAGGGCAAAAACTGTATTCATTTTCATCCTATCCAAACTAAGCTGCTTTTTTATAACATTCTCAAATCAAAGTTATGAAGACTTTCTATACCTTGTATTTATCTCAAACAAGCACCTTACAGTATAATGACACCAATATCTGAACTCCACCCTTATATCAAACTGATTTCTATTAAATTTTAACGTTTTACTTAACCTTAACTGTCAACGGATTCACATTCCTGGATCACCTAACAGCTAATAAAACAGAAATATCTGATTTTTCAAGTATTTTGATATGTATCTCAATGTTCAAACACATTCTTAAACACACATCTGAGAATTTACTTAAAAATTTTTTTAACATTCTTTAAAGATAAAGGCAGTTCTATGTCCATGGTGATAAATACACTTCACTCTTAAAGACCAAGATTATACTCTTCTTATGAAAACAAACCTTTGTGATTTCCTATATCTTAAGTATATAAATATTTTTAGGTGAAAAAAAATTTAAAGAAAAAATTATATTATTTTTTAGTCAACCTCACTTTATTTAGCAACTAGTGTTTTAAAAAACATATTATGGTTAGTGTTTCATGTAATTTGTACTTTACTAATCAAAACTTAACCAATACTTAGTAATACTGTTCAATGAATTTTCACTATACCAGATTACAATTTAGAAAACAGCCAAAATTTTTATCAGCTAAGTATCTGAAAACTTCAACTAAAACTATAAATTTTATTTCAAAGCAAATAAACATGCTGGAAAAGTGGTTCTGTGATAAAGTATTTTGGAGGTAAAGACCAAAGTCACTGGAAGTTCTGGAATTCTACAGTTTATTTTTAAAGAGTTTGCAACTTTTGATATGAACAATTTAAATATTTTACTCAGAGTACCTATGAGTAAGATGCTAGTTTCTGCTTAAGAAAGTGGGTTTTTCAGTTTCAACCAATTGCCACTTCTGGTTAGGACAGTCCTTGGAATACTTTAAATTCTCTTAAAATATTCTCATTAACCTTATCTGATTTTGTAGGGTCTATCTACCACTATACCTGTCAAAGAGCGAAACACCAAATTCCATTTGATTTAAACCTTGCATTTTATAATATGAAAAATCCACTATTTAAGACTTTTACATCTAACACTGTAATAACAACCTTAAGAAAAAAAGAAAGATCATTATATATACACTTATTTTTAGAATAAATAAATTCATTTGGAGTTGGACCTAATACAAGATGATAAGAACATCAATTATACGGAAAAAACCTGAAGTTTTAATAAATCAAGAGAGCTCAACTGTGGCCACTTCGCTGGATGATTTCTTTCTATTAGTAAATATTGATTTTAGCTCACCAAAATGTTCTGGCTTTACCAATTGTCTAGCTCAATTATATTGCAAAGATATAAAACTGTATGCTTTTAAAATTCATTAGTATACCTTAACCTCCTATCATGTTCCAATGCATTATGTGAATGTTCAATCAAAGAAGTTAGGTTGTTCTCCAGAATTGGCTCTCTCCTAAAGGTCAAAACCTGCAATAAAAATGTCATGTATTATAGCATGAAGACACTCAACAGATTTCCGCCTCCTGCAGTTTCACAGTGGATCCCTGAACACAGAAGATCTTCAAAACGACCCCAATCTTGTCTATATTCAAAGAAACCCTAACTTGAAAATAATGTTTTAAAAATAGAAATATCTTGATTAGAAACACCTGTGATATATGCTTTATCATCTGAAGCCTCTTCAAACAAATCAGATTAGTATGTTTCTGTTTTCATTTCTCTTTAGAGCATTCATTTTGAAAGCAGTGTAGATGAGTGTGTGTGTTTATGTAAGTAGTTTTAAGAGGACTGGTAAACGGGACTCCATAAGGAAAACAGAAATATAGTTTGTTTGTGCCTCTAAAACTCATAAAATCCACAGTTTAAGAAGTTACTCAAAGTGATAGAGACAAATTTTTAAATACCTTTCTCCCCAAATTATCGTATGTTTTAATGGTGACAGAAATTACCATCATTTTCAACCTCAGTCTTTTGCCAAGCCTGCGTGAATAATAATACTGATATTTCCAAACGTTTTAAGACATTACAGTCTAACAGAACAAAACTTAGAAATTACTTTTAAAACAAATTAAAATATTTATAAGTAATAAATGGATGAGTATCGGGCCACTGGCTTTTTTTAATGTGTCCAAGTAGAGGTGGTGTAACTAAATGTATGTAAGGGTGTTTTCATTTGTTTCACCTGAATCTTAATAATTTAGTGGCAATCAACTATATAAAAATATTAAATTGTTAAATTACCACAGGTTTATAATGTACTATATGTGAACCACAATGCTCTGAGCTTTCCATTTTTATTTAAAATAAAATAACCCTTTATTCCTCTGCAGCCAAATATCTGATTGTTTAATAACAAAAAACACACATATATAACTCACAAACACTAACCCTGAAACCATGACATTAAAAAAAATTAGAATAATTGTACATAGTCTTCCTCAAAAGATATAGACAGTTTTCTATATGTGAGCATACAGTAAAGGAAGATATCTTAATTTTAAAAAATCACAGGATAATAGAAGAAACCAATATGTACTCCATTGCAAGTGTTGTTTTTAAATAGTAGGGAAACAAAAAATACTAGATAATAAAGAACAAAAGAGGTTCAGATAGAAGACAAATATTAAATCAAATGTGTATGATAAAAAAGATGTTAAGAAAACCCTGAAATATTAAAATTCAAATCTCAAATCTATTACAAAATACAACTTTTTACACTCAGAACCCACGACAAGTCTTTCCAGTGCAAAGATTCTTCAGTGAAATATGACAGGATTAAACAAAAGTGTATTTAACTTCTCATAATTTGATAAAAAATATTAAGAATATAATTCATATATATATTTAATACTTTTATATACTTCCAATACTTTAAACTTGTCTTTCTAAAAGAAAGATCCTTTAAAGTATCTTTAAGACAGGCAAAGGAAAAAAAAAAGGCAAGAGAAAATCATTTCCCTACCAGAAAGCAATATTTCTAGGAAGGCTCTACAGTCACTTGTTCATGCAAATAATCAGAAAAATGTATAAACACATATTAGTAATGTGACATTCTACAACTGATGTTACTCCTATAATATTAAGACAATCGAGATTTTAAAGTTCTACTACTGTCACTTGTAAAAATTAAATGCAAAAGCGGCTTAATCTCATTTTCGACACTTATTTCAAAGAAAGTGGTAGTTTATTACTGATCTCCTTAAGAGATTTGGAGCTACCAAATTTCAGCAAGTCATAGTTTGAATTCTAATTACATGCCAAAATTAGTTGCCTGGCACACAATGTTTCTAAGTTTTCTGAATTAAAACAAAACAAAACAAAAGAACATGTAGAGTAATACTCTGACAATTCTTTCTAAGATGTGTTTTCTAGTTATAATCAGACCAGTAATCTGTTTCTTCTAAAAAAGGGTTAAAAAGAAATCAGTGAAGATTATTAAGCTTCATTAAACAAAAGGAAAAAAAGACAAGAGCCAATTTTAGCCCAGTAATATTTTAAAATAAGAGAGACAAATTTTTATAGAATAAAATTTCAAAATCGTGTGTAAATTTATACTCTGATGTTTTTAATTGGAGAAAGCTTATGTATCCTGTAGAAGAAATCTCTAATACAGTCGCTGGGCATTTTTTTTTTCTTTTTGTAAACCAAATCAACCGACTAATATTTCTGGATTGAAGTTATTTAGTGACATTCTGAACAGTTACTACATACTAATAAGTAAGCAGAGATAAAAATATATGTCTCCACAAAACAAAAAATAAACAAAAATGTAGCACACAAAACATGATGAAACAAGGGATCCAGAATATGAAAGGTATTTTGAAATTTTCATCCTTAGCTCTAGATAAACATGAAAAGTGATTATTAATCTGATTAGGAAAAAAGCAGTGTTACATACAAACACCTGAGGCTACATTTTGTAAATGTACAACTAAGACAACTTAACAGCATTAAAACAAAGTCTAAAATTGCACTTTTATAAAACAGTATGAAGGGCAAACAAATGAAAATCAATGCTACCAGGAAGACATACCTTACCTTCTCTAGTTCCCTCTCCCCCACAATATGTAAACATAGCTTTGAAAAGAGCTGAGCTACGGTAGCAACACCTTTCTCCACCATTGTTTTCCTGTGGTAATACAAGACTTTTCTAGCCCTTACAATAGAAAATAAATTAGAATTATCCATTTCTGCAGAGAAATATGGATAATATACATAATATAATAACATACATCTGCTGGAACTCATACTTACACGCCCACAAGTCTAAAACCAAAATCTTCCTCTTATCTAGCACCACATAAAAGGGAAAATATTTTGAATGCTTGTGGATTTTATTTAGGTGCTAGTGTGTTCTCAAGCTTTAGTGTAGTATTTTAAATAAAGGAACCCTTTCACTTCTTTTCAAAATGGCTTATTAAACAAAACAGTCCTTCACCTATCACCTCCCAAAACAAATGAAAAAAACCCATAAACCAAAACACTAAAAAAGTATGGTTAAATTTAACCAGCCTGGTGGAATTTAAAGCCTTTCCCCATCCTACCCTCAAAACTCTCCAAGTCACATAATAATTTGAATGAAAATTAAAACACAAAAACCAAAACAGTGAAAAAGCAAAACCCAGTGGTTCTGGTATTTTAGGTAAAATTACATTTAAAATAGAAATAGGGTCTTCTACAGTTTCATTAAAACAAATTTTATAGAGAGGATAATTAGCATCTCTTATGAAATTTTCATGAGATGACTCAAAATAAACAGCTTTGAAAAACAGCAATGAACATAGGTTGTGTCATTCCAATTCTTGTTTTGAAGGCAATACAAAATAGTATGACTTATAAACTCAGCTATTCCCCTTATTAATATAAATTATATTTATAGCTCTACAGAGATTTATAAAAGTCGTAGGATCTTTTCATTTGAATATTTTCTCACAATGCACATCTGACCTAATGTGAGAATACAAACTCTAAGTTTCAAATTTTCAATTACTATTAATAAAAGGATATAAATTTCTATTAAAAAATCTTTAAAAAACCATCTATGGCTATCTTGTTTATCAGTGAGTTTACCGATGTTCTTTGAAAACCACACCCGCCTTTTATCAAGATGCAACTAAACGGAATGACAAGCTTGGTAATAAAAAGAAATATGTTGACGGCTGTCTCAAGCAACATTAAACAACTGAAAACTAACCAAATAAAACACAACACACCCACACTGTTCTATGCAATATATTTCTTCATAATGAATTTATAAATGAAATCATACACACGCACCTGTGCTACTTACCTGTTGTACTGTCTAAATTAAGCAACATAAATTTATTGCAAATAAGGTTTTAAGTCCATTGCAATGGCTGAATTAGCAAAACCTATATATTTTAAATTATATGGGAAAAGTTTAAGAGATGTATCCAATTTTTGTGGAAAATGTGGAATGTGCTCATTCTTAACATGAAGAAAATTGAAGTTTCTTTTCATGGAAATAAAAGAAACAATTCTCCCATAATCTGCATCTAACAAATACATGTAGGCTAAGATGAAAAAATTCTGTCAGAGGAATAAAAAAATCCTAAACTCAGTTTTTAACCAATAGAGAACAGGGGCAAATATATAAAAGTCTTGTAATTTCAGCCAACAGCAGAATTACAATTTTGCGAAAATCGTCTTCTCTAGGTTTTTCTTTTAATATACATTTCAAAATCACTCGAAAATCCGTTATGGAAGAAAAAATACTAAACACCAGCTTTTTTTAAAAAAAACTCCCCGTCTTAATGTTTCATAACGTGGTTTTCTAAATGTATAATTTTTTGGAAAGCCGAGAATTATAATCTAGTGTTCAACATTCAAACCCCCCAGTCCCGCTTCCTTCCAGCCAATCAGGGGGTAACAAGTTCGGTGTTTTGGGAGCTCCGTTAGACACAATTTGAAAAACATCACTTTGCGCTCTCCTACTCTCTTCGGGGAAAGATTCTAAGTGAGGGCGGGTGCCCCAATCTTTACAGAAATAAGAAATCAATCAATCGTTACATCAATTCCAGAGGGAAAAACTTTAGGCAGGCGGTCCTAAAAAGTGTGTGACTGAAAGCCTTATCCCTCTTTTCGAACAACTGAATAGCTGCTGCAAAAATCATCTCCTGCATATTCGCAACTCAGAGTCGCGCGCCCCATACGCAATACATCACACCAGCAAAGGGTTAATCTAGGGTGCCTTCAGCGCAGAAAGGGATTCATGATCCGGTACATCTTTAATGAGGAATTTTACAAAAGCCATTATCTAACTATAAAGTATTACTTAAAGTTAAAGGCGTCACTGGCTCAAATCATTCAAGAGTTGTCGAGTAAAAACTGGTAGAAACTACGAGAAAAAAAAAATCACTAAAGGGAAAGACAAATAGCCCTTTTCCCTCCGCGTCAAAGCCAAGAGAGCTCCCAAGAAAAGGTGGGGATTGCAAAATTACCGTTAAGTTCTTCGGGTAAAGACTTTTCGGGAGGAAAACATTAATAGTTTCAAAGATTGCCTTTTTCCTTGCGACACGTTTCAAAGACTGGAGAAGGAAAAAGTCTTCTCAGAAAAGTGCGACTCTGAGAAGGAAATCGCAAGGTCGAAGCCCCATCTTTCATCTCACCCAAGAACACACCCCGCCCTCCTCCCCCAAGAAAGGACGACACCGTGAGAGCAAATGACAAAAAATCCCGAGCAAAAAGCGAAAGTCCAGCATCTTTACTAGGAGCCCGCTAAAACCTCAAAAGCCTGCCCCCGCCCCATCTCGTCCAAATTGGAAAAGCCAGACGCGGTCAGGGCTACCCCTGCCGAGACCCAGGCGCGCAGAGCCGGAGGGCGGCGTGGAAAAACTCACATTGCTAGGGCATCTCATGCTTTGGCATCAAAGACGACAATATATACGACTGGGTCCCGCGAAGGGTACTATCCGCACGTCGGCCGGGAGGCACCCGCTACTCCGGGTCCTCAATTTTCCGCCGACCTTAAGTTTCTTGTCACGGGAAGACAGCCGCAGCGGGCCGGGAAAACTGCCATAAAAGACTGCTCGGTTCGGCAATGGGGGAGGGGGCGCTCGTCCCCCTCCTCCTGTCAAGGAGCCTCTGCCTGCCGAGCCCCGCCGCGCCCCGTCTCCGGCCCCGGGCGGGGGGTCCTGCTGACAGATCCGCTGGGCGGCGGCCGCTCAGCCGCAGCGCGTCCGCGTCCCGCTCAAACTGCAACTCCCCTCCCCCCACACCCCCGACTCTCCGCGCTCCCGCCACATTCTGCCCGCCGTCGTCTACTCAGACACCCAATTACCCCCAACCCTACCTCCTCGCATTTTTGGCGATTAAAATGAAGGCGGACCCAGTTCCCACTCCCTGCACCCCCCCACCGCCTCCCGGTCCCACCACTGCCACCTCCCGAGTCCCGCTCTGCTACTTCTTCAGGCTCTTACCGGCTGCGCCAACCCTGGCGAAGCTCCGCCAAGTGCCCTTTGCTCGAAATAATTTTTGGCGATTTTTTTAGTAATTTTTCGGCTGAGTCCTAGTGGCGAGACGCTTTCCGACAGGTTATCCCGTCTCTCCCGCTAGATTGATGAGATGAGGCATCACTCGAAAATGGCGCCGAAAGCGCTGAGGCTCCTCATTCAAATTCGTTAGAGCCAACCCCGCCGCCCCGGGGCATGCCGGGAACGCGGGCTGCCTCCACAGCTGTCAATACCGCCTCCTAACCTCCGTACTCTAGCTTTCCCGACACTTCTGCTCATGCGCAAACTTCTACCCCAACCCCCACGCCTCGAACATGCGCAGAATCATCGCGTGTTCACCGTTCTGCCTTCGCCTCCTCAGTCGCAGCCCTTCTCTTTTCTTGCGCGTGCGTGCAGCTCCTATGCTCAGCCTAAGAGGTAGAGGGGCCGTGCGGAGTGTGGGCCCGAGGGTCCAGAGATGACGTATCAGTCGATAGGCATTTATTCTACTGTTCGAGGAAAACAAATATGGGTGCAGCTTAGGCGAAAAGAAAAACATCTCATTGCCAGTGTCTAAACTCCAACGGAATGTGTCTGAGACCGTGTGTATGGATACACGTGTACTTGAATCAGCCCCGCCTGTGTGTACAGCTCTTGCTGTAAGCCAACGCTTTACCGGAGCTATCCACTTAAGCCTCAGAACAACTTTATGAGGTAGGTACTATTATCATTCTCCGTTTGCATACCAGGAAACCAAGGCTCAGAGATGTTATAAGTAATTTCACTAAGGTAGCACAGGTAGCAAGCACGTGGACGAGTCCGCATCTGTCAGATTCTGGAGCCCGGGCCGTTCTCTACCATGCTGTGCGACCCAACCTGTGTCCGTCTGCGTGTGTGTGTGTGTGTGTGTGTGTGTGTGTGTGTGCGCGCGCGCGCGCGCGCGTGCGTGTGCTGGAGCCCGGTTCTAGGTTCCCTGTTATGAAGGCACTTTCACTGAATCTAGTTTCTCTCACCGCGTTCTTGTTCTTAAACATTCTGCTCGATTTTGGAGAGGTAAATGGGTTATTGGGCAGTCTTTGGGATCGCTTAGGGTGATTTTTTAAAAAACGGTTGGTAAGGGAACTTAATCTTGCAAAGACGGGTTTCTGTTGTGTCACGCACTGGTAAAGTAATAATAGCTAGATAACATATATTGACTGTACTCTGGGCTGCCGTGGTGCTAAATAAACTCTACGGAATGATCATGTTTACTGCCCACATCAGCCCTATGAAGTAGGCATTATCTTTATTTTACACAAGAGGATATCTGAGACTCAGATTAAGAAACTTGCCCCAAAGTTTTATAACTAGTAAGTAGAAGCACAAGACCTAGGCAGATCTGTCCAACGTCAAAAACTGGGCACTATGGTAAGACAGTAGATGATGATACATTTGTCAATACTGGAACACCTTCTTTAAAAATCTCTTTTAATCATTCATTTGCTTGAGAGAATTATCCTACCTACCACAGGCTAGTTAAGATGGAAAAAAACCCAAACTGCCATTGATTCTAAATGATTACATTTTAAGATTATTTAAAAACTGGTTGCTTTTTTTCCTGATCCCAAGTTACAATGAATTTTCTAAAGAATCCAACAGTTTAAAATCTGGGGCATTGCTACACTTTTTTCTAGTTTTTGTTGTAAAACAACTTGTGATGAATCATAACTGAGTGTACAAAGACATAAATCATTGTGAGGGTTAAATTAGACAACGCAGGTGAAAATGCCTGAAGTGCTAAGAAGTAAGGAAATGGGAGAAGGCTAGCATGGTTTGCATTATTGTGGTAGAAGAGAAATGGATTTTAATAATTTGACATCATCAAGAAGTAACATGGTTGAGTAGTATGGGGCTTACGTCTCTGTGGTACGTTTGTGCACTGGTTAAGTGAGTAGACTCTGGAACCAAACGGCTTGGGTTGGAGCTCAGCTCTGCTATTTACTAGCTTTGTGACCCTGCATGAGTTACTTTTTCTCAGTTTGATATTTTGTAAAAGGATTAATGCTAGTACCTCAACCGGTTGTTGTAAGGATGTAAATGAGCTAATATATTAAAGGTATTTGAACAGTGCTTGGTATATTAGTGAATGTTAGCTATTGTTGTAAGTCAGTTATTAACACTGATCTTTTAAAATGGTTTCTTTAGAGGTATTTTAAAAAACTACAGTTAGAGCCATTAGGAATTAGCATTTGTGTTCAAGAGCCCCTTAAAATGATAAATCAACCTGATGAATTATTTTTGCCAAATAGAGTAATGATTTCTGTCAGATGAATAAAGATGTTAAGAGTAACCTAAGAAGATGGAATCATCTTACTGCTTTTTCTAATTATTAAAGTTAAAGGGAAAATGGAAGAAAACCACTCTAAAATTTAAAGTAAAAACCATCCAAATTTCTCTCATCTAGAGATAAATACATATCCTTTGTAATATAAAAATATACCTGTGGAGAGAATCAGCTAGGTGAAGTCTGGATAAGTGGTATATTTGGGGAATTTATTTGCAAGATTGTACTAGAACATCATGAATTGGTAAATTTTTAAATCCAGTCCCCTTTTAAGATTTATTCTGTCAAGAGAATTCCAAAGTGATGATGATCTTAATAAATAATAACATTTATTGAGTACCTACAATGTGTCAGCTAAGCATGCATATCCATTTTCTCCTTGAATCCTCATAATAACTCATGAGGTGGGTGCAATTATTATCTCCCATTTTCCACATGCTAAAGTTTATATAGAGGTCACTTTTAGAAGATTTAAGTCCTGTTTTAAGATCCTATTTAATAAACCAACAATCCTTCATTAAAGCTTCTTGATTCACTAATATGGGAGAAAACAAAATCAGGTAACTTGGTTCCTAAGCCTGAACCCAACTGGAAAATAAAATGGTGTTTTGAAAATGAAGAATTTTATGTTTGACCACAAGGGGGTGCAAATTCCCGAGTTGAATTTTAAAGAAAAAAAAAAGAGTACTTTTACTTCAGATCATCAGATTCACAGGTAAAAAGCTAGTAAGAATACCTTCCTTGAAGTTTAATACTCCACACAGTGATATACTTTATGAGAAGAAAGAACTCAATTATTTAGGGACTCAGCTGGGGTAGAAGTTGTCAACTTTCTTTCATTTTCAATACAGTGAAGAGTTAATCACCCTACCCCCACCCCTTTCCACCCACCCAGTTTGTTTTTCTGCATACTCTTCTTGACTTGTCATAAGAGTAAAACTGAAGTCATAATTTAAAATTTGAGGTTTTCCTTGGAAACTGCAGTGCAATCACCAGCAAATGAATGGTAAATATGGGTAGTGTGGAGAGCAGAGGTCTTGTAATTTCAATGCTTTTTTTCCCTCCTGCTGTTTCTGATGAGTAAGCTGCGACTGATGGAATGTTGGCTTCAACATATTAGCTTATTTAGATAAAACTGTGAATGCTATAGGTCTGTTCATCTTTTAAGGAAGAATGAAGCCTCTTAAAGAAAAACATTTTGAACAGTAACTCAGTATACACTGGTGGATGTTTTAAAAACAATTTGCATAGATGCAAATTGCATAGATGTAAAAGCTACATAAATAGCTTTTATTTTCCTGTTGGTCTTGTTTTTCTGAGGTGGACTTAGTTTTAAAAAAAACTCTTTTACTTGGAAATAATTTCAAATTTACAAAAAGTTGCAAAAATAAAAATAGTTCAGAGAACACCCATATCATTTACTTGCTCTCTTGCAAGGTCTCTGTCTCTCTCCAAATATATATATATATATATTTCTTTATATGCAATTTTTTTTCTGAACCATTTGAGGTTAAGTTACATACATCCTGGCCCTTGATCCCTAAATATTTAAGTGTGTATTTCCTGTCAACTTCATAAATTTACATTGAGAAAATACTTCAGTCTACCATCCACATTCGCATTTTGTAGGTTGGTCCTTACAGCATTTCCCCCTCCAGTACAGGAGCCAGTCTGGGGTCA
Source organism: Lipotes vexillifer (assembly GCF_000442215.2). Lineage (NCBI taxonomy): Eukaryota > Metazoa > Chordata > Mammalia > Artiodactyla > Lipotidae > Lipotes > Lipotes vexillifer. The sequence continues at coordinate 371,409 of NW_006793498.1, read as the reverse complement.
GGCACTACATTTAGTGGGTCTTGACTCTAGCTTCTTTTACTGAAACATTTCCACAGCCTTTCTTTATCTTTTATGACCTTGATATTTTTGAAGAATATAGTTTCTCCCTCCACCCTTCTTTTTGATAGAACATTCCTTATTTTGTTTTTGTCTGATGTTTCCTCATGATTAAATTGAGGTTTTGCATTTTTAACTGGACTACTGCACAGGTGGTATTGTGTCCTTCTCAGGGTACCACTTCTGGAAGCACATGATATCCATATGTCCCTCACTGATGATGTTAATTTTGACCACCTGATCCATATATGGCCCAAATTTTCCAATGTATAGTTACTGTTTTTTTCCTTCCTGGCAAATAAGCAATTTGTGGGGAAATATTTGAAGATAAAGCTTGCTCTTCATCAAAGTTCCCATTTAAATATAGCATCCATTATTGCTGATATAATTTTACCATGATGGTTGCAAAATGATTCAACAAATCTAATACTCCTTTCACATTTACCAGTCAGCCCACAGCATTCTACTGCAAACAGAGCCCTTTCTTCTCCTCTATTTATCTATTTATTATCTGCATTAACTTATGAATTCCTGTTTTTCCATTTCTGTATTTACCTAAAAATCTAATACTCCTTTCACATTTACCAGTCAGCCCACAGCATTCTACTGCAAACAGAGCCCTTTCTTCTCCTCTATTTATCTATTTATTATCTGCATTAACTTATGAATTCCTGTTTTTCCATTTCTGTATTTACCTTGTTTTCCTGTATTCTTTCTATTATATGTGTGATGTTCCCTTAGTAAATGTCTGTACACATAATTTTATAGGGTCATAGTGTGAAATAGTTTTCTTTGTCTTTTTCCACTTAACATGTAAGAAGCATCTGAGTTACTATATCATTTTTACAATCTCATTCTAAATTTCTCTGCTATGTATCATTTAGCAGATTCTACCATTCTTTTATTGGTGGACATCTAGGTTGTTTTCAATTTTTTGTTATTATAAATAATTCTGAAGTGAACATTTTTATGTTTTCCTAATTAACTTTCTTATTTATTCATTTATTTATTAGATGATTTCTCAGAAGTGGGAATACCAGTTCCCAAAAGGTAGGTATGTTTTGATGGGTTTGATATGTACTGGCACACAGATTAGTCAAACATTTACCAAAGTCCTTATTAGAATTGGATATATAGAGATGAGAAGTATGTAGTCCCTGTTAGCAAGGAGCTGAAAGTCTAATGGAAGAAAGATAAATTCTTTAAAAATTATAATTTGAAATGTACAGGAAGAACATTAACCCAGGTAAGGAATAGGTGGCTCAGGAAAGCTTTTTAGGAGGGAGGTGGTGCTTGAGCTGTGTCTTGAAGGATACCTTGGCGAAGCTTTCGAGGAACCAGTGTAAAAGAGAGAGCAGAAATAGGCCATAGAGAGTATTTTAAGCAGAATCACTGGAGTATAAGGAAACAGAGGAGTCAGAAAGAACCTGGCATGGTCAAGAATATTCAGGTAGTTGTGTGATTTGTTGCCCAGGTGCTTTGGAGGAGTTGAGAAAGGTTAGCCTGATCAAGTGGATAGAGGTTAAACCATGAAGGGCCTTACATATCACTTTATATTGATGCAATTGAAAAATCTTAAACCAATAAGTAATACGATCAGATTTATATTTTAGAAATTCACTTTAACAAGGATACTGGAGAACAGATTAGAAAATGCAAGAGCGGTGATAGAAAGTCCTGCAGAGGCTATTGTAGTATCTAGGCAAGAAATAAAAAAGTATTTGAACCAAAGAATTAGAAATGAAGTATAAACAAGATTGGATTTACTTACTCAGTATTAACTATGTAACTATTCCCAAGTAACTATTTAGCACCTACTGTGTGTTATGTATTGTTCAAGGTACTGAGCATATAGAGATGAGTATAACAGCCACAGTTCCTCCCTTTATGGTGTAGTCTACTGAGAGAAACAAGGATTAAGTTAATAATCATACAAATTACAACTGTGATAAGTACTATGGCAGGAAAACACAGGATGCCCTAAAAGCGTACACCATGGGGACCTAACACTGAAGATTTAAGTAAGGCCTTTCTAAGGCAGGACAGTTAAACTGAGACTTAGGAAGGAAGACCACTCTAGGCAAAGGAGGAGTGTATGTTAATGTCCTGAGCAGAAAGGACCAGTAAATTCAATGCCCATGAGGCTAGAGCAGTTAGCTAGGATGGAAAAAGTTGGAAGGTAAGACTAAAGAGGTTTAGGAGCCTTTGTATAATACATGGAGAAGAGAGAGAGGAGGCGTGTAGCAGGACTCCTAGGTTTCTGGTGTGGGCAACGGAGTGTCTCTTGGTACCATTTCCTGAGGGAAAATAGAACAGGTCTGGTGGATTATGATATGTGAAATGTTGATTTTTATTTTTTTGTGGTACGCGGGCCTCTCACTGTTGCGGCCTCTCCCCTTGCGGAGCACAGGCTCTGGACGCGCAGGATCAGCGGCCATGGCTCACAGGCCCAGCCGCTCCGCAGCATGTGGGATCTTCCCAGACCGGGGCATGAACCCATGTCCCCTGCATCTGCAGGCGGACTCTCAACCACTGTGCCACCAGGGAAGCCCAGAAATGTTGATTTTTATATGCCTTTGGGCCAAGTACATCCTTCCATCCTCTGTAGAGGTAACTGGATATTAGGATTGGATTTTTGATTTGGAAGTCTGGAATTTTGGGGAAGGTCTGGTTTTCATGTTGTCTGTAGATTTACTAGTTGACCAACTGTAGATGGTAGTTTAAACTGTGGGACTGGATGAGATCACTGAGGGAGGTATGTAGACTGATAAAAAGGTTCAACACAGAATCTTGGAGAACATTGGTAGCTACACAAAAAATGTATACACTGGAAAAAAATTTGCTATAAATAGTAAAGACACATGACAAACTAAAAAATATTTTTAACATATAAAGTAGGTAAAGGGTTAATATCCTCAATATATAAAGAGATAGGTCTATAAGAAAAATAGAGTTAACCAATACACAGTTAGCAAAAGGAGAAAAACAAATACAAGTTTTTCTTGTTTTTCTTTTTCAAATAAGTTCTTGGAGAGGTTTTATTTATTAGTCAAACTTCAAGTACTTAAGGAAAGCAGAAGTTATAGAAGTTATGAAATTCTAAATGCTAAATATTTAAGAGACCTTAAAAGGCATCCTTAAAAGTGATTGCTGTTAAAATTTACAAAGACTGGGCTTCCCTGGTGGCGCAGTGGTTGAAAGTCCGCCTGCCCATGCAGGGGACATGGGTTCGTGCCCCGGTCCGGGAGGATCCCACATGCTGCGGAGCGGCTGGGCCCGTGAGCCATGGCCGGTGAGCCTGCGCGTCCGGAGCCTGTGCTCCGCAACGGGAGAGGCCACAACAGTGAGAGGCCCGCGTACCACAAAAATATAAAATAAATAAAATAAAAAAATTTACAAAGACTAACCAGAGTTTCAAGTTGAATTTAAAAGTTAAGGAAGAACTAAGTTTTTTAGTTCATAACTTTGATAAGAATTTAAATGACCCCTGAATATTCTTTTCAATGCATGAAAGACATTTAAAAAACCTCCTCACATTGATGGTATGAGTGAGTAAAGGCTGGTGGCAATGTAAATTAAAGCAGACCTTTTGGAAAGTAATTTAGCAATAATAAAAAAGATTATAGAAATAGTCATGTTTTTCCTGCCAGAAATTCCAATTTCAGGAGTCTAGGTGAAATAAATCCAAACTATGGAAAAAGATCTATATAGGAAGATGCCCATTCCAGCATATTAAATAAAATAGCAAAAAGGGGGGGGGTTGGGTTGAAATGTCTAGTAGTAGTAAGATTATTGAGTAAACTGGAAAATTCACTGGATTTATTATTAGCATCATCACAAAATGATGCACATCAACTGGAAAAATGTTTGTAAATGCAAGATGTAGAGGTATAATTAGGATGATTGGAACTACTTCTAAAACACACAGAGGAAAAGTACAAGAAAAAACTTTCAATGCATATCAAGGTTTTCTGATCAAAGCTAAAAAAATAAAAGCCAGTCTAAAATTTGGCATTGTTGACACCGCCAAACTATCTTTCTAAGGAACATTGATAGTCTATGAGCTAGTCCAGTGATTCTTAAACGTTGAGAATTTGTTGACAGTTAGATTCTTTCTCTAGAATCATGTGCATATGTGAACTGTTGGCACGTAATTTTAGAGACGGATGATCGTCGATGGAGTTCCTGAAGAAAGGTAGAGGAAAATGATTCATTTATATGATAGGCATAATAATGGATCTCCTAAGGATGTCCGTATCCTAATCCCTGGAATCTGTGAATATGTTCTGTTACATGGCAGGGAGTATTCGGGTTGCAGATAGAATTAAGGTTGCTACTCAGATGACCTAAAAATAGATTTTCCTGAATTATCTGAGTAGGCTCAATATAATTCCACAATTTTTCTAAATGTGGAAGAGGGAAGCAGAATAGTCAGTGTCAGGGTGGTGAGATGTGAGAAAGACTCAACCAGCTATTGCTGGCTTTGAAGATAGAAGGGGGCCATGAGCCAAGGAAGGAGGGCAACCTCTAGAAGATGGAAAAGGCAAGAAAACAGATTCTTTCTTAGATCCTCCAGAAAGGAATGTAGCTCTTGTGGGATCTTAGTTTCCCGAACAATGATTGAACACACCCCCTCCCCTCACCGCCCGCCACAGCAGTGAAAGTGCTGAGTCCTAACCACTGGACCACCAGGGAATTCCCCAATTCTGGTTTTGAGAGTTTCATAATGGCCTGGAATCTGTCTGTCCTTGTTCTGTGTCTTCAGCACAGTTACTGGCATTAATATTTAACGGCAGTGAATGGATCTCAGCAAAGAGAGACAGGATCACCAATTGCTCTGCCACCTGAACAAATTTGAGAATTACTTGTTTTACTCTATTATGTTCTGTGTATTCTTATAATCTGTGAGTTAAAACTGCTCTAGATTGATTGTTAAGGCTGTTTTCTGAAATAAATTGATGTTTACTCAGTATCACTTATGAACAAGCTATTTTAAGACTGTACTTGTTTATTATCATATATTTAAAACATTGTGCTATAAATAGCTATGCTTAGGATTTTCCCCCTCCAGGAATATTATAACTAGTAAACTAGAAGAATTATAATAAAAAGCAAAAAGAATAAGGTTTAACAATGGCTGGTTTGAAAATGTTTCTAATCTGTGTCATATATCCATAGCTATTTATTTTCTACTATGAGTTTTTAATTTTTCAAATTTAATATTTACCTGATAATTTCAAATTAAGCTTCTAATCAGGTTAGTGTATGGGTAAAAATATTGTATATATTGGTAAAATACTAAATCTAAGTATTTTTCTGTACTTTTTTTGTTTAACAAATACATCAAAGTACTTTTTGTCTTTTTTAGGTCTGTGAAGTGTCAGACCTCAAGACAGACAACAACTGTTTCATTAGGTTCACAGAATCTAGTGCACTAATCATAAACCTGTACAACATTTACTGAAATCTGTTGCTAATGTGGTGAGTTTTTCCCACATATTCTCCCATTTACATTCTGTTTCTAAACTGCAAGTGTGTCATTTATTTCAGATATTGACAGAATCTTTGTTCTGTGAAGTAACTTTGGTAGTTTCTTTTCCTCGTAGCTAATTGATACATTAAAAAAGCAATGATAAAATCCTCCTCAGAAGTAAGAGAATAGACTTAGGACATGGGGAGTGGGAAGGGTAAACTGGGACGAAGTGAGAGAGTGGCATTGACATACATACACTACCAAATGTAAAACAGATAGCTAGTGGGAAGCAGCTGCATAGCACAGGGAAATCAGCTTGGTGCTTTGTGACCACCTAGAGGGGTGGGATAGAGAGGGTGGGAGGGAGACGCAAGAGGGAGGGGATATGGGGATATAGTATTCGTATAGCTGATGCACTTTGTTATACAGCAGAAACTAACACAACAATGTAAAGCAATTATACTTCAATAAAGATGTTAAAAAAATAATTTAAAAAGTTACTTAAATGGTTCATAACTATATGCTTTAATTAATTATGTATCAGTTTATAAGTACTTTATTATCCATAAATATTTTTGGATGACCCTTTAAAAATCACAAAAGGCAAAAAAAGAAACTACTCTTAGAGTAGTTTCTTTTTAGAGTATATCCATATTAGTTATAGGGGAGAAAATTTACACACGAATCAGGAAATATACTTCTGTTTGGGGAAATTTACTTTGCATGGTTTAGAGCCCCAGTTTCTGAAAGTCATTTATAACAGATTCGTACATATTTTCAACTCTGATTCTGTTAGGATTATGGAGGTATAAGGTTTTTTTTCTCCTATATAAAGAATTGTTTTGTTTCCACATTCGTGGAACTAATATTACAGGACTGAACTAACATTCATTTACAATTAATAATTGTAATATTTACTGAAGAAGTATGAACTACCCACCTCACAACCCATTACCAATAAGGATACCTGGAAAGGGATAAACCCATTTGTTTGTTATTTACTTTCTAAAAAATTAGTGTGAAAATGCTGGCCTTAAATGATATATTAAATACAGTGTTTTGAAACATTGTCTTAAAATAATTTAAATTTCCTTAGTAAAGGAAATTTAGCCTATTCAGGTTTGGAGTCGTAGAATATTAATAGTTAAAACACACCTATTTGTAACTGCCCCCTGGAGCTGCTGAGAACAAACTCATTCCCACCTACATGTGATAACCCCTTAAGTATGACTTCTGGTACTTTCAACCATGAGGACAACTGAATCTCCATTCTCCAAACATCTATGATTTTAAACCCTTCACAGTCTTGGTTTCCTTCTCTGGTTGTTCTCCAGTTTAACAGAGCCTATCTCAAAAAGTGACACCCCAGGGCTTCCCTGGTGGCGCAGTGCTTGAGAGTCCGCCTGCCGATGCAGGAGACGCGGGTTCGTGCCCCGTTTCGGGAGGATCCCACATGCCGCGGAGCGGCTGGGCCCGTGAGCCATGGCCGCTGGGCCTGCGCGTCCGGAGCCTGTGCTCCGCAGATGGGAGAGGCCACAACAGTGAGAGGCCCCCATAAAGCAAGAAAAAAAAAAAAAAAAAAAAAAAAGTGACACCCCAAATGGTAAATCATATACCATATATGGTCTAAAATACACAAGCATTGGTTAACTTTTTGTCTGGTCATTAAAAATGTATGTATTTGGGAAGCAATTTAAGTAATAAAAAGGACTGGTAAATAATAGTCATGGATCTATTCTTGACCCTTTATCAAAGGAAAATTGAATAATAAACCTTACATTGAGAAAAAAACGTTTAAAATGACAACTCATGGCTTTGTCAGAGACTTTATTGACTTGGGATCAGCCTTGTCCTGGAAGTTGAGTAGGACAGGAATCTATTAACATTTATTTCTTATTCATTTCTAGTAAACAGAAGTAAAATTGGGACTCTCTGGTCTCTAGGAGATATGACTGAGGATGTATGACCTGTTCTCTATGACAGTTGGGCCTCATGCTACATTTTCTATTCTTAATATTTAAAAAATTACTTTGTGTAGAACAAATCTATAGGGAAATAAGGAGAATAAAATACAGCACATTCTCTTTTGGCAAAGAAATGCTTACGTGTTTAAAACAAATTAACTTTTTAAGGCAGCTCTGAAGAAGTAATTTATTTTAAATAGGTGAACAGTTTACAGCTCTTATGGGAACACTTTTTCCTTACTTTTCTTCGTCATAGGATTAGGCCCTATGTTTTTAATTTAACTCCTTTAATTTTTGCTGTTAACATTTAATTTACTTGATGACCCCATACTGTTAACTTCTGACCCAGTGAACTTGGGATGGTATATACAGACCATATACCTGATTTTAAAGAAACTCTTAAAGAAAAATAATGTTTGAAGTGAAACAGAAGATTAAATTCATTCAATGTTCCATGTAGAGAAGTATCACACATACTTAACCAAAGAACATTTTTCCCCTTTGGAGGATATATTTTTATAAACATGCGGTTTTTACAATTAGATGTTTATGCCATTGGCAAAACAACCCAAAGCTGATGTGACTGAACTGCAATATTTGTAATAAACTGTAAAACCACTAATACAGTATAGTAGATATGAAACCTTTTCCTGATAAGAAATTCTTATAGCATGTAACTAAATCTAATGGTCCTTCCATCTGCCTGTACTTATACCCAATTTCCCTTCCTATCATAAAATTGAAATTCCTAAAGTTGAATCCTTTAGATGTAAAAAATGTTAGTACATATAGTTGTTAATTATGATAAAGTTCAAAGCTTCTTCTAAATTACTTGATGTAAAGATACTTTGTATATAACTTTTATTTGCCCTTAAAACTGAACCTGTGGACTTGCTTTGGAACATTTCCTCCCTAATTATAAAATAATATAAGAGTCCTATTATTTATTGAACTGTTTAAAATGCAGCTTAATAATTATTATGGATATCTTCAAATATGCCACATTTACTTTATTCAAAAATGAACAGATAGTTAAGCAATAACTGCTATATGCTAAACACCTTTATGTATAGGGGTAGTAACAAGCCTTCTAATCTCTGGAAATAGTGCAAGCTATATATGTTTCTGTATAAAACTTCATGGTTTGCTAATAAGGTCTCATGGTTGTTGTTTCTTAATTTAAATACTAAGGGAATGTTATAAAAGGTGTTTTAATTACATTTTAGTTTTTAAATAAATGGAAGTATTTTTGTGTATTTTTACAGCCATGGAGGGAAATAATGAGATTCTGCACTAGGGAAGTAATGCTTGGAATAGAGGTTAAAATAAGGTAAGAAAGCAGGTCTTAAGTGAGTAAATGGAGTGAAAAAAAGCTGGAGTGGTAAGCGGTTGTGGTCAGAGATCAAGATATTGGAGTCTAAGGCCATGGAGTAATTTCTTGGTGTGTGGCTCTGGGTCTGGAAGGCTGAATGAAGTGGTTGTAAGATGGTGGAGTCAGAGTTCAAGGTTGTTAGATGGGTGGTCTGTATGGACATGGAAATGGCGCACAATAGCAAAAAATGCAGGGGAGGTGGATACTGGCAGCCAAGTGCCAAAGTCCTCGATGAGTAAGGGGGGGAGTGACTGGGCAATTAAGTAATGACAATGAAAGAGAGGAACAAGGAATTAAAAATTTCCAAGACTGTTAATCATGCCCACAAATGAAGAGTCATGAGGGCAAGGACTAGGTCTTATTTAATGCTGCAAATATTTGTTGAATTAATGAATAAACAAATGATGACTTTATCATTTTGAATAGTATTTCTTCATGTTGAATAAGTATTTCTGAAAACTTTGTGTTTTTCTATTATAAGAAATTGGTATTAAAGAAGATACAAATGGGCAAGAGGTAGAAAAAGGTGAATAATCCCACACCCAGAAATAACTACTATTAACCCCCGTTATTAAATTTTCACACCTGTTTTTTGTTCATATATATTTCCTAGCAGTAAATATTCAAGTATAATGTACTTTAATGACTGAATAAGTATTCTACTATAGAATATAAGGATGTACCATAAGCAGTTTCTTATTTGGGAGTATTTATATTGATGCCTACCAGTTTTTCTCTACTGGTAAAATGAACAATGTATCAATAATTGTTAAATTTTTGCCTTATTTATTTCCTTAGGATTCAGTCTTAGAAGTGGATTTTCTGGTAGAGTCTTCATAATGAGCCTATTTTATCTTTATTTTAGGTCTACTTCTAACAGGCTTGTTTATATGCATTCTTATTCTATCCTGGATTGGAATCAGAAAATTGGACAGTGTTGCAGGTTCTGACTGATGCAGGCACACTGACAGTGATGAAAGTGAGAACTGGTAAGTAAAAGTTCTTCTTCACAGGAATAATGATGGTGTTTTAAAAACTTGGAATCAAGTATACTTTTCATGATTACAATAAGAAATGATTCATGAGCTGAATAACAGGATATAGTGGTCAGTTCAGAAATACATATTCAAATTAAATAAAAACCTCTATGAATAACCTACATTTATTGACAGCATCCAATTTTAGGAGAGATTTTAAAAAATCGTGAATAGGGAGGGACTTCCATGGTGGTCCAGTGGTAAAGAATCCGCCTTCCAGTGCAAGGGACGTGGGTTCGATCCCTGGTCAGGGAACTAAGATCCCACATGCTGCCGGACAAGTAAGCCTGCGCGCCACAACTGCTGAGCCTGAGCGCCTCAACTAGAGAACCTGCGTGCTGCAAACTACAGAGCCCACGCGCTCTGGAGCTTGCGCGCCACAACTAGAGAGAGAAAACCTGCATGCCACAACTAGAGAGAAGGCTGTGAGCCACAACGGAGATCCTGTGTGCAGCAACTAGGACCCGACACAGCCAAAGCAAAATTGTGAAGAGTCATCAAAGTCACTGCTCCTCAAGACTTTTTCACAAATGTGTGGTTTGGTTAATAGCAGAGAAGAGTGAATAATAGCCCTAGAAACTTGGTCCCAAGATAGAATTTTCTTTAGTTTCACATTTTATCTTAAATTTAAAGTGAATGTGCGTTATATACCGTAATAGTCCTATGGTTAGTATATAAATACCATGCCACGTGGTATACCATTTATACCATGGTTAGTATAAATGTTAGCATGCCACAACTACTGAGCTTGTGCGCTTCAACTGGAGAGCCCACGTGCTGCAAACTACAGAGCCCATGCACCACAACTACTGAGCCTGAGTGCCATAACTAGAGAGAAGCCCGCATGCAGCAACAAAGAGCCCGTGGGCTGCAAGTAAAGACCTGACACAGCCATAAAAATAAATAAATAAACAAATATTAAAAAAAAAGAAAGTCGACTGTTTAAACAAAAATAATAACAATGTATAATGGGGGTTACAACATGCATAAGTAACATATATGATAACAATAGCATAAAGGGCAGGAGGGGAAAAACAGAAGTATGATATTTGCTATATGTGAAGTGATATAATATCACTTGAAAGTAGGCTGTGATAAGTTATATATGTAGACTATAAACCCTCAAGCAACCAGTAGAATAATAAAACATTATTAGGTAACAAGCCAACAAATGAGAAAAAAATGGAACCATAAAAATTCAATCTGAAAGAAGGCAGAAAAAGGAAGAAAGGAACAATAAACAAATGGAACAAAGGACAAAAGGAACAAATAGAAAAAAATAAGATGATAGACTTAAATCTAATCATAGCAAGAATCAGATTAAATGTAAATGATCTAAAAATCCTTATTAAAAGGCAGAACTTATCAGATTGATAGAAAGAAAGACCCAACACACTTTACACATGAAAACGCAAAAACATTAAGAATGAAAGGATGGAAAAAGATATACCATGCTGTTGCTCACCCTAGTCAAAAGAAAACTGGTGTGGCTGGATTGATGTATAGAAACAAAGTAAGATTTCCAAGTGAAGAATATTACTAGAGATAATGAAGGTCATTTCATGATAATAAAGGGGCCAGTTAATCAGGAGTACATAGCAGTCCTAAATGTTTATGTCGCAAATAACAGTAGGTTCAAAATATGTGAAGCAAAAAATGATAGAACTGCAAGGAGAAACAGAAAAATCTACAATTATAGTCAGAGATTTCAGTACCCCTCTTTCAATAATTGCTAGAACAAGTTGAAACCTAGCAAGGATATAGTAAACTTAAACAACACTACCCACCAATATTACCTAATTGACTTGCCTAGAACATTCCACTTACAGTAGTAGAATACATATTCTCTTTAACATGAAACATTTACCCAGAGTGAGCATATTTTAGGCCAGGGGTCAGCAAACTATTGCCCTGGGGCCAAATCTAGCCTGGTTTTGTATTGGCCTATGAACTAAGAATGGTTTTCACATTTTGAAAGATTTCTAAAAAAAAATATTGACAGAGATTGTATGTGGCCCACAAAGCTTAAACTATTTACTATCTGACCCTCTACGGAAAAAGTTTGCTGACCTTTGTTTTAGGTCATAAAACGTGTCTCAGTATATTTTAAAGGATTCAAGTCATGCTGAAGTATGACCTGACCACAAAGGAATTAAATAAGAAATCAGTAACAGAAAGCTAACTGGAAAATCCCCAAATATTTTGAAACAAAATAACATGCTTTTATATAATCCATTGATTAAAGAAGGACTCAAAAGTAAAATTAGAAAGTATTTTGAACTGAAGGAAATAAAAATATAACATATCAAATTTTGAATAAATGAAATGCCTATATTAGAAAATACAAAAAATATCTCAAATCAATGACCTCAACTTGATGTTAAGACACTAGAAAAAAAAGAGCAAGTTAAACACAAAGAAGCAAAAAATAAATCATGAAATAATAAAGATCAAAGTAGAAATCAATGAAATGGAAAACAAAAATCAATTGAGAATATCTGTGGAATCAAAGCCTGGTTCCTTGAGGTCAGTAAAGTTGATAAACTTTTAGCCAGACTATTCAGGAAAAAAAAAAAAAAGACACATATCAGGAAGACAAGTAATCAGGAATGAGAGGAGGTGACATCATTACAAATTCTACAAATAAAGGATAATAAGGGGATATTATGAACAACTTTAGGCAAAAAAAAAAAAGTCAACAACTTAGATGAAATGGCCGAAGTCCTTGAAAGACATAAACTACCAAAGCTCATTCAAGAAGAAATAGATAACCTGAATGGTCATTTGTCTGTTGAATTATTAGTTTAAAATATTCCCACAAAGAAAACTTCTGGTCCATAGGGCTTCACTGACAAATCCTTCCAAACATTTAGGAGAAAAAAAAAAATACCAGTTACACTCTTCCAGAAACGTGAAGAGGAGGGAATACTTCCCAACTTGTTCTTTGAGGCCAGCCTTACCCTGATACCCAAACCACACAAAGACATAACAAGAAAACTCAGGCCAATCCCCCCCATAAACATAAGTGTAAAAATTCTAAACAAAATTTTACCAAAATCCAACCATATATAAGAAGGATAGTATTATTGAGTGGAGTTTATCCCAAGAATACAGGATTGGTTTTAACATTCAAAAATCAATGAGTATAATTCACCATATTAAACTAAAAAAGAAAAATTGATCATCTTAATAGATGTAGAAGAAAATTTGACAAAACCCAATTTTCATTTCTGATTTTAAAAACTCTCAACAAACTAGGAATGCAAGGATGCTTCTTCAACCAGATAAAGGGTATCTACACAAAACCTACAGATAACCTCATACCTACTGATGAAAGACTGCATGCTTTCTAAGATCAGGAACAATACAAGGATTTCTGCTCTTATCAATTTTATTCAGTATTGGAGGTTCTGACCAGTACAATCGGGAAAGAAAAGGAATAAAACAATTTCAGATTGGAAAAGAGAAAATAATCGTCCATCTATTCCACTTGGTGGAATTGACAAAAAGCTGCCAGAATAAGTGAGTTTAGCAAGATTGTAGGATAGAAGATCAATATATAACAGTCATTTATATTTCTACATTCTTGCACCAAACATTAAAAATGGAAGTGCAAAAAAATACAGAACATTTACAATAGCATAAAAAATATGAAGTTCTTAGGAATAAATCTGAAAAAGGCGTGAAAGACCTGTACACTGAAAACTACAAATAACACTGAGAGGAATTAAAGATGCCTTAAATAATTGGAGAGATTTACGTGGCTCATGGGTTCATATTGTTAAGATGTCAGTTCTCCCCAAATTGATCTAAAGGTTCAGTACAGTCCAAATAAAAATTCCAGTAGGCTTAAAAAAAAAAAAAAAAGCTGAGAAGCTGATTCTAAAATTTGTATAGAAATGCAAAAGATCTAGAATAGCCAAAACAATTAAGTTTTATTTATTTTTTTGTTTACTTATTTATTGCTTTTAGGTAACTTTTGGAGGCAAAGTAGGACTTAAGAAAGGTAGCATTGGTGACCACCCAGAGGGGTGGGATAGGGAGGGTGGGAGGGAGATGCAAGAGGGAGGAGATATGGGGGTATATGTATATGTATAGCTGATTCACTTTGTTATAAAGCAGAAACTAACACACAATTATAAAGCAATTATACTCCAATAAAGATGTTAAAAAAAAAGTAGCATTGGAATCAGACAGACCTGGACTTAAATCCTAGCTCTGCCCACTTACTGTCTACATTATCTTGAAGATATAACTTTACTTAGGCCTCGGTTTTGCCCATCTGTGAAATGGGTTAATAACACCTCAAGAAGCTGTTGTGAATATTAAATGAAATAATAAATATTTGAGCACTTAACACAGTGTCCGACATACAGCATGTACTAAATAAGTGTTCCATTGTTAGCTACTATGAAGATACTTCTACATAAATGTAGGAATCCAAAGCCATATTGGATTAGATAATGGTAAGATGCTGAATATATTTTATGATATAATCTTCTGTTTACAGAAATCTTATCACAAAAACCCTTAGTTCAGGGAGGGTCAAACTTGATCCTTTGCTATTTAAAGAAACATGTAGGGTAGCACATTCTAAAATTGAGCCTTCTTTAAAAGTGCTTTTTTATTTAGCTCCATAGCCAAGATTTGCTTTGGGGATGGAAATTTATGTTGGTCTGACAGTTTTACATTAAAACAAGCCCCACATTTAAGGGCTAAATAGTTTGGATGACTTGCATTAATGTACCTTTTATACTTTTTGAAGCCATAGCCTTTATACGGGAGTGCCATAGCCTTTATATGGGAGTACCATAGTCGAAGAAAAGTTTTAGGTATTTATTTTGTGTGTTTTATCTTAAGGCACATAATTTGTTTAAGCTGGCTAGGAGGATATTCAATTAAAAATTCAGAACATTGAGTGAGATAATCCAGAGAAACAAAGTCTTTTAATTTTATTCATTCAGCTTGTTATTCTCACCCACTAAGGGGTCAGCTAAAATGAAGAGATAATGTTTAATAAAGGACAGCTTTGTCTGACCTGAAGGAAAGAGTTCCAAAGCTAGATTACCTCTTTTGAAATTGCTTTGAAATTGCTTTCCTCATCTTACAATCAAAGTTCATATGCAGCCATTTGATGTTGTTTATTGCATTCCCTTTTTAGCCCATAGGGTTTCAATCTATTTCTATATAATGATGACTTTCATATGTCATCAGTAGCTTATTGAGAAAGCTTGAGTCCTCTGTCTTCTAGTGATATCCCACTTCGATCTGACATTAAGTTCATTTTTTTCCTTCAAGCTATTTTTTCCAAATTTCGTGGCTATTATTGGTGACAACACACATTTTGGGACCTTCTTAGGTTCATTTCCTTCTTTCCCTCCCATAGGTAAACAGTTGCTAAACTTGTTACTTCTTATAGCTACTTCTCTACAGTGGTACTTGATATATCCCTTTTCATTTTTAAAATTGCCCATTTAAGCCAAGTTTGTATTGTAGCCTCTTGTATTGTATTGTATTGTATAGAATTATATTGCAGCCTCTTGGTATTCTCCCTAGCCCCCATCCTATCTTATCCCTTTCCCCTAGTCTACACAAAACATAAAATACTTTCCATCAAACACTCTGTAGAGAAGTATTGCTCGGTGAATACGGAAAACCTGATTAAGTAGGAAAAAGGAATTTAACTGGAATCTCTCTTCCTTTCAGTGATTCTGCTTGAAAGGAACGGAGGAGAACAGAACCTTCAGGTATTGAATCACGACTCTGACGAATACCACGTGGGAGACGTGGCTGGCAAGAGACTGATAATATACAATAGAAACCATTGGAAAGATAAAAGGAGCCATAAAATTCAGCTTCTGCTAGCCATTCTTTCCCTTTTTGCTCTCCATACACCTCAGCTGGGAATCTTCATATGTGCAGTATTTATTTGGCTTGTGTTATCCTGGTCATTATAAAGTTATCTAGGAGGCTAAGAGAGCTGACCAACTGAGAAGGGAAAGCAGTCTGTTCTGACAGTGATGACAAAAGGAGTTCAAGTCATACCAAACATCTTTCTCCCATTTAGAAACATCCTAGTATTTAAGACCTAGTATTTCATTTCTCTCTACTCCCATATTTGTGTTCTCTGTTCTTATCGTGTCTGTGAGATGACCTGCCTATTCCTGCTCTGCAGTAGTTCTGTATATTGTTGCATCTCTAGTGCCTCGAACAGTGCCTAGAACATAGCACATAGGAAGCACTCAGTAAATATTTGATGAATGAATGAATGGTTATCTTTTCTCTCTGGCAATCCAAACCCATTGCCACTTTCAAAAAATCCACATGAGATTTTCCGATTCCATTAAACTTCTGTCCATATCAATCTAGTTTTAAATCACTTCATTTTGCACATCCCCTTAGCAATTATTTGTAGTTTGTACTTGATTAATATACTCTTATGTTACTTTTCACATATTCCTATATCTTTTCTATATATGTTGTATTTTCAACTAAAAGATAATGCCTCAAGTGTTAAATACTGTATGTGCTGTTCAACAATGCCTCATGTGCTGCAGAAAGACAGACCCTCAATAGATGGGCAGGCTACCTACCTCCTTTTGAAACATATTCTCTGGATCAGTGTGATCTGCCTTGAAAGGGAGTTTAGATACATAGGTTCTGTTTTTTTTTGTATTTCACTCATGTATTGTGTGACTGAGCAAATTCATTCCTTCAGTGTTCAGTTTAAGAACAAATTAAGAAAAGAAACAGTTTCCTAAAGAAAAACATTTTAGAGTTCCAGAAGCATTTGTATGTTGGTAACATTTCTCCAGAAATATTTAATGTAATATACAAGTCTGGACTGGTCAATTTTAATCTTTCCTTGGAATTTCCATAGAAAAGTCCATGTAGCAGAGACACTGAAATAATGTTATATAGAAAATATTAACTATAGAAAGAACCATAGCTTCTTCATAGAGAAGAACCAGAGATAATATCCTGGATTTTTGCAGTACTTAAGCTACTCCTTAGTTGTCTCACAAAGGAATTTAGTGCAGAGGAACACATTCAAGGAATTACTGAGGTTCAGAATAAGACTGTACAAAGTGTAAGAGTGTTTCCTACAATAGTTTCTATAATAGTTTTCAAATAGTTAAATTAAGAGTCATTCATTCTCTGGCCTCTTTCCCATCTACACTGTCTTCTGGCAACAATAAAGTGCACCCTATACATGAAAGCAATTTCTAACAATGCCAAATCAACAGCAGTTTCTAGGTCATTTCCATTCCTTCCTCCATGAAAATGTACAGCATTTAGGTTATTCCATGTATTTCCCCCATGCCCCCAAATTGTTAGGTTGCCAGAGAAAACTGATCAGGTAATGAATTACTGTTTGCCTTCAGGTAGTCATTCTAAGTACATACAAAATCAGACATTAACATGAAAATATGAGGGGAAGAAAAACATCAAACCACAGAATTCAGTTTTAGTTTTACTGACATTTATATACCACACTTCCTGTTTATGATTTCAAAAGTGCAGCCATGCAGTGCTTCTATTAAAAACTGAGTAATTGGGAACACTTTTGAGGATTAAAATGGCAACTTACTTAAAGGAAAAAAAAAACCCCACTAAATTTACTGTTTGTGGAATTTTTATCTTTGTTGTGTAAAAAGTTGAATATTTTTCAAACATCATTTACTAATAGTGTAATTAAAAGGGAACTTGATGGCCTTGTGCCTTTAAAACAAGCAGCCCAGTCAAGAGTCTTAGTTCTGAATTTGACTAGTTGATGGGATAGGGAAACCAAGCCAACGCCCTTCTAATCTATATCTATCTATATCTATATATCTATAAAGGTAATTCTTGCGAACATTTGCTTCTTTCCCCTCATTTTGAGATTTCAGTTGACTGTTGTTATGCATTAATTAACAATTAGTTTTGGCTGAAGGAGGGAAAGGGTAGAAGTGAATACAATTCTTAAATGAAAGGTCCTTTCTTCCACTAGTAATTTATTCTATTTGAAGCATAATTGTATGAGTTAATTTAATTTTGGTGATCACTTCAGAATGTGTGTGTGTGTGTGTGTGTGTGTGTGTGTGTGTGTGTGGAGAGAGGGCACCGAAGTGAGCAGTGGCTGCTAGCTAGACATCAAAATCCATGTTCTCACTTATTGGCCATACAGATAAGCTTATTCCCAGCCTCCCCTGCAGTTAGCTGTGGACATGTGACTTAAGTAGCTGTGGACATATGACTTAAGTTACAGCCAATGGAATGAGAATGGAAGTTATATGTACTACTTTGAGTCCCCACCCCTAAAAACTCCCCTTCCTACGGGCTGAAAGAGAAAAGACCCCCAGGGAGATCTTGGAACTTTGGTACTGAAAGCTTAGGTACAGAAAGACCTTGAAAACTAAGTACTGAAGTACTTGTTTATTTTAGCAAGAAACAAACTTGAGCCATTATACATTTTGGGGTTGATCTGTTAATGACAATTAGCTTACCGTAATTAATTCAATGTACAAAACTTATATTTGCAGTGTCCTGTGATGTACACCTCCAGTGGGCAACATTTACATTGTAATGTATGTAAATGGCATTTCCTGAAGCACAATTAAGAGGCCACAGGTATGTATACATATGGATATATATAAATGTTCCCCCCAGGGGTTGTGTAACATTGTAGCTCTGCCAAACCGACTCCAACTTCTCTCTTGGGTTTTATTTTGTAGGAGCATCCATTTGTGTAAAGGCACTTTCCTTTTGTGTTTGTGGTAATAAATTAAGGTGGAATGGATCATCCAACAAGAATCTTAAGGGGAAAATGTATACTTATGAACCACATCAGACCTCTCTGTTAGATTTGTTCAACTGTGTTAGCTACAGACTCTTCTTATAACCTATTACCCTCTGGCATGCATTAGGCCAACAGAGAGTGTTAGCAGCGCCCTTCCCCTCTGCCCGCCAAGCTTACTGCTGTGAGTCATAAAAACTTTTCTGGGCTTCATTTTCCTTTTCTGCAAAATGAGAGCTGGATTATATGACCCCAAAGATCCCTTCACTAAAATTCTACTATCTATGACTACACAGTCCATAACTATTCGTAGAAATAATTGTTAATGTGAATGTTCCTTTAGATTCCAAATTGATACTGTATAGGTGCTTAAAAGTAACTTAAAGCTATAAAAAAGATGTTTAACTTGCACCAGTTCACAAAGAGGCACAACAGAGGTTCTACTTTTCTCCCAAACAAAAACTATTAAATTGAAAAGATTTTTAGCTCACTCAGGATAGTTTTTAGAGTAGTTATAAAGCACTATGTCACCTCTCTGATTTCTTTACTCAGTTGGTGAACTATCAAACCAATGCAGAATTTGACATTTATTAAAACAATATACTTGGGCTTCCCTGGTGGCGCAGTGGTTGAGAGTCCGCCTGCCGATGCAGGGGACACGGG